>NC_133324.1:407351739-407718406 GCF_042186555.1 Aquarana catesbeiana
TTTGTGTGTATCGTGAACAGTTTTGGCTGTATGATTTAGCACTCTAAAAACCAGGAATTGACTAGAACTTCCTGATCATGGTTCCTCCTTTTTCTTTTGTCTTTCCTAAAATGTCAGGAATGTTGAGATTTTGCCCAGGAAAGGAGAGGAATTTTAAAAATGGATGAAAGGTGGCACTTTGTTAACTGTGGTTTTCTTCATTTACAGTTTAAGTAAATCATCCTGTGGCTGTCACCTTTTCTTTTTCCAGTGGCATTTTCAAGCTATATGCCTCATGTACAAGTACATCGCACTATGAAGCTTTTTGGACCCAAGATCTCTGCTAGTGATTTCATTAAGGGGAGAGGGCCCGAACCTTGTACTTTTATTCCAAAGGCCGCTTTTAATGTTGCCTATGTTTGTATGAAAGATGGGGGCACTTAAAAAATATCTCCAATACCTGTCATCACGAAAATGTAAAATATGTAAACCTATTATGGTGTATAGTAATTACAATCCTAACATAATAACTTGGGTTCAATTAACAACAAGGCCTGATTAAAATTATAATGCAGGCGTAGGTAGTGATAAGACTGTCTTACGTTTCTACTAGATTTCAAGTTTGTCCTATTTTTTTTTTTTTCCAATCAACTTAGCCATATCACAGGGATTGAAAACTAAAGGACATGCCGCGCTCCGATCAGAGCCAGTTACGGTATATCAAGGAAGTTCACGGAGTTACAATGGCAAAGGTCAGAGTAGAAAAAAACAGTCTTCCATGGCTTATTTTGCCGCCTCTGGCTCACATTACTTACTGAAAGAATGCTTAAGTATTAAGTGAATCGGTGCACAGTTTTTGAGAAAAAAAAGTTTGTTTAAAGAAGTTTAGACACAATGTTCCTAAAGATTTTATTTTTTGAGAGGGGGGATATAAACGGTTTACTTCAAGTTGGTAATGCAGTTTTTAATAGGAAAGCTGCTTTTGTTAACCTGTTTTTATTTCTGTGAAATGCACAAAAGTTTGTGTTTTTGAAAAGATTATTTTTTTTTTTTTTGTAAAAAATGTGCTAACATGTGGCAAGAGACTTCCCACCTCCATACTCTGTATGTAATTGTGAATTTCTGTTGGCTTCCTGTGTGTTCATATTGTGCTTCAAATTAGATTCAAGCTCATGGAATCTGAATACCTTTGAAATGGTGCCAGCATGTTTTGAGTCCTGATAGAGCTTCGCCACATCCGTGTGCCTTTCACTGGATTTGTATGCAATTTAGAATAAGCGACAGCACCGCCAGCAAGGTCCACTTCAATCAATTTAAATGACCTAAATGGAACAAAATTCATGTGACCATCTCTTTAGAAAAAAAACACTTTGTTTTAAAGCTTTGAAAATTTTACAATGTCGACGTTTAAAAAGAATTGTGAAATGTGCATTAAAAAGGATCGTACAGCCACCATCAGGTTCCCTTTTTCATTTGCGTATATTTATCCATATCCACATTTTGTGGAAAAAATCAACACAATGTACTAATAGTATTTTGGCAAAGTTTAGCAGTTCTGGCTTTTCATATAATGGCTAGGCAAGTATCATAATTCTATGTTGCATTAATTTTTATTGAAAGGTTTTGAAGAATAACAAAGGAAACGGTATAACAATCATGTTGTCTACACAGTAACGGACAATAAAAACGCATTGGAGTGATAAGTTGCCCATCGAGTATCAGTCTCGGGACCTATTTACTACAAGTAGTGAAGTATTAAATGGTTAAATGCTCATATACTGTATGCAGTGTTAATATAAAACAAGCTAAATATAAAGCAAGCTAAACACAACTTAAAAGGGAAATAAAATAAAATAGGGTAGGGTATAGAACAAACAGACAAATTCTGTGCCCCATTCAAAAATTAAGCTGCTAAACCTCTATCAACAGTTCTTATCAAATGTACAATTGAGACCAGGCAGACCACTTGTGGTTGTCAGATTTAAGTGCAATAATTCGTTCGTAGTGGAATTGAGTATTGACCCTGTGTACCACTTCAGAAATTGTGGGTGCACGAGTGGTTTTCCATTAGACAAGATTCTAATTTGTCATAAGAATTAGCCCTGTGAATGAATGGTTGCATGGTTTTGTCCACTTGTCAAGGATACCCAGCCAGCCACATTTGAGGTCTTCTTGCTCTGTAGAGATATTGTACACTAGTAGAACTAGTATTTTGTGAGGGAGATCCTTTGGGTCCCAGAAGTATAGACATTGGTGTTGCTTGTTTTCTGAATTTTTCATCAACTCTTAGTTTTCTCTGGGGTGAAATATTTGTCACTATTTTCTTGCGGTTGCTCAATTTCAAAACTTGCACTTAAACAAGGCCTAAATGTGAAAAGTGAAGAATTGATGTGTGCTATAGGGAACACCTAGAAATGTTAAAAGTGACCAAGTAGAGCAGTAAAAACGTACATTTTGCCTTAAATTCCTCCTGAAAATTAGCAGTGGCATTGGCGTGTGTGGGGGGTGTCAAGACATTCCTGGGCTTACAGTCTCATATTTGTATGTCTGTTGTGTGAGATCTAAGGCACTGCTACTTCTCACTCATGAGATTTGACTCTAATTGCTGGAGAGCAACCCATTTCTCATATTCTTTCTAATTCTTCTTTTTTGGATCTGTGATTTATGTACCTCCGTCTTCTTCTTCTTCTTTTTTTTTTTTTTTTTTTTTTTTTTTTTTGCGTCTTAATAATTTACCTCACTAGCTTTTATACCAAGTTGTCATCTCCACATGTTTGCTGGAACATGTATTTGGTACAGTATAGTTCTGTAAGTTAGTCTTTGTTGAAAATTTTTAGTACACATAATTGTGATGAATGCTGTAGTATACCCAAGATGTATAAACTTATTTTATTATTGCAAATGCAAATTTTTGCCTTTCTTGAAGTGGGCTGTTGCTGCTTAATATTGAAACATAAGACCCCTTCCACACTGAGGCATTTTTCAGGCGCTACAGTGCTAAAAATAGTGCCTGAAAAGAGCCTCAGTTGCAAACCCAGTGTAAAAGCCGAGTGCTTTCACACTGGGGCGCTGCGCTGGCAGGGTGTCACAAAAAGTCCTGCCAGCAGCTTCTTTGCAGTGGTGAATACACCGCTCCTCCCCATTGAAAACTATGGGGCAGAGCTGCTATACTGCCGGCAAAGCGACGCTGCAGCGGTATTTTGCGGGTGGATTTAACCCCTTTTCAGCTGCTAGCGGGCGAATAGCACCGCTAAAATGGCACTACAAATGGCGCCGCTTTACTGCTGACGCCCAGGGTGACTCAGTGTGAAAGGGGTCTTAACGTTGACTTAAAATGGCTGTAACTGTAAAGATAAAAAAAAAATCCTGTTCCTTTTAAAGCATGATAAATGGCATAGTTCTTCTGCGGTGTAATTTATCCTATTCTAGGCTGTAAAATACCTGGTTGATCGTGTGTGTGTGTGTGTAACTACAGTAATTGTGGCTGCTGATCCATGATATCGTGGTCCGTTTACGTCCTTCCATCATCCCGCTGTGTGGTCAGTCTCTCCCCCCTCCCACCCTGCCCTGTCATTTTCTAGTACGTGTGAGAGCCGATCTCCTCCCCTCCTGCCACTATTCCGCTGCAGTATCTAACACAATTACTTTTATCCCCTCTGATTTATAAAGACATGAACTACAGTTTGTGTGTGTGTTTTTTGACAATGATGATGCTAAATACCTTCTCTCACCACTGCTATGCTGTCACGTGATCTGCTGGCTGACGTCAGAGGGGAATCTCCGCTCCTCCCACCCCTTTCCTTAGATAGGGAAATGAGAGCATAGGGGATCACGTGACTGCACAGCGGCGGTGTGAGAAAAGTTATTTAGCATCATTTTCAAAAACGCACACTGTGGTTTTGCCTTTATAAACCCGAGGGGATACCAGTAAGTTAAAAATGTGTCTTTACAACCACTTTAAAGTGGATGTCCACCTTCGCCGTCAATTTGAGAAATGCCACTATTTGTTTTTGTGTTCCCATTTAAATGACATACTAAAAATAATTTTGAAAATTTTCCTGCCTTTCTAGTTGTTAAATAGGTGGCTTTTTATCAGAACACCTGTGTGAAAGCATCCAAAAACACAGATTGGCGAATGTTCATACTTGATGGGTAATTATGTTTTTCTTACTTAATAGGTAAAGGTCAGACACACAAACTTATCAAATTATCAGGGCTCAATCTAAGGCTGGGTTCACACTTATGCGAATTGGATGCGGATTTATCTACATCCAATTCGAATGACAGGAGAGTGTGACCGGCACTCATTGGAATTGGATGTAGATAAATCCAATCCTGGAGAACTTGGGAGACATTGGAAAACTGTTGACGTCAACTAAAGGGTGCTCTGAACGCGTGCTATGCCCGCCCCACACAGCTACGTGTCTCCAAGTTCTCCAGAAAGTGCTGGGAGCCACCAGTGCCTCCATGCCTCTGGCTATGTATCGAGCAGCGCTATCTGTGTAGTATGATCAGTTTTAATGTTAAAAAAGTGTAATGACGCTCATCCACATATCCAGCGTTAAGTAGTCTGGTGCTCATTCACGTAAAGCCACTGGTGTATACATAGCCAGAGGCATGGAGGCACTGGTGGCTCCCAGCACTTTCTGGAGAACTTGGAGACACGTAGCTGTGTGGGGCGGGCATAGCACGCGTTCAGAGCACCCTTTAGTTGACGTCAACAGTTTTCCAATGTCTCCCAAGTTCTCCAGGAAGTGCTGGGTGCCATCGGACCTCTGGTTACGTATACACCAGCGGCTTTATGCGGATAAGCACCAGACTCCTTTAACGCTGGATATTTTTAACATTGTGAGTCATTCCACTTTTTTTTCACATTAAAACTTTGATCGTACTACAGTACACTTGGATGGCGCTGCTCTTTTTGTTCTTTGTGTCACCTGATGTATTTTTAACAGAAACAACACCAGCTGGAGTGCTCCAATTGTATTGGCATTAATGCGCATTTGGCCACCTCTATTCAAAATCAATGGTTCTCTATGAGAGCCGTGTTAACTGATCTGACATTCAGCCCATTGATTTGAATAGAAGTCGGATCATGACTTTAAAGTGGAACCCCATGCCAAAATGAAAAAAAAAAAAAAATGCATGGTGTCCCCCCAATATACCATACCTTTTTTGAGTCTGGTATGGATCTTGGAAGGGAACCCCATGGCAAAATGGAAAAAAAAAAAAAAAAAAACGGCGTGGGCCCCCCCCCAAAATCCATACCAGACCCTTATCTGAGCATGCAGCCTAGCAGCTCAGGAATGGGTGAGCGCCCCCCCCTCTCCTGGACCATACCAGGCCACAGCCCCCAGATCCTGCCCCCCCCCATGTGAATGAGTATGGGGTACCCATTAACGCCAAAAAAAGGCAGTGTAGTGTAAATAAAAAAAAAAGTCCTTTATTAAAAATCTTCCTCCAGTCTTCTCCGCCGACCCAGTCCTTCTCTGACGCCGTCTCAAGTCATTGTGCCATCTCTGCTCTCTGCCAGTTCTTGTATAGCCATGGGGTGTGGCCATCCAGTGACGTCACCATTAGACCCCGGCCCTTGTGACGTCACTTGACCTCAATCCAATCAGGAGGGAGAGTCCCGGACAGTCAAGTCTCTCGTGCAACATCGCTGGATCGAGATGGCTAAGGGGGCTGCTGCGCACAGACTTTTTATCTTAGAATGCATTAAGATAAAAACCATCTGCCTTTAGAACCACTTTAACCGGTTCCCGACCATGTCAAGCAGATATACTGCGGCAGAATGGCTCTCCTGGGCGAAATCCTGTACAGGTACGTCCTACCCTCTTTCGGCCACTAGAGGGCGCACGCCGCCGGAGACACAGTCGCTCACCCGCTGCATGGCGGGAGACCCGATGCGCATGGCTGGCAGGCACGGTCGCCGCCGGCCATGCACGATCGCGTGCACGAGCGCCAGCATGGGGTTTGTGTGTGTAAACACAAATCCCTGTGCTGTCAGAGGAGCCATATCATTTGTGCCTACTAAGAAAAATGATATGTCTCCTCTCCTAGTCAGTCCTATCCCCATATAGTTAGAACACACAATTAACCCCTTGATCGCCCCCTAGTCTTAACCCCTTCCCTGCCAGTGATATATATATATATATATATATGTATGTATGTATGTGTGTGTGTGTGTGTATATATATATATATATATATATATATATCCTATCTATCTATCTATGTGTGTGTGTATATGTGTGTATGTGTATATATATATATATATATATATATATGTATATGTGTATATATATATATATATAATCTAGCATTTTTATAGCACTGATCGCTGTATAAATCCCAATGGTCCCAAAATAGTGTCAAAACTCTCCTATCTGTCCGTCACAATGTCGCAGTACCGCTAAAAATCGCAGATCATTGCCATTACTAGATAAAATAATAAAATGCCATAAATCTCTCCCATAGTTTGCAGACGCTATAACTTTGCGCAAACCAAATATACGCTTATTGCGATTTTTATTTTTTATTTCTTTACCAAAAATATGTAGAAGAATATATATTGGCCTAAATTGATGAAGAAATGTGTGTGTGTGTGTGGGTGTTTTTTTTTTTTTTTTTGTTTTTTTTTTGGGGGGGGGGGTGTTATTGTTGTTATTATTATTATTGCAAAAAGTAAAAAATATAGTGTTCTTTTGCTTATAGCGCAAAAAATAAAAACTGCAAAGGTGATCAAATAGAACCAAAAGAAAGCTCTATTTGTGGGATTTGTGGGGGAGCGCAAATTTTGTCTGGGTACAGCGTCGAACAACTGCACAATTGTCAGTTAAAGTGACGCAGTGCCAAATTGTAAAGAGTGGGGTAAAATCTTCCGGGGCTGAAGTGGTTAATGACCAAGTATTCACATAAAGCAAAAATAATAATAAAGATCAACACGGGACAACAGTACTTACCCTCAGTAAGATGTGTCTCTTGCACTATTGTCTTCCTTTCACTGACCTTTCTCCTCTGAAGCACCCTATTCCATCTCCACCTCCTTAAAGTGGTGTTCCACCCCCCCCAAAAAAAATACATGAATGTGCCAAAAAAAAAATTTGGAAATTTGTCTGCCTCTTTCAGTGCCTGGGCTGGTGACATCACTTCCCCTCGGCACAGGGAGGGCTCAGCTCTGCTCCTTCCCTCTTGTCAATCATCTGGGATCCATTACAGGTCCCAGATGACTGAGCGGCCAATCACGGCGCGCGGCTCCGCTCGCGCATGGGCAGTGGGTGCCCGGCTGTGAAGCCACAGCCCGGCGTCCACAGTTGCAATGCCGGCGCCGCCGAACGGAGGGGGAGATGAGCGGGGCTTCGATCCTCCGCATCGCTGGACCCTGGGATAGGTAAGTGTCCAATTAAAAGTCAGCAGTTGCAGTATTTGTAGCTGCTGACTTTTATTTATTTATTTTTTTAAATGGGATCTCCTCTTTATTCATTTACTACAGCTGTTACCACAGCTTCTATAAATGAAACAGGATGTCTAGTTCTTGGTAATGTCACTGTTGTGCCATATTTTCTCCACTTGATGATGACTATCTTCACTGTGTTCCATGGTATATCTAATGCTCTGCAAATTCTTATGTACCCTTCGCCTGACTGGTACCTTTTTAACAATGAGATCCCTCTGATGCTTTGGAAGCTCTCTGCGGACCATGGCTTTTGCTGTAGGATGTGACTAAAAATGTCAGGAAAGACCTACTAGAACAGCTAAACTTTATTTGGTGTAATTAGAGGCACTTTAAATGATGGCATGTGTGTCCTCACTCCCATTTAACCATTTAAGTTGAGTTTGAATGTAATTGCTTTATTCTGAACACAGCTACATCCCCAGTTATGAGGGTGTGCACACTTATCCAGGCACATTATTTTAGTTTTTAGTTTTCATCCCATACCCCCCCCCCTTTAATAATTTGTTCAACTGAGTTGTACAGTTTATAGGTCACATTAAAGGTGGGAAAAGTTCTGAAATGATTTATCTGTCTCTTTTTTTTTTTTTTTTTTTTTTTCTCCTTTTACATCATAGAAACCTGACTTTTTAACAGGGGTGTGTAGACTTTTTATATCCACTGTATGTGTGTATGTATATGTGTGTGTGTGTGTGTGTGTGTGTGTATGTGTATGTGTGTGTATATATATATATATATATATATATAATATATACATTATTTATTACACAGCGGAACCTTGGTTTACGAGCATAATCCGTTCCAGAAGAATGCTCGTAATCCAAAGTTCACATATCAAAGCGAGTTTCCCCATTGAATTCAATGGAAACAAAAATAATTTGTTCCGCATTGACTTCAATGGCATGCAATACCGCATGCCGCCAGAGGTTGGGGGGGGGGTGCCAGAGAGCCTCAAACGGCCGGAAAGGCCCGAGGACACCCCGGCTGACCTTGGAAAGGCTCTGATCCTGAGGTTTGCCAAGGTCAGCCGAGCTGTCCTTGGGCCTTTCCGTGCATTGCCGATCGGCACTGCTCTGACTCCGGCGCCCCCCCACCTCAGCCCAAATGCTTTACTGCACACACTGAATCGTGCTCGTTTTGCGAGACAACACTCGCAAACCGAGTTACGATTTTTAAAAATACAGTGCTCGTAATGCGAAACGCTCATTAACCGCGTTGCTCGCAATCCGAGGTTCCGCTGTGTGTGCCACACACACATACACACACACACACAGTGGGGACGGAAACTATTCAGACCCCCTTAACGTTTTTCACTCTTTGTTATATTGCAGCTATTTGCTAAGATCATTTTAAGTTCATTTTTTTCCTCATTAATGTACACACAGCACCCCATATTGACAGAAAAACACAGAATTGTTGACATTTTTGCAGATTTATTAAAAAAGAAAAACTGAAATATCACATGGTCCTAAGTATTCAGACCCTTTGCCGTGACACTTATATATTTAATATTGAGTCCAGCTGTGTTTGATTATCCTGATTGAACTTGATTAGGAAAGCCACACACCTGTCTATATAACCACTTACAGCTCACAGTGCATGTCAGAGAAAATGAGAATCATGAGGTCAAAGGAACTGCCTGAAGAGCTTAGAGACAGAATTGTGGCAAGGCACCGATCTGGCCAAGGTTACAAAAAAATTTCTGCTGCACTTAAGGTTGCTAAGAGAACAGTAGCCTCAATAATCCTTAAATGGAAGACGTTTGGGACGACCAGAATCCTTCCTAGAGCTGGCCGTCCGGCCAAACTGAGCTATCGGGGGAGAAGAGCCTTGGTGAGAGGTAAAGAAGAACCCAAAGATCACTGTGGCTGAGCTCCAGAGATGCAGTCGGGATAAAGTTGTAGAAAGTAAACCATCACTGCAGCCCTTCACCAGTTGGGGCTTTATGGCAGAGTGGCCCGATGGAAGCCTCTACTCAGTGCAAGACACATGAAAGCCCACATGGAGTTTGCTAAAAACACCTGAAGGACTCCAAGATGGTGAGAAATAAGATTCTCTGGTCTGATGAGACCAAGATAGAACTTTTTGGCCTTAATTCTAAGTGGTATGTGTGGAGAAAACCAGGCACTGCTCATCACCTGTCCAATACAGTCCCAACAGTGAAGCATGGTGGTGGCAGCATCATGCTGTGGGGGTGTTTTTTAGCTGCAGGGACAGGACGACTGGTTGCAATCGAGGGAAAGATGAATGCGGCCAAGTACAGGGATATCCTGGATGAAAACCTTCTCCAGAGTGCTCAGGACCTCAGACTGGGCCGAAGGTTTACCATCCAACAAGACAATGACCCTAAGCACACAGCTAAAATAAGGAAGGAGTGGCTTCACACCAACTTTGTGACTGTTCTTGAATGGCCCAGCCAGAGCCCTGACTTAAACTCAATTGAGCATCTCTGGATAGACCTAAAAATGGCTGTCCACCCACGTTTACCATCCAACCTGACAGAACTGGAGAGGATCTGCAAGGAGGAATGGCAGAGGATCCCCAAATCCAGGTGTGAAAAACTTGTTGCATCTTTCCCAAAAAGACTCCTGGCTGTATTAGATCAAAAGGGTGCTTCTACTAAATACTTAGCAAAGGGTCTGAATACTTAGGACCATGTGATATTTCAGTTTTTCTTTTTTATTAAATCTGCAAAAATGTCAACAATTCTGTGTTTTTCTGTCAATATGGGGTGCTGTGTGTACATTAATGAGGAAAAAAATGAACTTAAATGATATTAGCAAATAGCTGCAATATAACAGAGTCAAAAATGTAAGGGAGTCTGAATACTTTCCGTCCCCACTGTGTATGTGTGTGTGTGTGTGTATGTATGTATATATATATATATATATATATATATATATATATTTCTCACAAATGTGAGTGCACCCCTCACATTTTTGTAAATATTTTCTTCTATCTTTTCATGTGACAACACTGAAGAAATTACACTTTGCTGCACTGTAAAGTAGTGAGTGTACAGCTTGTATAACAGAGTGTAAATTTGCTGTCACCTCAAAATAACTCAACACACAGCCATTAATGTCTTAACCACTGGCAACAAAAGTGAGTACACCCCTAAGTGAAAATGTCCAAGTTGGGCCCAAAGTGTCAATATTTTGTGTGGCCACCATTATTTTCCAGCACTGCCTTAACCCTCTTGGGCATGGAGTTCATCAGAGCTTCACAGGTTGCCACTGGAGTCCTCTTCCACTCCTCCATGACGACATCACGTAGCTGGTGGATGTTAGAGACCTTGCGCTCTTCCACCTTATGTTTTTGAGGATGCCCCACAGATGCTCAATAGGGTTTAGGTCTGGAGACATGCTTGGCCTGTCCATCACCTTTACCCTCAGCTTCTTTAGCAAGGCAGTGGTCGTCTTGGAGGTGTTTGGGGTCGTTATCATGTTGGAATACTGTCCTGTGGCCCAGTCTCTGAAGGGAGAGGATCATGCTCTGCTTCAGTATGTCGCCATATATGTTGTAGTTCATGGTTCCCTCAATGAACTCTAGCTTCCCAGTGCCGCACTCATGCAGCCCCAGACCATGACACTCCCACCACCATGCTTGACTGTAGGCAAGAAACACTTGTCTTTGTACTCCTCACCTGGTTGCCACCACACACACTTGACACTATCCGAACCAAATAAGTTTATCTTGATCTCATCAGACCACAGGACATGGTTCCAGTAATCCATGTCATTAGTCTGCTTGTCTTCAACAAACTGTTTGCGGGCTTTCTTGTACATTATCTTTAGAAGAGGCTTCCTCCTGGGACAACAGCCTTGATGACCAATTTGATGCAGTCTGCGGAGTATGGTCTGAGCACTGACAGGCTGAACCCCCAACCCTTCAACCTCTGCAGCAATGCTGGCAGCACTTATACGTCTATTTCCCAAAGACAGCCTCTGGATATTACGCTGAGCATGTGCACTTAACTTCTTTGGTTGACTATGGCGAGGCCTGTTCTGAGTGGAACCTGTCCTGTTAAACTGCTGTATGGTCTTGGTCACTGTGCTGCAGCTCAGTTTCAAGGTCTTGGCAATCTTATTCTAATAGCCTAGGCCATCTTTATGTAGAGTAAGGCTGCGTACACACGGTCAGACATTTCAACCGGACCTGTCCGACAGACTTTTCAGCGGACTTCCGACTGACTTTTTAACGAACAGACTTGCCTACACACGATCACACCAAAGTCCGACGGATTCGTACGTGATGACGTACACCGGACTAAAATAAGGAAGTTCATAGCCAGTAGCCAATAACTGCCCTAGCGTCGGTTTTTGTCCGTCGGACTAGCACACAGACGAGCGGATTTCTGGGTCTGGCGGAGTTACAACGTAAAGATTTGAAGCATGTGCCAAATCTAAAGTCCGTTAGATTTGCAACTGGAAAAGTCAGCTGAAGGTCCGGTGAAGCCCACACACGATTGGAGCGTCCGTCAGACAAGTCCGGTCAAAGTCCGACTGTGTGTACGCTGCATAACGATTCTTTTTTTCAGATCCTCAGAGTTATTTGCCATGAGGTGCCATGTTGAACTTCCAGTGACCAGTATGAGAGAGTGAGAGCGATAACACCAAATTTCACACCTGAGACCTTGTTACACTAACAAGTCACATGACACCGGGGAGGGAAATTGGCTAATTGGGTCCATTTTGGACATTTTCACTTAGGGGTGTACTCACTTTTGTTGCCAGAGGTTTAGACACTAATGGCTGTGTGTTGAGTTATTTTGAGGGGACAGCAAATTTACACTGTTATACAAGCTGTACACTCACCACTTTACATTGTAGCAAAGTGTCATTTCTTCAGTGTTGTCACATGAAAAGATAGAATAAAATATTTACAAAAATGTGAGGCGTGTGTACTCACGTTTGTAAGATACTATATGTGTGTTTATATAAATAAATAATAAAAGTGTGTGTGATATAACGATGTGTGGCTAATCTATCCAAAACGATTTTTGGTTTTATATAACTGGAACTCTGCTTTAATAAATATAAAATAATCAGAGTTTCCAAATATTTTAAAAGCTTCTGTGTGAATTATAGTTCCCTTGGTACATGGTGGCAACCACATGTGCTCACTATGTTTCCAGGCTCTGCTTCCTGTTTAGTAGCCTTTTACATGGGCTCTGCTTTTGTTGATCATCTTGTATCGCTATAAATCTACCAACTGTGTTTTGTTGAAACCAGGTTTGGTGTTGTCTCTTATGATATGCAGCTTCTTGTAAGCTGGGACCATGTGATGTAGGCTGCCTAGGTTGTAGGCCACATGAAGAAGCTCCGGGGAAGCATTTGTCTGTTTACTCATGATAAAATGACATAATTAGATTTGCTAATGCTGACACATGCCTTGTTGAACCATGTGATAATTTGTTACAGGTGTGCATTATAAAGAATCAAGTCACAATGCAATATTTTCATGTTAGAAACCTTTGATAGAAGTTGTCTTTCTGCGCATTCATTCCAGGACAGTGAAACAGATTCTGTTCCGTTTCAGTGTATGTGATGTCAAGACCTATAGCAGTGTGCAGGTCAAGGCTAAATAAATGAGTGGCAGCTTCTGTTTATGGCTTTTCACCTAGATGATGTGTTTCATGACAGATAGCATCTAAAAAATATTTTCCCAGATGGATTCCATTTAAAGAATATCCTTCCAACTGCACATTCTACACTGACCTCATTTTGACACCATCGGCAAGTTTTTGTGCATCACAGCTTTGCCTAGGCTGATCTAATGTTATTGAACAGAAAGGTAGAAAGGTCAAAAGGCAGTTCACAGGCAAGGCATTTTGTTCTTGCACAGACCTGTCCCAGAACCCAGAGTTTAAAGGAAAATACAGGTAGCACCAACATCTCATGAGCTTGTGCTGGACTGTGCTTGTTTTTAACATCTGTACCGGTAATAAAAATAATTTGTGCCATCTTATACTATCAGACCAACACAGACAAGAAAGGTAATCCAAAACATGGACGTTATGCAATCTCCTCATATATTCAGACGAAGGTCAAGCCCTGACCCCTAATTTGTTCTTTTACTGCCAATGCCTGAATGCCCCCCCTTCTGACCCACTGACCTCCTCTCTATCCCCCTCACCTCTGTCTTTTCCCTCTCTACTCATCGCCCCTGAGGCAACTTACTTTCTATAACCCTGCTATCTCAGAATAGTTTAAAAAAGGAAGAGATTTTGTACCGGGAGCAACAGGGAACACACACTAGGCACTACGAATACGGGCATACATAGTTGCCCGGCTACATAAGGGATGTTACAAAAGAAAATGGGTGATATTCAAGACAGCCATAAGATATTACTATAGTCACCTTTATCCAGATTGTTACCCTCTTGAGGTATTATCCCATGCACCATCACGGGAACATACCAGGAAAAGAAAGAAGCACAAACAGATGAATAACCACTATTTGTATGTTATAATACTGTAACCCATTTTCCGATATGGTGTTTTCTTTTTTGATCTATGTCACTTTATTACTTGTTCCGCTCATTGGATACTCTGTTGTACTGTTGTCCCTATGGGTCCTTTTCTTATAATAAAAAATTTGAAAAAAAATAATAATTTGTGCTAATGATTGGTAATCTCATTAGGGTATAGCATCTCAAAAGGTACCATTGAACCATTGGATAACAGCCAGGCAAGTAGTATTTTTAGGAGAGGTGTTTTTTTTGGAAGCTGAGGCAGGGGTACCTTATATATATATATTTTGCATTTCATTTCTATTATATACTGAATAGGTTGTTTTATAAGGTGATCATTTACAATCGCTTTAATTAACTTATTTGTTAGATGTTTATTCGTGTGAGTTTTTAGACAGGGCTGAAGTTCTAGCCTGAGGTACATCAAAGCGCCACCTAACCAATATTAGACTTGCATGTATTTAACATGACTCCTAAAGTGCATTACTCAGTTTTTTTTTTTTTTACTGGAAATCGTGTTTTTACCTGTTAATCATTTCCTTGCATACTTGCTTTATGAGCAAGCAAAGGATTACAGCGGATCATTTCCATGTGCTTCCCTTCATAAAAAGAAACCCAATGCTATAATCACAAATCAGCTTCCAATTATCTACATAACGCATAAACTGATTACATGTAACGAGTGTGTGTTGGTTTTGAGCTGGAGTGGAAAATTTGAAAGACATGCAAATTTTTCTGACCTTCTCGGTTTCAGATTTGTGATAACAGCAATTAAAGTTTGTTAGTAGGGGTGTATTGGTTCACATCAACGCAACTTTGACAACCAACATCCTGCGCGACTTCATTGCGGCTTGGTTGCGTCTTCATTAACAGAAGTCCATTCAAGTTGTAATCAAGTCACCCCAAAGTAGTGCAGGAACCATTTTTGAAGGCGTTGCGACTAGAACCGTTCCATTACCTTTAATAGGGTGCGCCTTGTCATATGACTTTGAACTCTCAAGTTGCTTGACAAGTTGTGGCAGTGTAAATCGAACCTTAGTATATTTACAATACAATGATTTTTTTAGGCTCCATGCACACTGGGCTTAAAGTAAAATGGCAGTTCCCTTGGCAAAAAAAAAAAACAGCGATTTTTCTGCTAGAAAGCTCCAATCAGAAATGCAAACCAGAAGGGGTTTTTCCTGCCTCTTAACACAAAGCTCAAAATATGCCTGTAATCGTCCTAATGTGAATGGGTACATGGGATAACATTGAGTTGCTTCTACAGGCAGAACACAAAACTCCTCTAGAAGCAACGATTTTTAACCCGTGTGCATGGAGCTTTAGTCCATAATGTTTATATGTTTCGCTGAACAAAAAGAGATGTCCATCTCTGGGTGTAACAAGATGTCCATTGCTGCCTTCTAACTGTTGGCTTACTGAGGCCGAGTTCGGGGTGTACCAAGATGGGCGTCGCAGCACTTGTATACTCGAAAGTTTGAACTTTGACGGTTATTGATTGTGTCTCATCATTTCATTGCCACTGCATGCCCATCAGTTGCACCTATCATTGCACACAAGTGCCACCTATCAGTGCCCATAAATGCCACTTATCAGGGCCAGCATATCAGTGCACATCAGTCGGTGCTGCAAATCAGTGCCCATCAATCAGTGCCACCTGTCAGTGCTGCATATCAGTGCCACCTATGAGTGCCCATCAGTGCTACTGTCACATGACATTAAAAAAAAAAAAAGTATCGGTACTTGTACTCGGTCTTAAAGTGGTATCGGTGCATCCCTAACTTCAGTCATATAAACTAATACTTCTGTTGTCTAATAATGCACCAAATACTTCTGTTGTCACCAAAGGAGACTGGCTGAAAAAAAGACTCTTCTAGTAACTTCTAGTAAAAATGTGCATTTGTTGACTAATTGTATAAAAAGCAAATACTTGTAACAAGTTTGTCAAGTTACAATTAAAGTCCTAAATTTACCACCAGTTGTCCAATTATGCAGGGCTTCAAGGCTGGTCAAACAAGGGAAATATACATTTACTTATCTAGACAGGATCCTGAAAATCATTGCACGTGTAATCAGTAGATTGCAGGTTGCAATGTCCGGCTCCTGCTCAGTCTTCCTCTAGCTTTGTGCTCATATCCCCGTTTTTAGGCTTTCTGTTACAAAGCTGGAGGAAGACTGAACTACAAGCGTGCTGATCAACACGCTTGCAGCCCATTCAAACTACAAGTACGTCTGCCTCGGTGGAAGATGGGACTTGTAGTTTTCTCATTCATAGAACGCTGTGCATGAATGACGTGGCTGTGTGGGTTGAGCCATGCAGTCACGCAGTTTATAAAATGTGAAAACGAGTGCAGTGAGAGTACCCCCTACCCACTGTCATGGGTGGGTGAGGGGCTGCTTAACAGTAACATGTTACACTATTATTACGAATGTGTAACATGTTACCAAAGGTAAACTTATCCTTTAATGCTTACCTGTCCATTGGTCCTGTGCTGGCATCTTCTGAGTGTTGGTCCCTTAGGCCTCTTGTCCGGTGGGGGATGATGTCCCCCCTGTCCATGCACAGGAGCACTGTAGGCTGAGCTGTGCATGCAAAAAAACAAGTGGAGAGGCACCTCTGGGTCGTATTTTTAAAACGCAACTTTAATGGCACGATAAGATCAACTCACATTTGGATGGAGGTAACAAGCATGGTATCAAAGTGTCAGGATGATACTCCCTGGTCCTGTGCCAAGTGTGATCCTTGCTGTAAACATTTTTTTTTTTTTTTTTTATCCCCTTCAGCATCACCACATAGACTTCATCAGCCTGTGTATGCTATATGGACTTTTTACCACTTATAGTTCTATTTTAGAACATCTATGTATTAGCAGATCCACACTGGGAGCTATATGAATCCCTAGTTGTTGCGCTTACACTTGTTACCATGAGCTGTGCATGCTCAGCGCCGAAGAAGACAGCAAGCCGGTAGGTGCATTTTATTGAATAAGACACGGCGCATGTCTTTACTGTAATAAAAGCCTGCCTGCTTGCTGTTTCCTACAACGGAAATTTAGTTTGAGATAACTTTGCTCCCCAGAAGTTTGAAATTCTTTTGATTAATTCCTCTTCTGATTTTTGCCCTCTGATGTGCTGAAATTCAATTCCAAATTTGTCTCATTTGGTGTGGCCAGGGCCGCAAACTATCCAAAAAGATACTTTTTGCCTCTAGACCCCATTGAGGGTTGCCCAAGCTTTCTCTATATGATCAGGCTGCCCAGTTGGCGCAATTCTCTGGTATATTATCAGAAGGGAAAACCTGATTGAGTGATGCTGGAAAGACAGGAAGGGTATCCCATTATTCCTTGGCGTGGCAAATGCCAAGGCATATACTGCCTATTCCTGCCCTGACTGTTCCTTGTGGGACAAGCTGCAACATAACCAGAGTCTTATGTCCTCATTTTGTTCTTTGGTTTATAATTTTTCATAATCCCCATTTTTCCACCAGGTCTAGACACTAAAGCTTTTGAGTAGTGGCTGGACAAAGAATTGGGCATTATTTCATCCCAGAGGACCCCTCATGTTACAATATCGCAGAGATTACTTAGGAATGCCTCCATCCAAACTTTTTAGGTTCTGTCAGATTTCTGATTACTTAAACTCTTTATGGCTTGATCCCTGTACCGCTCCACGACTTACCCCTATGAGAAATTGTGTACATAGGATCTGGGTCAGAGACATGGTATCTCCACAATTTATGGGCTGTTGCTTGGCACCCCGGACAGTCTTTTTCTATGGTGGATTGGGACAAAGACCTCTCTAGCACTAAAGATCTATAATGATATGTCTATCGGATTTCCTTTTAGAGTCATTTTTAAATGTTACTTTGATCTAGGCTAGCCTCAGATTAGATGGGGTTTAGTCCCCAACCGTCTCCAAAATTTACCCAAATTCTTCTCTGTTGTGTTTTCAGGGGCTGTGATATATTAGGCTCAATGTATCGTATTTGGTGGAAATATCTTAAATTTAAGGGATTTTGAAACGTTCTATTTGCTTTATTATGAAGGATCACTGGGGTACCTGTACCACAATTGCCTCAAATTGCCCTGCTTAATGAATCTGTTGAAAATGTACCTCAAATTGCCAAGAAACAAAACTTCTTTATACTGTTTGTAGCCAAGAGGACCATTGCTGAATCCTGGAAATTACCTTTGGTGTCCCTTTTGCGGATTATGTCTTATGAAAAGATTCCTAGTGTTTTTAATGATACTGTTTGGGCAATTTGAGAGAGTCTAGGAAACTTGGACCCAAAATTTTATGTGGCATTTTCTTGATTAGTACCTTTCTTATGTGATATTTATTGATGGCAGGTCCATCATATATTTCCCATCTCTTGCTTTATTTGTTCTCTTTTCTGGCCACTTTCTTTTTGTTTGCTTTCCTTTTATTCTGGAAATCATTGTGGCAGGTGATGCCTATAATATGGGGCTATGCTCTACTTAGAATTTTTTTTTTTCTTTGTTTTTCTTTTGCCGTGCCTTGATCATATGCATTTTACTTAAAGTGTCACTAAACTCACATCATAAACGATCAGTAAATGGTGTATTACATGCTGTTTATACTCACTGTTTATATTCAGTCACAGAGATTCGTTTTCTGTATTCTGAAAAACACCTGGTTGATCCTGCTGCTCTCTATCTCCTCCTTCTGTCCAAGTCCCCAATGCAGCTAGGGATTTTACAGAGCAGTGTTGGCAGCTTTGCACATGCTCAGTTTTCAGGGAATTTCTATGCTTAGCATTTCCACCCTATCACATCTGAGCAGCCTATGTGACTATAGAGTCACACATGTGGGTGTAAACAGTCATAAATGACAGCCCACTCCCTCCTTCCTCCTCCATGCCTCTTAGCCAGCTAAACGTAATGTGGATGAGATATTACATTTAGATTTATAGAGGCTTCCATCTCCCTCTTATTCTAACACACAGATTGGAGGAATGTGACACAGCTTGTGACTAGCAGAAATCTGCCCACACCATGTTATTTCCAAAACAATAAAAATGTGAAATGTAATATTTGTATGACAAGCAGAGTGGATATAAATCAATGATTTTTTTTTTTTTTTAAATTTAAATCTGATTTTTTTAAATTTTTATCAAATTTATTTAAATAAATAAAAATATTCCAAGGCTAGCTTTTCTATTAAGATACATTATTAATTTAGTTTGTTCAGCATGAAATGGAACTTAGTTATGTAGCACGAGGCTATATATTCTGCAATATTTACATTTTTAGTAAACTCATTCAATGAATCCAAGCTCTGCAAGCTGAGATAACATGCACTGCATTGATGCATTCACTCAATTTCACAGTAACCATGATATAAAACAAAGTTCAGGAATGTTCTTTTTACCCCATTGTGTTGCAAATCTATGTACACAACAAACTATGATTTGATTAGGTTCTAATATCGCTGCTTTATTAACCTGACAGCTTATTATTCTAAATAGGAAACCTTCATTTTGTTTGAAAATATTAAAGATTCTAACTAGCCTCAAGGAAAAGTCCTTACATTTAAAGAGCACCTGTCATATCAGATCCATCATGGCATATGGAAGAGTTGCTGCGGGACAGAGATGAGAAGTTGCTCTTTAAAAAATATGATTCAAATAGAGTTGATTTAAATCGAGCCTTTTTAAATCAAATCCACCCTGATGACAAGTTAAAACCGTTTGTTATTATTTATTTTTACTCAGTATTCCCAAGGCAGTTTTATTTATTTATTTTTTATATGTGACCAGCAGCATGGGACTGGAACTCCTCCTGCTTGTTTCCCTGCAGACAGGCTGGAAAAGATCTGGGTCATGTGACAGCTGTATATCCATTAGGAAAAAGGTACTTTGTTGTTTTTTTGTTAGCCACTTCAACTCCGGAAGGTTTATCCCCTTCATGACTAGGCCATTTTTTGCGATACGGCACGGTTACTTTAACTGACAATTGTGCTGTTTTGCGACGCAAATATAATGTCCTTTTTTCACACAATTAGAGCTTTCTTTTGGTGGTATTTTGATCACCTGCGTGTTTTTTTTTTTTTTTCTTTTTTTTTTTTTTTCTTTTTTTTTTTTTTTTTGCGCTATAAACAAAAAAATGACAATTTTGAAGAAACCTTTTTTTTTTGTTTTTACTTAAAAAATGTAAGTTTCTTCATCAATTTAGGCCGATATGTATTCTGCTACATGTTTTTGGTAAAAAAAAAAAAAAAAAAAAGAAAAAGAAAAAAAAATCCTAATAATTGGTTTGTGCAAAAGTTATAGCTTCTACAAACTATGGGATATTTTTATGGAACTTTTATTATTATTTTTACTAGTAATGGCGGTGATCAGCAACTTATAGCTGTCAGGGCAGGGGTTAACATCGGGAAGACAGATCTCTGTCTTCCTACTAACAGAACGGTGATCTGTGAGTGCTCCGGACCTGCTGATTTGGCTCTCGCTAGAGCTGCACGATTGATCATTAAGAATCGTTATAGCAATTTTTTTCCCCCCCTTGCGATCTTGACAAATTATTTCCTGATTCTTTCTATGCAGAGAATTATCTCTGCTCTGCTGAAACTGACAGCCGTCCAAAAAAAAAAAGGGAAAAAGAAAAAAAAAAAACGGGCAGTCTGCCAAGTATCACAACATTTTTTAGCAGTGGAACTAAGTATAAGCATTGTAATGATTTGTCCTTTTAGATCAGGGTAGGCAACCCCATACACTAGTGCCGCAAGTGGCACACAAAGCCTCTTTTGCCAGCACTTGACTCCCTCCCCATCAGCAGAGCAGCGCAGGGAAGTGTCAGTGAAGCACTAATGCATTCCAATTTCAGAGTTCCACACACCACATCTGCACTGGGGGGGGGCACTGTGCCCCCACACATTGTAAAAGATGGGAGACATTGGTTCTCTAACTCTGTAGCTGCGATCGTCAGCTTTTGTGATGGGAAGAGACCATCTTCACCATCTGGAGGAAAATGACTTGGTTGCCACTACCAATTTGTGGAATTACTGTTGAGCTTCTGGGAACTTTGTTGAAATAATTCCTGAACCTTTTACGTCTCTTACTACTGAACCTCTGCACTCTGTGTCCCTTTAAGCCACAGCCAGTATTCAGCGCAATGAAAATCACACCCAACCACTTTTTCTCAGCTGTGGGGGCCCAACTTATGATCTTGTACACAGGCCCACTGCTTTTAGAAAATGCCCCTGACCTGAGCTCATCATTGCGTATCCATTCCAGATGCTTTTATGTGACATCACATACAAACACGTGGGCTGGATGTGAGAGGTGGATAAGCAGGATGAGTGTGCCAAGACAGGTAGATGTGTCTCATCTCTGCCTCCTTTCACCACTCTGCATATCATAGATGAGAAGAGGGTACAGCGGTGGGGAAGATGAGCAGGAGGGGTTCAGAGGTGGAACAGAAGAGCAGGAGGATACGGCAGTGGGGAACATGTGCAGGGAGGTACAGTGGTGGAAGATATGAGAAGGGGGTACAGTGTTAGGCCAGATGAGAAGGGGGTTCAGTGTTGGGGCAGAAAGGCAGGAGGGCAAAGCAGTGGGGCACATATGAAAGGAGGTTTATTGGTGGGGCCGATGAGCAGGGGGTTACAGTGGTGGGGCCAATGAGCAGGGGGTTACAGTGGTGGGGCCCATGAGCAGGGGGTTACAGTGGTGGGGCCCATGAGCAGGGGGTTACAGTGGTGGGGCAGATGTGCAGGAGGTACAGTGGTGGGACAGATTGAGCGGGGGGAGGTTCAGCGTTGGGACAGACGAGAAGGGGTTTACAGTGGTGCAAAGATAAGCAGGGGGGGGTCAGTGTTGGGGCAGAGGAGAAAGGAGGTACATTGGTGGGACAGATGAGCAGGGGGTTACAGTGATGGGGCAGAGGAGCAGGGGGGTACAGAGGTGGGACAGATGTGCAGAGGAGAAAAGAGAAAAAAGGTACATCGGTGGGAAAACAGGAGCAGGGGGGTTACATAGGTGGGGAAGATGAGAAAGGGGGTACAGTGGTGAGGCAGATGAACAAGGGGGTTACAGTGGTGAGGGTACAGTGATCTGAGGTGTGAAGGTGCATGAATTGGGGCTGATCTGAGGCGTGGGTGCAGGATGTTAATTTCTCACTACTAAAGTAGTTTACAGCATTTACTATAAAAAATCCTTTTCGTGATTGAGAGTGTAAAGTTTTTTGGTATAAAATCATCACTCTTGAACTCTTTGAAAACATTTTTCGGCACACTGTGCTCAAAAGGTTTCCTGCCCCTGGTTTAGATCAAAGAAATATACTTTGGTGTGTAAATGAGGAAAGTTTGACCACTTAAACACTAAACCTTTTTCTGACATTTGTTGGTTTCAAGTTAAAATATTTTTTTTTCCCTAGAAAATTACTTAGAACCCCCAAACATTATATATATATTTTTTTTTAGTAGACACCCTAGAGAATAAAATGGTGGTTGTTGCAATATTTTATGTCGCACTGTATTTGCGCAGCAGTATTTCAAATGCAATTTTTATTTGGAAAAAATTACACTTTTAAAAAAAAAAGTTCTAAAAACTAACCAGTAACGTTAGCCCCATTTTTTTCTTTTGTATAATGTGAAAGATTTTACGCCGCGAGAATCGTGATCTTTATTCTAAGCAAAAAAAATCATAATTCTCATTTTGGCCAGAATCGCGCAGGTCTAGCTCTCGCTGTGTCCATTCACAGCAGGAGCGTGCCGCCGGTGGCGTGCTTGTGCTCCCCAGACCCGGAAGTGCAAAATCATGTACCTGGAGAGCCGCCTTGCTGCTGTATATGTACGGTATAAGCTCGGCAAGCGGTTAAAATACTTAGTGCCAGCATCCACATACAGAAAAAGAAGGGGCAATGTAAATTTAAACCGCGTGTGCTTAGTATCACTTTTTAATGTTCTTTTCCTGAGCGCGTTTGGTCCTAAGATTTTTCCATTTTTGTTTCTGGGGTTTTTTTTTTTTTTTTTGTTTTGTACCTCCTAGCTTATTTCTTTGTACACTATTTGAGCAAATTGGTATGCTGTATCTTTATTTTGTTTAATAAAAAGATTGAACGTAAAATGTGGGCGTGCTCTTGTGATGGAACTTACCTCTTCCCTTCATTTCTTTGCCGGTGTCTTGCCGAGAAAGTTCCCTCGGCAGATAAGTTCCCCCCCTGTACGCCTGCGCAGTACCAACTACTAGCAGCCGCCGGAGATAGCCGAACGACAAAATCTACAATCGGCTGTACACGGCGCCTGCGCTCTGGGTCCAGGTTCCTTCCCCACCATCCAAGTGGACCTAGAGGGGGAATCTAAAAGAGCTGAGCGAAGCGAGGCCGTGCCCGAAGCGTTGCGAGCGAGCCCACGAGGGCCTCTCTTACAGGCGCCGTGTACAGCTGATTTTCCCCTATTTATCTTCGGCTATTTCCGCCGGATCCTACTGCGCAGGCGCAGCGCCTGTGCAGTAGAGGGGGGTCCTTATCCGCCGAGCGGAACTTTCTCGGCAGAACACCTGCTTGTGTTTGTTTCAGATCTAATTGCTTTGTGGTTCTCACCTGCAGAACATAGACCCAGGGATTGTATAGTTTCTTTGCAGGAAGTGTCAGTTCTTAGATTACAGACAGGTGTCATGCATTAACCTGTACATGGCCATGCCTCATATTTTTAACATAAACCGAAGCTGCTGACAAAGGAATGTTAAAATTTACTCTACTTTAGGCTGACACCATGAAACTTCATCAATGCGCACCTTTATACAGGAGAAAAACACAAGGTAGAGGTAGGAAGGTGTATAACGTCTTTTTCAACTCTTCAAACTACTTGCCTAGAATAATTTGTATCTGCCCTTTGGATCGGAAAAGACTTCACACTTAATGTTCTTTATTTTATTTTACAGCTGGAAGATGGACATACACTCTTTGACTACAACGTTGGATTAAATGACATTGTCCAACTCTTAATCCGTTCGCAGTCTGAGGGCACCAGCAATTCATCAAAGAAAAAGGAAGGGGAAAGCAAAGTTCAGTTAAATTCTACAAATAAGAAGTTGCGTGTGTCCACTCCTTCAGTTCAGCCCTCTACTTCTGCCCGAGCCTTTCTGATTGATCCAGGAATTGGAATTTACAAGGTAGGTCTTGATGCTACACCAAGTTACTTTGTTTAGGGTTTTTGCATATATTTGCTTTTGAGCTTTTATATGTTGTTATATACACTGTATTATGTAACTTTTTTGCTTTTGAACATATTTCCTAATAAGCTATTTTGCTTTTAAAATAAAATTATAAGTCAAATGAATAAGGGTCAGGTTTAATGTTGTTTAATGCTTGGGCAACATACATTTATTCATAAAGTTAAAGAAAATTATTTTTAGTGACACAGAAAGCATAACATCTTTTGGGTCAACATAACCGCTTTTTAGCACTGTAGTGTGCTGTTAGCGGCAGAATGCTTTCCAGGTTCAGAGCCATGACACAGCTTCATGATATTTTACAGCCATTTTCTCTCTGGTAAGGTGAGGTTAGGGCTGTGGGTGGTGATTGCTGATGTCATCCACTAGGTGGAGTTTGGAATGTAAATGCTTCACATTCTTACTTCTGTCTTTTCAGCCTGGAAGGAGCAAAATTTTGTTTAGGTTCCTGCTTGGACATTACTTTGGAATCATCCGCTTCACAGTCTGCTTTCACTGCCTGCCTATAGTGACTCAATCACCTATGATGCCTGCGAACCTCATGGGCACCAGTTGCTTGGGTTTTTGAGCATTGCCTCACTTTGGGCCTAGCTGTTCCCTGCCTAGCAATGCAACACATTACGTAGATGCGCAAAGGGCAATACCACTGTAACGTGATCTCACTCCACACTTTACTATTGTAAATACCATGGATTTCTCAGTTCTCCAAAAGGGACTGACACCTGCATCAAATTCTCTTTAGAAGCCTTACTGTAGGGCTGTCCTCTCCATTGTTTTATACAGCTCTGTAAAGTTAGAATTGGGTCTTACATTCAGCCACAAGGCCAGTTCTGTACCTCCCGGAAGGGCTAACCAATAACACTTCCATTATTCCACTGTTCTTTCCTTAGGTAGACCAGTAGCCCTAGTGGCACCTGATTTCTTGCCTATTTTGATAACGGCAATCTCAGCCTTGCTCTGCATACAGGTTTACCAGCTCGCAGGACCACAGTTCGAGTGCCAACAGACTAAGAGTGATTGTCACTGTGGTCGGTAAACTCTGTTTAATAGAAATATGCATCATTCACGGTACCTGCTGCAGCAATTCTGACCTTAAGAATTGTCTGTGATACTCCGCCGATTGAGATGTAAATAGAACAGTGTTTAATATATTGTAGCATTCTTCAAAGAGGCAAGAACTCTTTAAATGTATATTTGAGCATTTAGAGATAATGCTTAATGATTTTTATATTTTGTTTTAATTGAAAGCAAGTAACCATATTTACAAAAAATATATATTACGAGTCCAATTTACTGCAGAGTACGGTAAGTCTGATTCAGACAGAGCCACTGGCCCTCAGAGATGACTGTTGGCATTCATGCATGATTTCAGTTTAAAATAAGAGCTCATGAGCTGCAGATGTAGCATCCTTGCTGGTCCCCGGGGAGGATCTTTACAGAAATAGCATAACTAATCAAACTGTCTGGGGTGGAAAGTAGGTGTGCCAAAGCTTTTTGATTATTTTCAGCAGATCCTTTTTTCCTGGCCACATTTCTAATTGTATCCAATTTTTTCAGTTGACTTTGTGTTGCGGTCTGATAACCAATAAATTATTGCGTAGCCTGAAATCACGATTTGATAGAGATTATTTACATCGGGTAAATACATTTTATAGGGTATTTAATGTAACCAGTTAACCTTCTGTAAATTGTGGTATAGGCAAGCATGCTATCAAATTAAGGCGGGACTATACTCCCCTCCAACCTTGAGCTCCCTCGCAGGCAGCTGACCCCTTCAGTTGTTTTCCCGGGAACCAATTTTCGTCCATTTTCATTGGTTCAGATGGGATAACATCACTCCCACGCGTGTTCATTAATCTCCGATGCAGAAATTGTACAGAGAGCTGTGTGTGCGCAGCTCTGTGCACAGTGTAGTCAGACAGGTAAGAAACTTTAATGCAGACGAGACATAGGGGGTTATTTACAAAAGGCAAATCCACTTTGCGCTCAAAGTGCACTTAGAAGTGCAGTTGCTCTAAATCTAAGGGGTAGATCTGAAATGAGTGGAAACTCTGCTGATTTTATCATTTTCCTTGCATGTCCCCCTCGGATCTACAGCGACTTTACTTTACTTTACATGCACTGCTTTTGAAAACACACTGCACCAAAAACTCTGCTACCTTTGGATCTGTGTTTGGGTGCTGTTAATAATGGATTGGTACCCACAGCGGATCGCAAAGGTAGCGTGTTATGAATGCAGTGTGGAAAACGTACACTGAATGTGCCTTTCTCACAACACATTCTGGTGTGAACCAGCCCTCAGGCTATATTAAACCCAAGCAAACATTTTATTATATTGCAGCTTACCAATTCTTAGATGTGATGACTGCATTTGTTTCCTTTGTTAGGCTTTTATTTTCACCTGGCTCTCTTGCAAATGTAGCAGTTAGTGTTCAGACAAATCATTTACCACTGACTGGGGTGCTTACAATGATTTATTTATGTAAAACCTTTATCTCAAAAGGAAAAAAAAACTGTTGCTGCAGTTCCTTGTGTAACTGCAGCATGATCTCACAATTCTGCTGTCTTAAGAAGCCCCTGTGATCTTTCATGTGGCGTGGGGGAACTCTTAATACAGGAGGTTTGGTACTGGCCAGATCACCAGGTGAAAACTGGGGGGTACCTAAAAAAAAAAAAAAAAAAAAAAAAAAACAACGAATGCAGCCACCACATCGAAGGATTGGTAAGTTGCAGTATATTCAATTTTTTTAGTTTTTGGTTTAATATCGCTTTAAAGAATTAAGACTATTATGCTCAATCAATTTTACAAGTTGCTTAAAGTCTGCTTAAAGTGGTAGTAAACCGCATAACAAAAAAAAAAAACATCGGACAGTTTAAGTCCTAATGTCTTAGTATGCATCACATGCTAGCATATTATGACAGATTTGCCTAAAAGCGTAGCCCTCTTCAGCTGCCCGCTGTCACCGCTGAATGTGCTTCCATCTTCACCCAGTCCGGCCTTCCTTCTGCGTTTTGTGGGCTTCGGCGATATGAATGGCCGAACTGGCGATGATGTCACTGTTTGCGGCACGGGTATGCCGTTCCTTCAGTGCCCATGCGCTGACGACGTCATCAGCTGCATCTAAAGTAAATATCTCCTTAAATGGTACAAGTTTCAGGAGATATTTACTGTAGGTATAGCCGGGTAACCATGTCTCCCCCGCTGAGCTGTTGTGTTCTGACAGGGGGATGCCCCCCCCACCAGAACACTCCGATCAGCGCTCTCTGCCATTGGCTGAGAGCGCTGATGGGGAATCGGTCGGCTGCTGGTTTTCCAGCACACAGAAGCCGGCCAGACCGACATACACACGGGCAGAATGTCTGCTTTTTATTCATTTATTTTTTCTGCAAATGTCTCCCAACATGGCTTAAGCCTTATTATAGGCTTACCTATAGGTAAAAATGATACAAGGCAATTTACTAAGATAATCAGCACAGTACTGTGCTTTGTTCGACTTCATCTAAGTACTGTTTATGTAACTTCTAGAAATTTCAATTGTAAAACCGCAATTAAAACTTCTATGTAAGCCGTCTGCTTAAGCTGTTTACGGCGACTAATTGGCCATTAAGAGGGTTTGCAGATCTTCATGGGCTAACTAATGACCCCATTGTTCTAACTGGAGCTGTGTTGATGGAATTATTTATAATATGCTTTGGTTTTGTAAAAATTGGAGTGCCACTCTTCTCAGCGCAAACCTCCCATTCTCCGTTTGGGGTCCATCAGAACTCATCACAGCCATAGTTCCTCCTTATTCATTTTTATTTATTCATTTTTTTTTTTTTGCTTTGCAACTCAGCAAATTCCTAACCCTGATTAAAGTGGAGGTCCGCCGAATTTTTTTTTTTTTTTTAAAGTCAGCAGCTACAAATACTGCAGCTGCTGACTTTTAAAATAAGGATGCTTACCTGTCCAGGGCGCCCGCGATGTCCTCACCCAAAGCCGATCTCTCCCTCGGGTGCTGCCACCGCCATCTTCGGTAAGGGTATCAGGATGTGAAGCCGTGCGGCTTCACTTCTTGGTTCCCTACTGCGCATGCGCGAGTCGCAATCCAAATGGTCCCTGCTGTCTCTAGGACCCGTGTGTGTCCCAGCAGACAGCGCGGTGGGGACGGGAAGAGGCGTAGACTCCCATGGGAGTCTATGTCCGGAAGTGCGTGCAAATACCTGTCTTAGACAGGTATCTGCACCCCCCTCCCCCCTGACAGGTGCCAAATGTGACACCGGAGTGGGTGGAAGGTTCCGAAAAGCGGACGTGTGTGGAACTCCGCTTTAATCGGTAGGGGATTCTGCTCATAATTTGTACACTCCTGTTTTATACTCGTCAGGCAGGGTGTAATGATGCCATCACATTTCTCAACGATTTTGGGTGTACAGTGTTTCGCCTCATCATTCTGCTCCTTTGTTTGCCTATTGGAGTTGCAATTTATTTTCATTTCTGCCTCTACTGTAGGTGTTATTTCCCCACTCTCTCTATCCTTTCTCTTTTTTTTTTTTTTTTTTTTTTTTTTTATGGCTTGTGGGTTGCTATCCTTCTCTTCTTACTCCAATTGAATGTAATATTTAGAGGGCTCTCTTGTCCATACATGGCTCCTTAGAGAGTACTTCCTGTCTGGAAATATCCCTTATTCTAGATCTCCCTTGTCTTAACCACTTCAGCCCCGGAAGGATTTGCCCCGTTCCTGAAAAGGCCATTTTTTGCAATACGACAATGCGCCGCTTTAACTGGCAATTGCGCAGTCATGCAATGTTGTACCCAAACAAAATTTATGTGTCTCCCCCCCCCACAGATAGAGCTTTATTTTGGTGATATTTAATCACCAACCTTTATTTTTTGCGCTATAAACAAAAAAAGCGTCAATTTTGACAATATTTTGTACTTTTTTTCTATAATATCCCCCAAAAAAATGTAAACAAATTTCTTCATCAGTTTAGGCCGATATATATTCTTCTACATATTTTTGGTAAAAAAGATTGCATTAAGCGTGTATTGATTGGTTTGCGCAAACGTTAGAGAGTTTACAAAATAGGGGATAGATTTATGTCATTTTTATTTATTTATTTTTTACTAGTAATGGCAGCAATCTGCAAATTTTATCAGGACTGTGACATTGCAGCAGACAGATCGGACACTTTTGACACTATTTTGGGACCGTTGACAGTTATCCAGCGATCAGAGCTACAAATAGCCACTGATTACAGTATAAATGTCACTGGCAGGGAAGGGGTTAACACTAGGGGAAGATCAAGGGGTTAACTGTGTTTCCTAAGTGTGTTCTAACTGTAGGGGGATGGGACTGACTAGGGGAGGAGACCAATCGATCGATGTTCATACTTATTTATTTTTATTTATTTCAGGTACTTATATAGCGCCGTCAATTCATGCAGCACTTTACATATACATTGTACAGTCACATCAGTCCCTACCCTCAAGGAGCTTACAATCTAAGGTCCCTAACATACATTCATACTTATACTAGGCCCAATTTTTAGACAGGATCCGATTAACCTACCAGCATGTCTTTAGAGTGTGAGGGGAAACCCACACAGGCACAGGGAGAACATGCAAACTCCAGGTAGATGGTGTCGTGATTGGGATTCGAACCAGCGACCCTTTTTGCTGCTAGGTGAAAGTGCTAACCACTACACCACTGTACTTAGTATGAACACACGATCTGTCTCCTCTCCCCTGAGAGAATTGGGATTTGTGTGTTTACACAAACAGATCCCGGGTTCTTGCTCTGTCGCGAGCTATCGCGGGTGCCCGGTGAACATCGCTTGCACCTGCTATGCCGTCTTAAAGGCACGACATACAGCTACAGGCATTTGCGCAGCTGTGCCACCCTGCCGCAGTATAACTGTGGCGGCTGGTCGGCTAGCTGTTAATAGCAAGGGTTAAAGGTACCTTCAATAACTTTCAGACTGTTTGTTTTTTTTCTAGTATGTTTATGTTCTTGTGGATATACTTCACCTGTCCAAGCTTCCTTTTCTTGACAAAATAGGAAATAAAGAAAAACCTTTCTAAGATTAGAATTTTGAGGCACAACATGTTACAATAAAATACTAATTCTTTCTTTAGGGTCAACATTCATAAAATTGTAATCTCCAATATCCTCAAATTTCTTCAAGTCAGTTTGCAGTACAAACACAGAATACATTGCGACAGAATGATGTAGTATATCGGGAAATATTGATTTCTTTATGGCCCTACGCATTTCATAGACTTAATCCACTTCCTCAGCAGCCATCCGTATGCTTAATCACAGCCATCTAAACAAAAAAGAATCATAATTAATGAACAATTCATCATCCTGGTATACTAAATAGAGTAATAGTCCCAGGCTGAGCGGTAGGTGCAGGGAGGGGCAACAACATAAGTGCCACCCAAAAGGTACTTTTACAAAAGAGAAACCCCAAAAAGGCAGTAGTTTTTTTTTATCTTAAAAGCCTTACACCTAACACCTGAGGTACTTCTCTGTCCAGTGATGTCCACAAGTGTCTCAGCCGTCCGAGATTCTCCCTCCTGATTGGTTGAGACACAGCAGCGGCGCCATTGACTGCCGCCAATCTGGGAGAGGGGTGGGGCCGGGTCAGGGCTCCTTGTCTGAATGGACACAGGGAGCTGTGACTCGGCTCGGGTGCCCCCCATAGTTAGCTGCTTGCTGTGGGAGCACTGAACAGGAGGGAGGGGCCAGGAGCAAAGAAGAGGGACCCAAGAAGAGAAGGATCCAGGCTACTCTGTGCAAATCCATTGCAACAGAGCAGGTAAGTATAACCTGTTTCTTGTTTTTTTTCCCCCTATAAAAATAACACTTTACAATCACTTTAACATTATAAAAATATTACATAAAACAAAAAAGGGCATAAAGCTTGATAGAACCAAAATATTCCCTTCCAAACATCCAAAAATCACCAAATAGGGAGACGGTTAGTAAAATACTTAAAGAAAACTTCCAGAGGGAATGATCTAAAAAGAGAGGAATACTTCAGTACTTAATCCTTGTTAATAATGGCACATTACTTTGAGGGGTATAAATGCACCCCCCCCCCCCCATTTTGATTACCTTGAATTATTTGGTATAGTATTCAAGAAAGCGATCTATCAGTGCCTGCTATTCTCAAGTATACAAAAGAAAGGAGTCCTAGGGGTTCCCCACTGCTTGAGAGCAGGTCCTCCACCACACAGACCTACCTCCCTATAACAGATTAAACCATAGTATATACATAATTCCTCATATATTTACAAAGGGATCCCCATTTTTCATTATTCAACATGTGCAACCTACCTCTAATGCAATCCAGCTTTGGAAATGGCCATGCTGTTAAAATCCTGGAACTTAATGTATCTTTTATTGCAGGGTGGTTCTAATGTCTATTCCCCTATGGTAAAAAGCAGAGGCGGAGGCTTTTGACTGTTTTTCCAGTATGTTTTTTTTCTTGTGCTCATACTTTATCTGTTCAAGCTTGCTTTCTCTGAATTCAAGGGTTTGGTATACTAAGCTTAGGCCTTCACATCAGTGATTTTTCTAATATTTGACCATCTTAATTGTTGGCCTAAGATAAATTCCTATTGTGGTTAGTATTGTTCTATTAGTATTTCCTTGGATGATTAGTTGTCCTTCACGTTGTTGGTAGAGGCTCTTATTCCTTCAAGCACTGAGCACTTCAATCCTGATCTAGAAAAAAAAAAAACCCGGATAAGTACCTCTTGTTAAGCATCACATGTATCACAAAACCAACTTTCCACAGCAGTTTGTTGTGCTCGCCACATCTTCTCCCTTCAGCCTTACCCATATTATGCTAAGCCTTTTTCCTTTCAAAGCTTACACTAGATGGGCATCTCATGGCAAATCAAACTCCAATGCATTTTTGTCAATGAAAGAAATGCATTTAAAGACATGCCTGTTTTACTGCCTATTTATGATAGTTGTATTTTTGAAAATGGCATGGTTTATCAGAATTGTCACTATAACTGTTTAATGAACAATGTGGAAAACATGGTGGGAAGGCCGTGTATGCAAGAGGTTACAGTACAAGGGTGCCCATGTATGGGCAGATCTCTCATTGTTAACAATGGGAAGTAAGACGTCTTGCTTGTCTTCTGTAGAACTCTGTGACGTGACCCGCCATGCATAATGAGAAAAGCTTCCTGGAACCAATTAACTCCTAAACAGCCCAATCATAGCACTAGAAGCTCACATATGATGTGCTGCTTTTTGAATATTAATCTGCCAAATATGTTAAGGCCTTACTGTGCTGCAGAAGAGTAAAAACAGTCATCAGCTACCACAGTTATTCCTATTCTTTCAGTAAACTTTACAATGCTCTGTTCATTTGCTGAATTTCTTGTGTGCCTGTTAAATGATCTACTGAACCCTATATTTTCCTTTATACTGCATATTTATGTTTTATTAAGGTGTGGCGTTCTAAAAATCTGGTTTCAGTGATTTAAAATGGAATGTAATGTTTATTGCTGAACTTCGGGCAGACCGATAAATACATGAACTCTGTTTTACCTGCTGCTTTGTAAATTTGTCTTGCCAGTCCTGAGTTTTAACCAGCCATGTCAGACCGCTAAGTTGGTGACCCGAAATTTCTCTGCTGCAGTTAGGTTAGTTAGTAAACCTCTGAGAAAAAAAAACCCTGCAAGACAATAGCATAATGTGCTAGTATGCATCACATACTAGCACATTATGAAATACCTTAGCATGAAGCTCCCACAGCACGTCCGGTCACCGCGGAGGGAGCTGACATATTCCCTCACCGGTTCTTCTGGGATCACTAGCTCCGACGCTGTGAGTGGCCAGAGCCATGATGATGTCACTCTCGCACATGCCCTTCGATCTGGCAAGTTCCGACAGGATATGCCTGACCTGCAGAGCTCATGCGCTGCTGACGTCAGCGGCTGCATGCAGGGTTTAGGAGATATTTTTTACCTACAGGTAAGCCGCCTTATATATTTTTCAGGCGCCTATAAAGCACCTGAAAAACCGCACCCCTGCCCACTGTGTGAAAGCCCGAGTTCTTTCACACTGAGGTGATGCGCTGGCAGGACGTTAACAAAAACTCCTGCAAGCTGCATCTTTGGAGCGGTGTATACACCGCTTCTGCCCATTAAAATGAATGGGCAGCACCGCCGGCATAGCGGCGCTTTGCGGGTCGTATTAACCCATTTTCGACCGGTAGCAGGGGTTAAAAGCACCCCGCTAGCAGCTGAAAACCTCTGCAAAAATGACAGTAAAGCACCTCTAAAAATAGCGGAGTTTTACCGCCGACGCCCCAGTGTTTGAAAGCAGCCAAATCTACACAGATCCTGAATGCAGAGAGTTCTATTTTTTTAATTTATTTTTTTGTAATAAACACAAGCCACTATACTGACCACACCTAAATATAGGTAAATGCTCAGTCTGAGCCTAGGTTCACACTTGTGCGAGCGCGATTACAGTGCCGATTCACGCATCGCATCTCTCTCACAGACAGTTCACACTGCCTTCTGCAAACTGCTGCGGGTGTCAATACATTGTTAATGACACCCCCAGACCGGTTCATAGATCGTAGTGCGGACTATGAACTCTCACAGGAATCAGATAGCATAGGTGAGAACACACCCCATTACAGTGTGGGGGAGTCTCTGCACCTTTTGTCCAAATTCGATGTGAGTTCAGCCATGCAATGACTCTCATTGCAATGAGATTGCATGCGATCGGCCCCGCACTGGCACAAATGTGAACCTAGGCTTAATGGCACCAATAAAAAAAAAAAAGTTTAGAAATGTCCTCTAAACACACAGTACAGGTTTCTTAGTACCAGTGTAAAGGATGTTTTACAGCAGATAAGGTATCAAGACAGATTCAGGTAGCTGAAGAATAAAAATACACTTTGTTAATTTTTAAAGAATAAATAGCATTATAAAAGTGTGTTTTCATATCTGCCAGGAGTTTTCCATAAAATAATTCAAACTGTGACATTTGAATATATATATATATATATATATGTGTGTGTGGATGTGTGTGTGTGTGTGTGTGTGTATGTATGTGTATATATATATATATATATATATATATATATATATATATATATATATATATATATATATATATATATTATATTATATATATTAAAATTATAAGGGCTTTAACTGTATTCTGTATAGGGATAGTTATCCCGATCTGTACATAACCTGCAAGCACACAATGGATGACTTTCCCTGAGCATAAGACATGGACAAAATGGTGGAAGTGAGCGACTACAGAGGCACACACTGATCGGCAGAATCTGTTTAGCTAGCTGTAAATACAAGGAAAATGCACACAGGATGAACGTGTTCCTAAAATGTGACAGACATCCTGAAGATCCAGGGAACGGCGGATAACGAAGCTAGCGTTCTACACAGCGAGTTGTAAATACATAGAATGAGAATGCACAAAATGCGAGCACAGTCCTGGAACAAAAGAGACGTCCTCAGCACGTCTGAAGGCAGTGCTTAGAGAACTGTGCTGAGATCCACAAAATGGTGGAAAGTCAGCGACTACAGAGGCGTGTTGATGTGCGGAGGCCAGTAGCCAGATTTAAACCTTTAGCAGCATAGATGTGAAATATGGGCGATCCTCACTTGGCTAAATATACATATAATGAGAATACAGTCCCTGAACAAAAGATAAACCTCCTCGGAATGACTGAAGGCTGGAGCTAGAGAAGCGTGCTGAAGTGTAAAAGCCGTTCGCTAGATGGTAATATGAGAAAGCATACAGGACAAGCACACTTCCAGAACAGAGGCATGGCGGAAGGCAGCCTCTAAAGCTCCAGGACAGACTGATTTTTTTTTTTTTTTTTAACTGTTAAAAAATTATTTCGAAAATTTTGACTTTTTTTTTTTTTTTTTATATTCCTTGCTGATCTGCTAGTTCTAGGCGCCTTCAGATGATACGCTGTCCAACAATAACAAAACCTGGTGTTTAGGGACAAATGCTGGGAACGCTCAGTTTAGGCTGCATTAGTGTTTGTTACATTTCTCATCTGCTAGTCTTTTTATACATGTCTCATTTAGCATGCCGTTTCCATGGGGATTTTTACTGATCGCAAGCTTGCATTTTGTCTGAACTCATTGCGGCAACTCAACCAGGCACCTCCTTATTTCTCCGAAGCCTCATTTGACAAAGTTTGCCGTATGTGTACATGCAAGTTCGGTCACATTTTGGAATAAGAAAATGTATTCTGGATTCCTCCACTTTGTCAAGGACAACATTGTTAAAGTAGAACTTCTTTTTTTTTTTTTTTTTTTTTTTTAATTTCGGATAGAGTAAAGGAGGTTTATAACCACTGTCAGATTTTTTTTTTTTTCGTCTCTCTGTGCCATTGCAGAGATTTCCCTTTAAATTCTTGTCCCATAGCCAAACAGGAAGTGAGAGGAAATCTCCTGAAATTAAAGGTATTTCTTGGGGACTCCTAGGTCACTTGAACTATTGTCTCCATTGGAAGATTCCCCTCTATTTCTTTTCTGGGAACAACCCAAAATTTGAGGTTTTCTTTTACTTTTACTTTCAATGATAAACAGGACAAATGGGGTGAATCTTTCTAACGGGGGGGGGGGCACAAACCGCAATTAAAACTGACAGGTGTTCGAATCCATCTCTACTCTATTCAAAACTAAAAAAAAAGTTTTGCCTGTTATACTTTAACTCTCTCTAGAGAAAAAAACAAAACAAAACACAGGATCAATTTAAAGGGAAAAAGCGCAAAAGTGCTTCCTTGATCACCACTTTTTTTTTTTGTTTTGTTTTGTTTTCCGCTATAAACAAAGACCGACCATTTTGAGCAAAAAAACAATGTTTTTTACTTTCTGCTATAAAACCTATCCAATAAAATAAAATAAAAAAATCTAATTTCTTCATATGTTTAGGCCAGTGTATATTCTGCTACATGTTGTTTATTATTATTATACAGAATTTATATAGTGCTGACAGTTTACGCAGCGCTTTACATCATTAGGGCAGACAGTACAAGTACAATACAATTCAATACAGGAGGAATCAGAGGGCCCTGCTCGTTAGAGCTTACAATCTAGGAGGGAGGGTCAAGTTATACAAAGGGTTATAGCTGTGGGGGATGAGCTAATGGAGAAAATAGTGCAGTTGTTAGATGGAGGCAGGATAGGCTTCTCTGAAGAGGAAAGTTTTCAGGGATCCCCTAAAAGTGGATACATTTGGAGACAGTCTGACAGATTGGGGTAGGGAATTCCTGAGGATGGGCGAGGCTCGGGAGAAGTCCTGGAGGCGGATATGGGAGGAAGTGATGAGGGAGCTAGAGAGCAGGAGATCCTGGGAGGAACAGAGAGGGCGATTAGGTTGGTATTTTGAGACTAGGTTAGTGATGTAGCTGGGGGCAGAGTTGTGGATGACTTTGTAACTTATTGTTGGTATTTTGAATTTAATTCGTTGGGCGAGTGGTAGCTAATGGAGGGATTGGCAGAGAGGGGTAGCAGCCACTGAGCGATTTGTAAGGTGGATGAGTCTGGCAGTGGCATTCATGATGGACTGAAGGGGGGATAGTCTATTTAAAGGTAAGCCAATGAGGGAGTTGCAGTAGTCGAGGCGAGAGATAACCAGGGAGTGAATCAGGAGCTTTGTGGTTTCATTGGTTAGAAAGAGACGTAGTTTAGAGATGTTGCGGAGATTGAGGTGGCAAGCTTTGGAAAGTGATTGGATGTGGGGCCAAAAGGAGAGTTTAGAATCCAGGATAACACCTAGTACCCTGACATGTGGGAACGGGTGGATGGTTGTGCCATTGCTCTTGACAGAGAAGTCAAGGGAAGAGGCACGTGGGGGAGGAAATATTATAAGCTCAGTTTTGGACAAGTTGAGTTTGAGGAAGTGGTGTGACATCCATACAGATATGTCTGTTTTTGGTAAAAAAAAAAAATCCCCTTAAGCGTATTTTGATTGCTTTACACAAATGTTGTAGCGTCTACAAACCTATGGGATATAATTATGGAATTTTATTTTATTTATTTTTTATACTAGTAATGGCAGCGATCAGTGACTTATAGCGGGATTACGATATTGTGACGGACAATCGTACACTGACACTTTGTGGAACCAGTGACACTAATACAGTGATCAGTGCTAAAAATATGTACTGTCATTGTACTAATGATACTGGCTAGGAAGGGGTTGAACATCTAGGGCAATCAATGGGTTACCTGTGTACCTAGCCAGTGTTTTTTGTGTACGGTTTGTGCTGCTTTTACTAGGGGAAGAGATGGATTTTATTCCCTGCTTTGCAGAAACAGAAAAAAACATTCCTGCCCCCCCTGTCAGAACTGAGATCTGCCTTCTCCCCCACCCCGACCCCGTGACTGTACAGTGAAAGGCTGGTTTTGCATGGGCTGTCCAATCAGGTCCACCTGTTTATTTTTTTCAGGCAGACCTGATTGGACCATCCATATCTCTCTATGGGGTGGCGGATGTCAGCGGTCGTGGGTTCGCTGACACCCGCCGGCATCCAATCCTGTCCACCTAAAACATTGGATGACCATCGTATGGAAACACAGGCAGTCCTTTTCCATCTGACAGCTCCATAGAGAACAGCGGGACTGTGTCCATGCCCGCTTTGCATAGCAGAGCAGACACAGATGTGGACTATGGAGAACGGCGTGTGAAACCAGCCAAAGAGAGAGGCAGCACAGCAATGAGCTTGTCTTTCTCTCACTCAGCTGTCTCTTCCTTTGAGTATGGTTCTTTTACTACAGCACACGAGTGGCTATTTGTGCTGCTTCCCCCACCATTTCTCTGGGCATTGTCATTGAAAGACTTCACAGTAACCTACAAGAGACTGACAAGTCAGATTCAGGTACTTACCCCGCTTGCATTTAAAAAATAATTTTTTTTTAGTTGATGATTGGAGCTCCATTAATGTGTGCTTTCTATATCTGCCTGGGGTTCGGTTTTATGTTCTGTAATTCGGGATCATAGATGACTATAAAATAATGCTGTCCTACTAATTTGTGTTTAGTGGCTTTCGGTTCCATACTCAAATATGCTTTAAAACTTGGGTTGCTGTTCCGAGTTGCAATAATGAAAGACATTAGTGGTTTCATTGACTTGGGTCATTAAAAATGTTTTTTTTTTTTTTTTTCCCTAAAAGCTTTATGATTTTGGTGAAAAAAAATAAACTGATTTGTCTGCTTCTTTTTTCCAGCATATTTGCTTTAGTGGTACTTCAGTGGTGCTCTTTTGAAGTTTTGTTGAAGCTTGGCAGATGCCCTGTGTGTGTGTGTGTGTGTGTGTGTGTATCTCATACCTGCAATTTCTCTAAAACAAAGCAAAGCTACAGCTAAATTAAAGCTTCTCAAAAGCTGCAGGTGCTTTAAGGGAGCTTTGTCATAGAGTTCTATGGAGGCTTTGAAGCACCAGGAAAGCTACCTGGGGTATAATTTTTGAAACAAAGTTAAAGCAAGGTGTAAACTAACCGTTTTATTTAGTGACAGGGGCTTTGACTGGCATTCAAAGAGCTTTAACCACTTAAGGACCGCCCGCTGTAGTTTTACGTCAGCTGTTTGAAGAGGAATACCATTGTTATGGCAGCAGCTAGCTGCCATAAGCCCAGTATCCTCTTCAACAGTGGGCCGTCCTCTTTCAGATAAAAGTGGTCTCCGTGGCCGATTTGCCACGAGATCATTTTTAACGGGGGCGGGAGAGGCCCCCCGCTGCGCTCCGGTCGTCTCCGCCGCTTACCGGAGCCGTTGGCGGAGGCGATCGGGTCCTCTTCCCTCACAGGCGGGATGCTGAGTGAGGGAAAGATGGCCCCCGCTCGGCTCCATAACATTGTAGGGCGGAAGCGACATCAAACGTCACTTCCACCCTCCAGTCTTAAAGGGGATTTTTTTTTTTTTCGTTGCATTTTTGAGTAAATGTGAGATATGAGGTCTTTTTTGACCCCAGATCTCACATTTAAGCGGTCATGTCATGCGTTTTTTCTATCACAAGGGATGTTTACAGGAATAAAAGTGACCCTTTTTTTTTTTTTTTTTTTTTTTTTTTAGGACAGTGTAAAAATAAAAAGTAGAATAAGAAAAAAAAATTTAAAGCGCCCCGTCCCACCGAACTCGCGTGCAGAAGCGAACGCATTTGTAAGTCATGCCCGCATATGAAAACAGTGTTTAAAACCACATATGTGGGGTTTCACCACCGTTGTTAGAGTGAGAGCAATAATTATAGCAAAAGACCTTCTCTGTAACACAAAACTGGTAACCTGTAGACTTTTTTTAAACTTCGCCTATGGAGATTTTTAAGGGTAAAAGTTTTGTCGCCATTCCACGAGTTTTGAAACATGAAATGTTGGCTATCAATTTACTTGGCATGACATTATCTTTCACAATATAAAAAAAATTGGGCTAATTTTACTATTGTCGTGTTTTTTTTTTTCAGAAAAGTCAGAATTCAGAAAAGTGTATTTATTCCTAAAAAATTGCGCTTGTAAGACCGCTGCGCAAATACGGTGTAACATAAAGTATTGAAACGACAGCCATTTTTTTCTCTAGACTGTCTGAAAAAAAAAGATATAATGTTTGGGGGTTCTAAGTAAATTTCCAGCAAAAAAAACAAAAACATGTCATACTTACCTCCGCTGTGCAGTTGGTTTTGCACAGAGTGTCCCCAATCCCCCTTTTCTGGGGTCCCTCAGCGGCAGTCCTAGCTCCTCCTCTTCTCGAGTGCCCCATCAGAGATGCACTCTCCTTCGTGGACACCCGTGCGGGCGTGTCCTGCTTCTATTTACACAGAAAGCAGGACTCCGCCCCGGCGCCTGCGTAATTGGATTTGATTGACAGCAGCGGGAGCCAACGGCTGCGCTGCTATCAATCCACCCAATCAGGACCCGAGACACCGGCTTTTGCTGGTGTGCTCGTTCCTGGCGTGAGCGGGTACAGGTAAGTGAAACGGGTTGCAGCAATTACAGGAGGTTTTTCACCTTAATGCATAGAATGCATTGAGGTGAAAAACCTTGAGAGTTTACGAAGCCTTGTTTTGAAGCGAGTGTAAACCTAGCCCTAATGGTTTCCTTTACTGCATGACCTCTTAACTGTGTAATGGCCTTTAAATAACTGTTTAAGCACTTTTGAGTTAAACATGTGAGGCAGTTTACCACAGTTATTCACACTTTTAAAGAAAAGTAAACAGTCTAAAACATGCCGTTGTTGGTATAAAGCTCAACCCCAAATAATTTTTGTCCCTGGGTGTATTTATCAGGCTGTTTTAACCTGACAGTTTTACAAGAACAAGGTTTTCTTTTGCTTTAGAACATTCATATTGGATTCAAATTGAACACACTTTTTAGACTTCTTTCACACTGGGGCACGGGTTCGTTTCATCAGCGCTTTACCGCTGTTTAAGCATCGCTTTTTGGCCGTTAAGGTGCTTTTAACCCCAAAGAAGGGGTTAAAAACTCCCCTGTTGCAGCGCTTTTCAGGCCTTTCGGAAGTGCTGCACATTCATTCCAATGGGGCAGGGCGTTTTGGGAGCGTTAAATACAGCGCTTCCAACCCGCCCCAAAGATGTTGCTTGCAGAACTTTAAGGAACGTCCCGCAAGCGCACCGCCTCAGTGTGAGAAGTCAAAGTGGAATGAATGGGAGGCGATTAGCAGAGGCTATTTCTAGCGCTAAAGCGCCTGAAAGCCACCCCAGTGTGAAAGGGGTCGAAGTCTGTTTTCACACAAGATATTTTTCCAATCGAATCCAATAAAAAGTGTCTGCAAAATTATGCTACCGTGAATATTGATATTATCTATATGTTTGAATGTAAAATATTACATTCTTTGTAATAAATAATATACAAAAAAAAAACAGCCAACCTTGGAATCTTGAAATCTGTGCACAGTATATCTTGTTTAAAAATAATATTATTAAACCCCCATTATTTTGGAGGGTTTCGTAACTGGTTCAGCCCCAGGAGATTTTACCGCCTTCCTGACCAGAGCACTTTTTACAATTTGGCACTGCGTCGCTTTAACTGACAATTGCGCGGTCATGCAATGCTATATCCAAACAAAATTTGCATCCTTTTTTTCCCCACAAATAAAGCTTTCTTTTGGTGGTATTTGATCACCTATTTTTTAATTTTTGCTATAATATCCAATTTATAGCCAATATATATTCTTTATATTTTTGGTAAAAAAAAAAAATCGCAATAAGCGTATATTGATTGGTCTGTGCAAAAGCTATATCGCCTTCAAACTATGGGAAAGATTTATGGTATTTTTTTTATACTAGTAATGGCGATGATCTGCGATTTTTTTTTTTTTTTTTTTTTTTTTTTTTTAACGGTACTGCGACATTGCGGCGGACAGATCGGACACTTGACAAATTTTTGGGACCATTGACATTTAGACAGTGATCAGAGCTATAAATATGCACTGATTACTGTGTAAATGTCACTGGTAGGGAAGGGGTAACACCAGGGGGTGATCAAGGGGTTAACTGTGGACCGACTGGGGGAGGAGACATATCACTGTTCCTAATTAGTAGGAACAAATGATTTGTCTCCTCTCCCCTGACAGAACAAGGATTTGTGTGTTTTACACACACCCACCATACCATTGCAGGGTGGAAGCGAGGTCAAAACATCACTTCTGCCCATAGCTATGTTTTAGAAAAATTTTTCAAATGCCAAAAGTTTTATTTTTTTTATTGCGTTTTAGTGTAAATATGAGATCTGAGGTCTTTTTGACCCCAGATCTCATATTTAAGAGGTCCTGTCATGCTTTTTTTCTATTACAAGGGATGTTTACATTCCTTGTAATAGGAATAAAAGTGACGCAATTTTTTTTAAAAGAACAGTGTAAAAAATAAAAGGTAAAATAAATAAGAAAAAAAAATTTTTTCAAATGCCTCCAGTCCCCCCGAGCTCGCGTGCAGAAGCGAACGCATATGTGAGTAGCGCCCGCATATGAAAACAGTGTTCAAACCACACATGTGAGGTATCGCCACGATCGGTAGAGTGAGAGCAATAATTGTAGCCCTAGACCTCCTCTAACTCAAAACATGCAATCTGTAGAATTATTTAAACTTCGCCTATGGAGATTTTTAAGGGTAAAAGTTTGTCGCTGTTCCACGAGCAGGTGCAATTTTGAAGCGCGACACGTTGGGTATGAATTTACTCGGCGTAACATTATCTTTCACAATCTAAAAAAAAAAATTGGGCTAACTTTACTGTTGTCTTATTTTTTAATTAAAAAAAGTGTATTTTTTCCCAAAAAAAGTGCGATGACCGCCATTTTACTCTCTAGGGTGTTAGAAAAAAAAGTATAATGTTTGGGTGTTCTAACTTGTAATTTTCTAGCAAAAAAACTTTTTAACTTGTACACAACAAATCTCAGAAAGAGGCTCGGTCCTTAAGTGGTTAAATACAATGCCTTGAAAAAGTATTCACACCCCTTAAAATTTTGAACATTTTGTCACGTTACAACCAAAAACATAAATGTATTTTATTAGGATTTTATGTGACAAACACAAAGTGGCACATAATTGTGAAGTTGAAGCAAAATGATAAATGATTTTTTTACAAATATCTGAAAAGTGTGGTGTGCGTTTGTGTTCAGCTGAACTCGCACGATTTCAACTCTGCAATGCAGTCTGACTTTGGGGGCGATTTAACAGACATCTGTGCGGTTTCCTGCACAGATTATTGAAATCGCACCCAAAGTCGCCAGGAATTACTTTTGTAAATTGGTGCGGCGCCGCAAAAGCCGCCAATTTGACATGCGATTTGACATGTCAAATCGTACCAATGTGAACCTAGGCTAACTCTGTTACCCCTAACTAAAATCTAGTGGAGCCAATTGCCTTTAGAAGTCGCCTAATTAGTAAATAGAGTCCACCTGTGTGTAATTTAATATCAGTATAAATATAGCTGTGAAGCCCTCAGAGGGTTGCTGGAGAATCTTCATGAACAAACAGCATCATGAAGGCAAAGGAACACGCCAAACAGGTCAGGGATAAAGTTGTTGTGGTGAAATTTTATTGCAGGGTTAGGTTAAAAAAATATATATATATCCCAAGCTTTGAACATCTCACAGAGCACTGTTCAATCCATCTTCTGAAAATGGAAGGAGTATGGCATAACTGCAAACCTACCAAGAAATGTCCGTCCACCTAAACTGACAGGCCGGGCAAGGAGAGCATTAATTAGAGAAGCAGCCAAAGAGGCCTTTGGTAGCTCTGCAGAGATCCACAAGACAACTATTAGTCGTGCACTTCACAAATATGGCCTTTATGGAAGAGTTGCAAGAAGAAAGACATTGTTAAAAGAAAGCCAATAGAAGTCCAGTTTGCGGGAAGCCATGTGGGGGACACCGCAAATATATGGAAGAAGGTGCTCTGGTCAGAGGAGACCAAAATTTTACTTTTTGGCCTAAAAGCAAAGGCTATATGTGGTGAAAAACACATATAGCCTTTAACACTGCACATCACCCTGAACACACCATCACCACCGTGAAACATAGTGGTGGGAGCATGATGTTGTGGGGATGCTTTTCTTCAGCAGGGACAGGGAAGCTGGTCAGAGTTGATGGGAAGATAGATGGAGAAAAATATAGGGCAATCTTAGAAGAAAACCCGCTAGTCTGCAAAAGATTTGAGACTGGGGCCGAGGTTCACCTTCCAGCAGGTCAACAACCCTAAACATACAGCCAGAGCTACCATGGAATGGTTTTAGATCAAAGCATATTAATGTGTTAGAATGGCCCAGTCAAAGTCCAGACCTAAATCCAATTGAGAATCTGTGGCCAGACTTGAAAATTGCTGTTCACAAATGCTCTCCATCCAATCTGACAGAGCTTGAGCTTTTTTGCAAAGAAGAATGGGCAAAAATGTCACTCTCTAGATGTGCAAAGCCGGTAGAGACATACCCAAAAAAACTTGCAGCTAAAGGTGGCTCTACAAAGTATTGATTCAGGGGCGCTAAATATAAATGCGCCACGCTTTTCATATATTTATTTGTAAAAAAAATTTTGTAACCCATTTATAATTTTCCTTCCTCTTCACAAATACAGTTATGTTCATTTGGACACAGGCACAGTTCTCATACTTTTGGCTCTGTATACCACCAGAATAAAAATAAAACAAAACTATCCAAATTAATTTGAAGTGCAGACTTTCAGCTTTAATTCAAGGGGTCGAACATAAATATCAAGTACAAATTTTAGGAACTGCAACCATTTTTATACACAGTCCCCCCTATTTTCATGGGCTTAATTGTAATTGAACAAATGAATATAATAATAAAATGTTAATTTTTAATATTTTGTTGAGACTCTTTTATTGGCAATGAATGCTTGAAGTCTGGAACCCATGGACATTACCAAAGACTGGGTTTTCCCCCTTTCTAATTCTTTGCCTGGCTCTAAATGCAGCTGTCTTTAGTTGTTCTTTGTTTATGGGTTTTTCTGCCTTTTTAGTTTTGCCTTCAGCAAGTGAAATGCATGCTCAATTGGGTTGAGATCAGGTGACTGGCTCGGCCATTGCAGAATATTCCACTTCTTTTCCTTCAAAAGCTCCTGGGTTGCTTTTGCAGTGTATGTTTTGGATCATTGTCCATCTGTACTGTGAAGCGCCGTCCAATCAACTTTGCTGCATTTGGCTGAATCTGGGTGGACAGTATATCTCTAAACACTGCAGAATTCATCCGGCTGCTTCTGTCACATCAATAAACACCAATACCCCAGTGCCACCGGAAGCCATGCATGCCCATGCCATCACACTGCCCTCACCATGTTTTACAGATGACTTTTTGTGCTTTGGATCATGAGCTGTTCAAAGCCATCGCCACAATTTTTCTCTTTCCATCATTCTGGTACAGATTATTTTCTCTTTCATTCATCCAAAGGATGCATTTTCAGATCTGGTCTGGCTTTTATTAGATGCTTTTCTATTCTTTAGGCTTATGGATGGTTTGCACCTAGTGGTGAACCCTCTGTATTTGCTCTCTTGACGTCTTCTCTTGTTTGTAGACTTTGACAGTGATACCCCCACCTCCTGGAGAGTGTCTTTCACTTGTCTGGGTGTTGAGTGTGTTTTTTTTTTTTTTTTACCATAGAGAGTTTTCTGCGATCATCCACCTCTGTTGTCTTCCGTGGAAGTTCAGGCCTTTTTTCTGTTGCTGAGCTCACCAGTGCATTCTTCTTTCCTCAGAATGTACCAAACTGTTGATTTAGCCATAGCCATTTCTTATGTTTCTGCTATCTCTCTGATGGATTTGTTTAGTTTTTGAAGCCTTAGAATGGCCTGTTTCACTTGCATGGACAGCTCCTTTGAACGCATAATGTAGGCTCACAGCAATAGATTCCAAATGCAAAAACCACTCTTAGAATCAACTTCAGACCTTTTACCTGCTCAATTGATGAAGAAATAACGAAGGAGAAGCCCACACTTGGCCATGAAACAGCTTTTGTTCCAATTGTCCAATTACTTTTGGTCCCTTGAAAATGGGGGGATGACTATAATTCCTAAACCCTTCCTCCAATTTGGATGTACATACCCTCAAATTAAACCTGAGAGTGTGCACTTTCAGCCCATATACATTATATAACTATAGCTTAAATATGTTTTGGTAAATGCCTGAAAAAACAAAAATTGTGCCTTTTCGTCCAAATATATATGGACCTAGCTTGATGTGCCACTTTGTGAAATTTATGTGTAAGATTGATATATAAGATCTTTACGCACACATCTTTTCATGTAATTGTATATAAATATGGGAATGCCAAATATTTGCTTATTACATACACAGACTGTGTTAGGCATCCCACCAAATTGTACGCTACTACAGTTCTTATCCTAAGTCTATAGTCAGTAGGCCTTAATTCAGAACAATTTTTAGTTGATGTAATGTACACTGCACATGGCAGTTTTAGTCAGTGTCAATTAGCTTTTGATGACAACAAAGTGTCAAGAAAACCTGCCAGAAATGGTTGATATGCTACAAATGAAACATTTGGTCCAAAAAAAAAAAAAAAAAAATCTATAAAAAATATATAGTTATAGTTTATGATGCACCTTTATATATTATTGTTCACAACACATATGTTTAAGGTATTCCATTTATTTCATATGTATGTCAGGGTTGTTTACAGGGCACACTCAATTGAAGGAGGTGCATTCTAGACTTTTTTTTATATTATTTGAGACCTCAATGTAACATCCTAGTTCCTGGGCTTCATTGTTGGCCACTAGTAGACTGCACTGATGGGGCGGCACTGATAGGCACTGATATGCATTGTTAAAGCTGTTTTTCATATTTATTTTTGTAACTTAATCCTGCATAAAACATTTAACAGTGTCATTTCAGGAGATCATGTACGAGGGCTTGATTAGGGGCGGGGCAACTGGTGGCAAGTAACTCTTAAGGCCTGGCTAGTAGCTCAGGACTTGAAATTTTTAGCCCTGCGCTAGAAGGTGTACCTACAAATCAGTGTATGAAATTGAATTCTCAGAATTCTAATTTCTTCCATTTACAGTGGATATAAAAAAAGTCTACACACCCCTGTTAAAATGTCCGGTTTCTGTGATGTAAAAAAAAAATGAGATAAAGATAAATAGTTTTTCCACCTTTTTTTTTTTTTTTAATGAGACCTATAAACTATACAACTCGGTTGAACAAGAAACTGAAATCTTTAAGGTAGAGGGAAGTAAAACTAAAATAATATGGTTGCATAAATGTGCACTTTACACTAATACTTTGTTGAAGCACCTTTTGATTTTATTACAGCACTCCGTCTTTTTGGATATGAGTGTATCAGCATGGCACATCTTGACTTGGCAATATTTGCGCACTCTTCTTTGCAAAAACACTCCAATTCTGTCAGATTGCGAGGGCATCTACTGTACACAGCCCTCTTCAGATCACCCCACAGATTTTCAGTTGGATTTAGGTCTGGGCTCTGGCTGGGCAATTCCAAAACTTTAATTTTCTTCTGGTGAATCCATTCCTTTGTTGATTTGGATCTATGCTTTGGGTCGTTTGTCATGCTGAAAGATGAAGTTCCTCCTCATGTTCAGCTTTCTGGTTTTGTGCCAATATTGACTGGTATTTGGAACTGTTTATAATTCCCTCTACCTTGACTAAGTCCCCTGTTCCAGATGAAGAAAAACAGCCCCAAAGCATGATGCTGCCACCACCATGCTTCACTGTGGTATGATGTTCTTTTGGTGATGTGCAGTGCTGTTTTTGCACCAAACTTCTTTTGGTATTATGGCCAAAAAGTTCAACCCCGTTTTCTTTAGACCAGAACACGTTTTCCCACATGCTTTTGCAAAATTTAGGCGGGCTTGGATGTTTTTCTTCATAAGAAAAGGCTTTAGTCTTGCCACTCTACCCCATATCCCAGACATTTGTAGAATACGGGAGATTGTTGTCACATACCACGCAGCCAGTGCTTGCCAGATATTTCTGAAGCTCCTTTAATGTTGCTGTAGGCCTCTTGGCAGCCTCCCTGCCCAGTTTTCTTGTCTTTTCATCAATTTTGGAGGGATGTCCAGTTCTTGGTAATGTCACTGTTGTGCCATATTTTCTCCACTTGATGACTGTCTTCACTGTGTTCCATGGTATATCTAATGCCTCCTGACTGATACCTTTTAACAATGAGATCCCTCTGATGCTTTGGAAGCTCTCTGCGGACCATGGCTTTTGCTGTAGGATGCGTCTAAAAAAATGTCAGGAAAGACCTACTAGAACAGCTGAACTTTATTTGGGGTTAATCGGAGGCACTTTAAATCATGGCAGGTGTGTACTGACTTCTATTTAACATGAGTTTGAAAGAGATTGTGTAATTTTGATCACGGCTACATCCCCAGTTATAAGAGTGTGTGCACACTTATGCAACCACATTATTTTAGTTTTTTATTTTTACTGCCCCCCCCCCTTTTAAAAGATTTCAGTTTGTTTTTCAATTGAATCGTAAAGTTTATAGGTCAAATTAAAGGTAGGAAAAGTTCTGAAATGATTTATCTTTGTCTCATTTTTTTTACATCCCAGAAACCTGACTTTTTTGTTTTACAAACGATTATTATTGTTGCAAAAGGTCATAGTTTGGTACAAATGTATAACAGAAACATAGGTACATCCAATATATATCAAGTATGTGCTTAAAGAGGAAGTAAAGCCTCTGAAAAAAAAAATAAACCCTGCAAGACAAAGGCATAATGAGCTAGTATGCATAGCATACTAGCTCATTATGAATTACTTACCTGAGATCGAAGCCCCCGCATCGGCTCTCGTTCGCCTCCTCCGACGCCGCCATCTATCCTGGAGTGACTTCCAGGTATCGCAGCTCCGGCGCTGTCAGCCGCAGCCGTGATGACGTCACGCACGCGCGCTGGTGCCGCCACTAACGGCACAATCGCCGTTAGAAACGGCACGCTCAGTGCGCCTGCGCCCGATGTCTATGGCGCATGTGCTGTAGACATCGGTGCTGCTATTTCTGCAAATGTCTCCAAAACCATTTAGGTTTGGGAGATATTTCTTGCACCTATAGGTAAACCTTAATCTAGGCTTACCTGTAGGTTAAAGTGGTTGTAATGGGTTTACAACCACTTTAATATGAGGTAAATGGTATTACCAGGGGCGTGTAGATTTTTTTTTTTATATCCACTGTAATACAAGACTATTCCACATATCCTCCTATCTTGAACTTCTATTACTCAGACATTACATGGCTGTCATTTATAAGGTAGTGTATGAAACTATTTTGTTTTATGTAGGTATAAATGCGATTGTTCATATTCTCTAGCGTATGCAGGCAGTTAATCACAAAACTGTTCTAATCCATACACAGGAACTGATTTAATGGGAACCACAATCCATGCTATAACTATATAAATAGGAGGCACAGATAATTGTGGGTAACTGCCTAGCCAATTTTATTTGTAACCCAGCAAAGTCAATATCGATTCAGCATACAAAATGCAAGAAAAGGCCTAGATGCACACTTATGCTGTTTATGAACATCTATACCAAACAATCATTGACCTGGTTCTTGACACAAAATTATAACCTAGCTGATATTTCTTATGACTGAGGTGCTTTCGTTATCTGCACCTAATTTGGGTTACCAGTTGTTGCCTTAACCTGTTGATAACAGAAGGCAGATTATGGGCATCTAAAATTATTGGATCTTTTTGTAGTTGATTAGCTGTGTGACTTTGCTTAGCCTCTTGTGTTCAAATGACTGTATGATGCCACAATAGAGTGCTTCATGAACAGTGTGTTATTTCAGGCTAATCTTATGTTTATCATCCTTGCTGCAGCTACAAAAAACTCCAGTGCTTCTGTTACTGTAGTGACATATGCTCATATTCATTATTTATTGTGTCTTTGTAGATCAATGAGTTGGTGGATGTCCGCGATGTAACCATTGGATCCTGGTTTGAAGCACGTGTTGAAAATGTTACAAGAGCTGCAAAAGGACAGAAAAATGGCAAGGCTCATGTTAAAGGGGGCAACTCTTACAAGGGGACTAATGGCAGTTTGAATGAGGACCATGAGAATTCTCATATGTCAGGCTCTGGCCCTTCTACTTCTTTCTCGGAATATGTGGATGATGAAGATGTATCTTATTTTATAAAATATGATGAGTAAGTACAGCCTTATGGTAAGAATATTACGTAAATTCTGATTTTGATATTTGGGGAAATCTATTTGTATATCAAACAGTCCTTTTAAATGTTTTTCATTGTGCTAGTCTGTTTTAGGGAACATTACGCCCTGCAGTTTGTAGATACAAAAAGAACCAGCCTTTGCCCATGGGGAAGCCTTGACAGAGACTGAATGTAGGCAAACATATCCTGTCCTATTTTCTTATTTCAGCTGCTTCCGAATCTTCCCCTAGGAATGAAGCAGGTGCTTTCTTCTTAGGATTCAAATGAACCCTATCTGCTGGTTGATGTACCTAGCCGATGTACTCCAATGCAGGCACAAACACCAATGGGCTTCATGTTCTATGTGCATCTTCAAAATACTGTAATATTTATCCTCAGGTTACAGTGTTTTCTGAATCATTGACAAACAGAATATATACTATCTCTGAGAACAGTATATGCAAAGTACTGTACTCAGAGAGATCCAGGATTTAACCCCTTCCCGCCGACCGTACGCAGATATGTGTACTCGGCTTTCCGGGGTTATACCGGGATGATGCCCGCAGCTGCAGGCATCATCCCGGTACCGTTGTTTACAGCGGGCGATCGGCTACCCGTATATAACAACCGATGCGGCTAAAAGCCGCTCGGCTGTTATACCAGAGGAGCGGGAGGGGACATCCCCCCCCTCCCGCCGCTGTTACCGGGCCTCCCGTGCGATCGGGAGGCCCGGTGTCTGTTCGGCTGCCTTCGGCGGCTGGGGGCGGGCTGGAACGAAGCTGCGAGCAGCTTCGTTCCAGCCTTCTTGTTGTAAACGCGGAAGCGACGTCATGACGTCACTTCCCGTTTACTCGGCTGCCAATGGCGCCGAATTTAAAAAAGTACACAGTATTCAGAATCGCCGTTTTCGGCGATCTGAATACTTTGAAGTGTAAAGGAGGGATGGGGGGTCTTTTAGACCCCCTATCCCTCAATAAAAAGTACCTGTCACCACATATTACTGTCACAAGGGATGTTTACATTGCTTGTGACAGCAATAAAAGTAAAAAAAAAAAAATTTTAAACAATTTATAAAGTACAAAAATAAATAAATTAAATAAAAAAAAAAAAAAAATTTTAAAGTGCCCCTGTCCCCGCGAGCTCGCGCAGCGAAGAAAACGCATACGGAAGTCGCGCCCGCATATGTAAACGGTGTTCAAACCACACATGTGAGGTATCGCCACGATCGTCAGAGCGAAAGCAATAATTCTAGCCCTAGACCTCCTCTGTAGCTCAAACCTGGTAACCGTAAAAAATTTTTTAAAGCGTCGCCTATGGAAATTCAAAGGTACCGTAGTTCGTCGCCATTCCACGAGTGCGTGCATTTATAAAGGGTGACATGTTTGGTATCTATTTACTCGGCGTAACATCATCTTTCACATTATACAAAAAAATTGGGGTAACTTTACTGTTTGGATTTTTAAAAATTCATGAAAGTGTCACTTTTCCAAAAATTTGCGTTTAAAACACCGCTGCACAAATACCGTGTGATAAAAAATATTGCAACAATCGCCATTTTATTCTCTAGATTCTCTGCTAAAAAAATATATATAATGTTTGGGGGTTCTAAGTAATTTTCTAGCAAAAAATACGGATTTTAACTTGTAAACACCAAATTTCAAAAATAGGCTTAGTCATGAAAGGGTTAAGCATTTTTTGGTAGGAGCTTAGGAGTGGCAGCCTCCATATGTTACTGGGTAAAATTTGCTTTTAATGGGGCTTTCTTCTAAAAAAAAGAGTCCTTCCTTCCACAGCTCATAGATTTTACCACCGTACAGTAACTTGGGAAAGCTAAGGTTCGAGTAATTGTTGCTTACTAGAGGTTGCAGAAGGATCCTTCTTCGTAATCCTCAATTTACCTGTAGAGACCATTTACATTCAATTTAGACTGTAGGAAGTTTTAAATGAATGACAAAGAAGAAAAAAGGGAGTATTTCAGATACTATTGTTTATTAACAAGCTAAAATACTCACAATCGTGTTACAAATACAAGCATATGTCAAATCCAATACCAGCACTTTCCAATGGCAAGTAATAGATGCAAGTAGACTGACGTGTTTTGAAGGACAAGCCTTCTTCCTCACAGCTAGCTTGCTACCCGCTTGTCTTTAAATTTTCTTGGTCAAATTTTTAATTATTTTTGTCCCTTCCCCTTATGGGAGCATTGCTTTTTAATATATGTTTTAACCTATTGAAGGATAACAAACATTGGACTTTTATACTAAAAACAAACATCGTAGGACCCAGGGCCAAAAAGGCAGATACTTGCATGACACCAGGGGCAGCTGTGTATATAACAGGGACTTGCAGTCAGGGCCATGAACATTAAAAAAAAAAAAAAAAATCAAGCTTTGAGTATCATAGCTTGGCGACTTGGGGTAGCCCAAGTCCTACTCCACCACTGGAAAAAAATTGGGGCTCCTATGACCTATGGTTCCAGAGATATGGGGCTCCTTGCACAGCCTGTCAGATGCTAAATACAGAGTGACCACTTTAAATACAAGCTGACACACTCTGTTTGCAGCAGACTAATAGGTTGAGCTCACAGTGCCTCTCACTTCTTGTCAGAGGCACTGAGCTCAATGAACAGCTTGGAGTCTTGGACCAATGGCAAAGTACCATTGGTCCCAGCTGTCCAATAAAAATGATGCAGTGTAGGCATAATTTTTTTTTTTTTTTGCTAGAAAATTACTCAGAACCCCCAAACATTTTATTTATATATACTAATATATTAGGGCTGCAATTAACGATTATTTTCATAATCGATTAGTTGGCTGATTATTGTTTCGATTAATCAGTTAATAACCTTAAAAAAAAGTTTGGTGTATAATTTAGTTAATATGGAAAGTTTTAAAAAAAGGCAATTTATTCTTAAATATCTCTATGTAGTGGTATAAATAACCAACTATATGGTTAGGGAGCAAAAAATCTAATCACTCTTAGAATAACAGACAGAAGAGATATACTGTGTATACTATTAGAAGAGTTATACTGTATACGATTAGACGAGATATACTATTAGAAGAGATGTACTGTATATACTATTAGAGGAGATATAATGTATGTATTAGAGGAGAGATATACTGTACATACTATTAGAGGAGAGATATACTGTATATGCCATTAGAGGATATATACTATGAAAGGGTCAATCGGGTAAATATCATCAGATTCAGAGATCACATTTATTTTTTTTTAATTAAAAAACAATGTCTTCCTTCAAAAAAAATGTCATTTTAAGAACTTTTGTTTGATTTACAATTGTTAGTGGGGTAATTTCAATTACAATCATTTTAAAAACAAGTGAAAATTTCAAACATTCTTTCATTCAGCGAATGTACAAAGATTTTTCGTCTGAATGTTATCGTCTGAAAATTGATCCGTGTGGCCAGCATAAGGCACACTTTTGATGTGTTTCTGCAGTGCTTTTTGCTGTGCGTTTTGATTTTTGTGCACGTGATTTTGCTGTGATTTGCGTTTTTGCAACCCTTGGAGATATGTGTATACCAAAAAGAAGGGGGGGGGGGGCATAGGTCAAACAGAGAAAGATATACAGAGGGTAAAGAGAAGAAGAGGTAGGGAAGGAAAAGGAGGGAGAGAGAGAGGATTCGGTTTTGTTAGAGGCATAAAAAAAAAAAAAAAAAAGTGACCCGAATTAGTAGTGTGTATGTAAATAATCAAGGGCTTTTGGCAGAATTGTTATTTTAATAGCATTGATGTGCCCCATCCAGGATAGAGAGAGGTCAGGGAGCATAATAATTTGCTGCAAACAAAGTTGAATATGTAGAGGTCAGGATAATCCAGGGACAGGGTCGTCCGATATGGAAAGCAAAATTGGAGACGAGACAGAAGAACAAAGCGGAGAGCTAGGCTAATGGGTCTTCTGCTGTTACTGTCCAGGACCAGGGAGTTGATATACAGTAGCTGTTAACTGCAGTAAAGAGTAATCTAGTCACCTGAGTGGCTGAGCTGTCTGTCAGGGTTTCATAAATCTTAATTCTGAATAGATGGAAATGCAAAACCCTTGGTAGAGAGCCTACTGTGTTCTTTAGTAGCAGCTGGCAGGGGAAACCACAGTGCCCAATGGTGGGACACACTATCCAACACATTGGGAAGCGTTGGAGAGGAGCAGTTGCTGGAGCTGTTCAAGACCATACAAAATTCACTTGCAGCCTGCTGGGAAGGTGAGTATGAAATGGTATTTTACAGAGAGCTTCTTAATTAACCACTTAAGGACCGCCCCACATACATATACTGTGGCAGGACGGACCTTTAGCGCGAAATCATGTACCTGTCTAGGGCATGTAGTGCGCCGCCGAGAACCCCACTCCCTCTGTCATTGAACACAGCGCGAGCCAATCAACTGGTCCAGTGGAGCCAATGTCCGCCGGGACCCGCCGATCATTCCTGGGGCAGACAGAACGGCAGTCTGCATATGTAAACCAGGCAGATGGCCGTTCTGTGACAGGAGAAGACCGAGATCTTGTGTTTCTGCTAAGCAGGAACACAGATTTGTCTTCTTACAGTACAAGCACCCCATCGCAGTCAGAAAGCACTCCCTAAAGACATGTATAACCCTTTGATTGCCTCTGATTTTTAATCCCTTCCTTGCCAGTGTCATAGTTACATAGTTAGTAAGGTTGAATAAAGACACCAGTCCAGTTCAGCCTGAGTGTGGGTGCATGTCTACAATCGTCCCTATCCCTGTACATTGTGTCTCATTAAGATGCTCATCTATTATATTATTATTTGGGGGGTAAGAGGTGCAGCGCTAGTGAACGGTGATAATAAGCAATGAGTTGGACATATAAAGATTCTGATAAGTTAAAAGGTTATATAGTCCATCAGAAAGAATTCAGAAATCAATCAGAAAGAGCTGAAGAGGAAGAGCCGTCACCAACACCCAATATTACTGACTCTTACCGCCAGTGCATTGGATATACACAGTATAGAAATGTATGGTTGGTTAGATCCACACTTCATATGATTCACTGCGTTAAAGAGGTCCCCCTCTCACTGACCGACTTGGTGTAAACAGCTCGGTAAACACTTGACTAAGCGGAATGCTTCCAAAGGTATAGCCCTAAAGCCACATTAGTAAAAATGGAAGAAACACTCACATTGCGCAGACATCCAACAGAAGGCTTAATTTATTGATGTAAAACAGTATATAAAACTCACATGTATTGAATAAAGTACAGGCAATCGGAAAGCGTCCAGTGCTTCCTACCAGCGAGATGGCGGCCACTCCCCTGTCCACAATGCTACGTCACGCGTCCCTTGTGCAGCCCGACGTTTCGTCACAAACGTGCGTTTTCAGGGGCGTGGCTATGACGTGTGACGTTGCCGCTTATAAGGGGAATGAATGTGAAACCCCCCACTTTTCATATTGTATCCAGCAATATTGTGCCAGCAGCTTTTTACAATTTATATTTTTCCAGGTTTAGCGCAACAAATCTTCTTTTGATATTATATTATTATTTTTTTAGGGTACCCATATAGCACCATGCACTTTACGCAGCGCTCCACACATACATTGCACACTCACATCAGTCCCTACCCTCAAGCAGCCCACAATCCAAGGTCCCCAACTCACATTCATATACTAGGGTAAATTTTGGACAGAAGCCAATTAACCTACCAGTATGTCTTTTGGAGTGTGGGAGGAAACCGGAGTACCCGGAGGAAACCCACACAGGCACAGGGAGAACATGCAAACTCCAGGCAGGTAGTGTCGTGGTTGGGATTCGAAACAGCAACCCTTTTTACTGCTAGGCTAAAGTGCTAACCACTACACCGCTGTGTCATTAGTACAGTGACAGTGAATATTTTTCAGCACTGATCACTGTATTGATGTCAATGGTCTCCAAAAAAGTGTAACTTAGTGTCTGATTTGTCTGCTGCAATGTCGCAGTTTTACTATAAATTGCTGATCACCGCCATTACTGGTAAAAGAAAAAACAAATCAATAAAAATTCCATAAAAACCCCCAATAGTTTGCACATGCTATAACCTTTGCACAAACCAATCAATATATGCTTACTTGGGATTTTTTTTTACCAAAAATATGTAGCAGAATACATATTGGTCTAAATTGATGAAGAAATTTAGATTTTTTTTTTTTTTTACATTTTCTTTATTGGGTATGTTCTATAGCAGAAAGTAAAAAATAAATATTGTTTTGTTTTTTTTTCAAAATTGTCTTTTTTTTTTGTTTATAGTGCAAAAAATAAAAATCACAGAGGTGATCAAATACCACCAAAAGAAAGCCCAGTGGGGGAAAAAAAAGGACATATAGTGTATTTGTGTACAGCGTCACACAGCCGCGCAATTGTCAGTTAACCTCTTGGTATCCGGAGGCCGTCATATGACGTCCTCGACTTTCGGGGGTTATATCTGAATGATGCCTGAGGCTACAGACATCATTCAGATACCGGCATTTTTAGCCGGCGATTCCGTACACCATAAGAACGATCATAGCAGCTGTTCCGCGGTTTGAACGTTCTTACGGGCGGCGAGAGGGGACGTCCCCCCTCCCGCCGCCCTCCGGTGCTTCTACCGACTCACCTCAGAGATCGGTGAGTCGGAGAGCGGATCCGCTGGCGCTGAATGTACATCATAGAGATTTCCGGCGGACCAGATGGTCACTGGAGTCTCTATGATCGTTTGGAGGCCAGGCGCGATGTTATGACGTCACGCCCGGCCTCTGCATTAAAAAAAACGGCGCCGCTTCGGCTGGGAAGCGGTGATCTTTTTTTTTTTTTTTTTTTTTTTTGATTTTAGGCTTCCCAGCCTAGAGGTGAAATGTGGGGTCTTATTGACCCCATATCTCACTGTAAAGAAGACCGATCATGTCATATTCCTATTACAAGGGATGTTTACATTCCTTGTAATAGGAATAAAAGTGATCAAAAAAAAAAATTTTTTTAAAAAGTGTCAAAATAAAAAATTTTAAGTTAAAATTAACAATAAAAAAAAAAAAAAAAATTTTTTAAAGCACCCCTGTCCCCGTGAGCTCGCACGCAGAAGCGAAAGCATACGTAAGTCCCGCCCACATATGAAAATGGTATTCAAACCACACATGTGAGGTATCGCCGCGAACGTTAGAGCGAGAGCAATAATTTTGGCCCTAGACCTCCTCTGTAACTCAAAACATGTAACCAGTAAAAAATTTCAAAGCGTCGCCTATGGGGATTTTTAAGTACCAAAGTTTGGCGCCATTCCACGAGTGTGTGCAATTTTGAAGCGTGACATGTTAGGTATCTATTTACTCAGCGTAACTTCATCTTTCACACAATGCAAAAAAATTTGGCTAACTTTGCTGTTTTGTTTTTTTTTTTTTTTTAAAGCATGAAACTGTTTTTTTTTTTTTTTTTTTTTTTAAAAACGCGTTTGAAAAATTGCTGCGCAAATACCGTGCAAGATAAAAAGTTGCAATGACGGCCATTGTATTCTCTAGGGTCTCTGCTTAAAAAACATATATAATGTTTGGGGGTTCTATGTAATTTTATAGCAAAGAAATGATGATTTTTGACATGTAGGAGCGAAGTGTCAGAATTGGCCTGGATGCGAAGTGGTTTAAGTAACGCAGTGCTGTATCGTAAAAAATTGCCTGGCCATGAAGGGGTAAAACCTTCTGGGGCTGAAGTGGTTAAAGTGTATGTATAGCAAAGTGTTGTAAATTTTTTTTAGTTTTTGCTAGAGCATGGAAGGGTTACAACTCTAATCAGATAATTTTTTTGCTGTTTTTTCTTTTTCTCTCTTCCTGGTCTGGAGACACAACAGGAAATAATTAAATCTCTTTGAAGTGAGGGAAATGTCCCAATTTTAGACAGCTGTCCATAGAACATATTTCCCCATTGGATGATTTACCCCAACTCTTGCTCTTGTAACAACTCTAAAATTGTGGCTTTACCCTCACTGAAAGAGGCATTTCAGTACAAATATAAGAGTGAATTTTCCCAACAGTGGGCACAGACCACAATACAAACTTAACAGAGGATTGAATGCTTAAAGTATCAGCACATAGTGGTCATGCGGATACATATTATATTATGAGTGCCACGTCCTGTAATGGTTATATGCAAAGAAAGAAATTGGGCTTTTGGACTTTTTAGGCACAATAATCACTATAGTTGGTGTAATTTAAAATCTAATTTATTAAAGATTATTTAAAATGTAGAGGCAAAAAAGACAGATACAGAATTCAGCTCATAATCACACATTTACAAGTTATACGCTCTAGCTTAGTGATGTAGAGATTAATTAAGTACTGATTGGACATACCAATCCTGTTTACATACGATTGTGCTATATTTGACAAAAAGCTATGCGGTAGTAACAGCCAATATCTAAGATTTGCTCGACATGTTGCACGCCACGGGCGCTTCTTCAAAAGCACAGAACTGAATACTGCAATAAACAGAACATTCAATAAATAACATAAATATATTACAAACAGTTATAACTAAATAATGTCATTAGTGATATCATAGATTCCAAAATACTGCCAACGGTGCCCATCAGATAGTGCTTTTCCCACAGGGTCCGGGCATTATTCATACACTATGGGGACGTATGCAACATGATATTAGTAAGAGTAGACATCAAATTGTATGATTGATAAGTCTGTTTTTCTCCGAAAGAGGTATAACTGCTCCTAACATGTTAAGGGGAGGGGAAGGAAAAAAGGGGGGGAGAGGGGAGGGGAGGGAGGAGAGTGGGAGGAAAAAGAAGAGAAAAAAAAAAAAGGAAATGGGGGAAAAAAGATGGGGAAGGGGAAGATGGGAGGGGGGAGAGAGAGGGGAGGGAGAAGGGGAGGGAAAAAAAGGAGAAGGGGGGGGGGGGGCGGAGAAGAAAAAAAGGGGGAAGGGAAAAATTGAATAATAAAGAATAAATGGGTGCCTGTTGTGGATATCATATAGGGATAGTGAGTCTAAATGTATTATTGATTGAATAGGCTATTTGCTATCGGTATATATCATAAATCCATTGGCGATATATTGCCGGTAATTTGAACAGTGTATGCACCCGTCTGTAGTGCCTCAAAGGAGGGGATAAATTGCAGAGATATTATAAGCATATTAAAGAGGAGTTCCACCCAGAGGCTCCATTAAAAAAAAAAAAAATTAAAAGTCAGCAGCTACAAATACTGCAGCTGCTGACTTTTAATTGGACACTTAGCTGTCCCAGGGTCCAGCGATGCAGGGGATCGAAGCCCCGCTCGTCCGTCCCCCGTCCCCCCCCCTCCTCGGCGGTGCCGGCATTTCAACTGTGGGAGCCGGGCTGTGGCTTCACAGCCTGGCACCCACTGCGCATGCGCGGTCCCAGATGATTGACAGGAGGGAGGGAGCAGAGCCGAGCCCTTCCTGTGCTGAGGGGGAAGTGATGTCACCAGCCCAGGCAAAGGAAGAGGCAGACTACGAGGGACCACCTAGCAACAGGCATTTAGAGGTAAGTAAAAAAAAAAAAATATTCAAATGTTTTTTTGTTTTTTACAATTTTTCAGGTATTTTTTGTTTTTTTGGGTGGAACCCCACTTTAATTTAACATACATGGCTAGTTTTAGTGGACGATTGATCCCCCCCTAGGGACAAAATAAAATAAAAATATCTGTGGGTATTGTCTTAGAATCCCCCCTATTATTGCATGTCTAGGATAGTTATTTAATTGAAAGTGTACTTCACTTACCGTTATACTATTTGTAATTGTGTGTATTGGCAGCAGGGGTAAAAACAACAGCCTCTTTATTCAGTGTTTAAAGCATTCAGCAGTTTGCTAGGATAGTCCCATATTGATTGTATGACTGAGGAGGATCTGGTCTCGGTCAAAAGTTGACAAAGAGTTGTAATAAGACTCAGGTAAGTCTTTCCTGTGTAAGATGTTTTTGATGGTATTCCAGATACAGGTCGTCCGACTACCTCTTAGTGAGACCGAGCTGATGAATACTTTTTTCCTCCCCCTCCCCTTACCATGTTAGGAGCAGCTATACCTCTTTCGGAGACAAACAGACTTATCAATCATACAATTTGATGTCTACTCTTACTAATATCATGTTGCATACGTCCCCATAGTGTAAGCGCCCGTGGCGTGCAACATGTCGAGCAAATCTTAGATATTGGCTGTTACCACCGCATAGCTTTTTGTCAAATATAGTACAATCGTATGTAAACAGGATTGGTATGTCCAATCAGTACTTAATCTCTACATCACTAAGCTATGTATGGAGCGTATAACTTGTAAATGTGTGATTATGAGCTGAATTCTGTATCGGTCTTTTTTACCTCTACATTTTAAATAATCTTTAATAAATTAGATTTTAAATTACACCAACTATAGTGATTATTGTATCTAGAAAGTCCAAAAGCCCAATCTATTTCTTTCTTTGCATATAAACTTAACAGAGGCTCTATCCCTTCCCTACTCAATCCTAAAAACATGGCCTTTACGTAGACTTTCGTTTTGGAAATGTAGCAGCAGGGTTACGTTAAAACACACCTAGTAATACAAATTTCAACATTGTTAAAGTTCAGTTTTTTTTTTTCCCTGCCTTTTTTGGTTCTTCTTTCCCTCCGCATCTACATGTTAAAGAAATGTTTAAATACAACCATATATTTTCATGACATACCTTATTTAACCCAGTGCTGTTTATCACTGGGTGTCTGTGCTTCTATATCCAATGCAGGCAGATCCTTGCTGGTGGCAGCAGTGTGCAGTACATAGCTTTATAAAAACATTTACAGCACTTTGCCTCAGTACTCCTTTTTAAGAGCCCCCTTATCTTTAGCAAGCAGTGGGCTGGCTCTTGGGAGTTATTCAGATATCAAAATGCCTTGATGGATGATCAGTGGACATTCCTAGGTAGGCTTACATTTTTATTAAAAAAAAATGGCTCACTAGTCCGTATCAGAAGACAAATAAATTCAAAGTGAGACACAAGCCTCATTAAGTACTATGGGGTGTATTTATGGAACATTTGTATATAAACTCTTCCAGTAAAAGTACATGTACATTCATTCTGTGCGAATAGAGGTCCACCAAGTGAACAGGTTTGTAAATTAACAATTTATGGGGTTCCTTTTTTAAAAATAAAAATTGTTGGACAGTTCAAGGAAATTCTACAGTACTTCAAAGTTGGTAAACCCCAAAAAGAAAAGTACTACTCAGATACCCCAATATTTGACTCCGGCTGGTTTAGTATCTGATGCCAGCTGCTGGTTTAGCTTGTAAGGCTTGTCAAGCTCAGTAGTCATTCCACAACAAAATGGTGCATCCCTGCACTGTTGATGTTCTCCACGGTTGTAAGTGAAATAAGTCAAATTGCTTCAGCCTGGTCTCCACCCATGGGAGAACACCCCTTTAACACACTTTACCCTGGAAGGCTTAATCGTAGAGACTAAGCCCTTTAACAACTGACTTGCTGATTTTCTTCTGCTTTAGTTATCCTGAAAATGGAGTTGTAGAGATTGAAAGCTGCAATTTGCGACCCAGAGCAAGAACCATCTTGAAGTGGAGTGACCTCAAAGTGAGTGATATTGTAATGGTGAATTACAACATGGAGACACCAGAGGAGCGTGGGTTTTGGTTCGATGCTAAAGTAACAGAACTGAAGGAACATTCTAGAACTAACAAAGAAGTCTATGCGAAGATTTTATTGGGGTATGTGATCGTGCATTTTATTACAAATTTCAATTTCAACACTTGTCTTTCGTAGTGCCATACAAAGGGGTTTCACACAAAGAGGACATTTGTACATTAAAGCACATGTTAAGTCCCATAGGAAAAAAAAAGCACAAGGAACATTACTTGGTCAGTATCCCTTGTGCTGCTGGCTCATCTACAAGCTGAAATCCTTGTTCATAGATCACCCTGCTGCTGTAATCTTCTGGTGCAGCAGTGGTTTATTGGTCCAATGGATCCTGTTTCATTCTGTGAATGGTTGGACCTTTCAATCGTCTGCCCGTCCTCCATTCATAGAATCTATTGTGTGGCTTCTATGAATGGAGCAGCGGGGCAGAAAAGGTGGGCATAATCTGGCACTCTTGATGAGTGCCTGTTACTGCTCAGTCTGATCCTATTAACCCCTTGTTGCAGTGGGAGATTATCAATTGCTATTACCAAGATTGCTAATAGTGGAGCCAGTAGCACAAGGGATACATCCTACTGTCTAAGTAACGTCCCTTGCGCTGATTGTTTGTTTTTATATCATCTGTGACTAAACTAGGGCTTTCAATGCATACATGTGTGTAGCAAAATGTACACAATGTTTCTCCTGTTTTAACAAAAACAAAAAAAAATCACCCTGCAGAGCAATGTAATAATGTGCTAGTATGCATTGCATACTAGCACATTATGAGAGACCTGCCTTAAAAGAAAACCCTTTAGCGGCATGCTGTCACCACTGACAGGGCTTTCGTCTTCACCAGGTCTTCCTTTCAGGTTTGTGGGCTGCAGCCATTTGACTGGCTGAGCCCCAATGATGTCACTCCCATGCATGCACACCGGAGTCACTGTTTACGGGCACACATTGAAGGAACGGCACAGTATGCCGTTCCTTCAGAGCGCATATTCTGGTGACATCGCCGGCTACAGCTCTGTGCACCTAAATGGTGCACGTTTAGGAGATATTTATTTTACCTACAGGTAAGCTTCATTATAAGCTTACCTCCAGGGAAAAATGTCACAAACTAGTTTACTACCACTTTAAGCCAAGTTCACTTCTTCGGGCTGGTAAGGGGATATCCTTGAGTGTGAATCTCCTTGTTTATGAATCTCTTGCGAGCAGTGAATAAATCTAAAAGTGCTAAAGCTGGGTGCACACCGTCCAAAAATTTGCCGGTTCAGCAGGAACCGGCTGACTTTTGGTCTGTCTGGCAGAAGCTGGACATGTTGGAAAAACCGTCATCCTATCAGTCTTTGCAGTCAATGCCTGCGAGTGCTGATTTTTGATTTTTTTTCTTGTGGGGTGTTTTTTGAGGGGGAGATTGCTGCACCAACATCTCCTGTTGGTACTCTGATCTGTCAGGCTTTTTTTTCCGTTATAACCTGCTGGGTTGAATGGAAAATTAATTTGTTGTCCCTCACGCCTTCGTAAATAGAAGTCAAATTGTACATAATCTGAGCTCTAAACCCTGTAGATTTTGCTGCTGTACCATTTTTTTCTTTTTGTTTTCCAATGTGGGATCTGATTGTCTTTAGAATGGACTTTGTAGATTTCGTTAGAGAAGTCTTCAGCCTGTAGCTGGGCATGTAAACACAATGGTTTGTATGTCTTCCAGAAGTACACATTCCAAAACTCCGATTTTTTTTTATTTTTTTATTTATTTATTTTTTTTTTTTGCACAGAACAGCCTTTACCTTTTAAACAGTGTTCCAGTCCTTGTTTTTAGTCATTGGCAACAAATTACACACACGATAACAATAGAGACTTATCTCACTAATCATGAGTAAACACAAAATCGTATTTTGGGTCAAAGTAGCCATTCTAAAAAAAATATATTATCTGAATTCTGTTGTTAACTTTTTTTTTTTTTTAATTCAAAGTGGTAGTAAAGTCCATTTTGCAGGTTTTACCTAGAACAACTATAAGCTTACAATAAAGTCTGACACTTTGTGGGAACCAGTGACACGAATACAGTGATCAGTGCTAAAAATATGCACGGTCATTGTACTAATGACACTGGCTGGGAAAGGGTTAAACACCTAGGGCAATCAAAGGGTTACCTGTGTGCCTAGCCAGTGTTTAAATATTTTATTATATCTTTTCATGTGACAACACAAGAAATGACACTTTGCTGCAATTTTAAGTACCCTCAAAATAACTCAACACACAGCCATTAATGTCTAAACCTCTGGCAAAAAAAGTGAGTACACCCCAAAGTGAAAATGTCCAAATTGGGCCCAAAGTGTCAATATTTTGTGTGGCCATCATTATTTTCCAACACTGCCTTAACCCTCTTGGGCATGGAGTTCACCACAGATTGCCACTGGAGTCCTCTTACACTCCTCCATGACAACATCACGGAGCTGGTGGATGTTAGAGCGCTTGCACCCCTCCACCTTCCGTTTGAGAATACCCCACAGATGCTCAATAGGGTTTAGGTCTGGAGACATACTTGGCCAGTCCATTTACCTTTACCCTCAGCTTCTTTAGCAAGGCAGTGGTCACCTTGAAGTTGTGTTTTGGGTTATGTTGGAATATTGCCCTGTGACCCAGTTTCCAAAGGGGAGGGGGATCATTCTCTAATTCAGTATGTCACAGTACATGTTGGCATTCATGGCTCCCTCAATGAACTGTAGCTCCCCAGTGCCGGCAGCACTCGTGCAACCCCAGACCATGACACTCACACCACCATGCTTGACTGTAGGCAAGACACACTTGTCTTTGTACTCCTCACCTGGTTGCCGCCACACACTCTTGACACCATCTGAACCCAATAAGTTTATCTTGGTCTCATCAGACCACAAGACATGGTTCCAGTAATCCATGTCCTTAGTCTGCTTGTCTTCAGCAAACTGTCTATGGGCTTTCTTGTGCATCTTTAGAAGAGGCTTCCTTCTGAGACGACAGCCATTCAGACCAATTTGACACGGCGTATGGTCTGAGCACTGACAGGCTGACCCCCCACCCCTTCAACCTTTGCAGCAATGCTGGCAGCACTCATACGTCTATTTTCCCAAAGACAACCTCTGGATATGATGCTGAGCATGTGCACTCAACTTCTTTGGCCGACCATGGCGAGGCCTGTTCTGAATGGAACTTGTCCTGTTAGACCACTGTATGGTCTTGGCCACCTTGCTGCAGCTCAGTTTCAGGGTCTTGGCATTCTTCTTATAGCCTAGGCCATCTTTATGCAAAACAACAATTCTTTTTTCAGATCCTCAGAGTTCTTTGCCATGAGGTGCCATGTTGAACGTCCAGTGACCAGTATAAGAGAGTGAGAGCGATAACACCAAATTTAACACACCTGCTTCCCATTCACACCTGAGATCTTGTAACACTAACGAGTCATAAGACACCGGGGAGGGAAAATGGCTAACTGGGCCCAATCTGGACATTTTCACTTAGGGGTGTACTCACTTTTGTTGCCAGCGGTGTAGGCATTAATGGCTGTGTGAGCTATTTTGAGGGGACAGCAAATTTACACTGTTATACAAGCTGTACACTCACTACTTTACATTGTAGCAAACTGTTGTTATTTCTTCAGTGTTGTCACATGAAAAGGTGGAAGAAAATATTTACAAAAGTGTGAGGGGTGTACTCACTTTTTTATGAGGTACTGTGTGTGTGTGTATGTGTTTCAGAACTTTTTCCACCTTTAATGTGACCTATAAACTGAAATCTTTTGGGGGGAGGGTGAAGTAAAAATAAAAAAACAAAAAATGGTTGCAACTGAGGATGTAGCTGTGTTCAGAATTAAATGGTAAGTTCACCTTTTGTACACTTTTTCCCCTTTGCACCAATATAGCATTCATGTACTTTTTTTGCAAAAATATCAAAGCTTTCCATTAAATCTACAGTCACCTACTTTTCTTGTCCTAATTCACGTTTCCAGACGTTTCCATTAGTAATGTCTTCTTCCTGATCAGACTTTAGGTTAGAGCTTGGTGATTTTCTCAAAAAAAATAAATAAATCGGCGATTTAAAAAAAAAAAAACTCGATTCATTCACCCTGCATCATCCACCCTTCCATTCCCAGGTGCACGTTTTTTATATGGAAAAAAATTTAGGAAAAAACTGCGCTATAAGGTATTGGGATGTGAAAAATATCAGTGAATAAAGCAGCAATAAACATCAATTGTAAATGCAAATAATAAAGAAAAAAGAATCGCGCTAAATAAGTGTAAAATATTGCATACATTAAGCAGTGACAATGTAAAAATCAATTAATACATAAAGTATATGTGAAAAATAAATCCCCGTGACAACTACGTATAGTTCAAAAAATGTTGAATCAACTGAATTAAAAAAGGTGGCTAAGAATCACCCATAAGAAATTATGCAAAAAGTCCAAGTGATTAATAATTGTTCATCTGTGAGAACAGGAAAGGATCCACCACCAGGAATAGAAGGGGTCACTCCTTACCGGATGGCTACGATCCCCCACTACAGAGGATCATAGCTAGCAGGTACACCTTAACACTGGCAGTGGGAACTCATATCAGCATCCGCTAGGGGTCATCACACCGTCAACATCAACAGCAAGCTCGTGGCAGAGATGTACCATAAAACAAAAGATGGAACTCACATAGCGTAAAACCATAAAAGATATTTTATTTGAAACTCCTAAAATGAACAGTTACAATAATCCAGAAAGTAGAAAGCCTTAAGTCCGGTTCGTGGCCATATGAAATCGGACAAACCCGTCCTACTGGAATGGAGCACAGCTTGGAGGTGACGTCAGCGCGTTGTCTAGCTCCGCCCTACGTGTTTCGTGACATCATCACGTCTTCCAGGGGCACAGGCGGCACACTACGTCACCTCCTTAAATAGTCTCAAGTCTAACCAGGCCTCGTAATGGACCCCGGTCTATCCTGAAATCAACCTATGATGTACCACAGAAGTCAGTGAGGTGGAGATTAACTTTCTTGATCTTAAAATTAAGGTCCAGGACAATAAATTAGTGACCTCCACTTATTTTAAGGCAACTGATAAAAACTCATTCATCCCTCTTGACAGCTGCCACTACGAACCCTGGTTGAGAGCAGTTCCTTTAGGACAGTATACACGCCTTCGGCGTAACTGTACCGAAATTGAGACCTTTGATAATCAAGCAGCCATTCTAACTGAGAGGTTCATGGAGAAAGGGTATGACCAGGATGTATTGTCGAGATCACTAGAGACAGTAAGAGGTAGAGATAGATCATCGCTGTTGGGAACAAGTCAGCGACAGGCTGCTAATGGTAATTTCAGCTTACCATTTATTACCACATTCTCTACTCAGCATCGCCAGATTAAGGACTTGGTTAGAAAACATTGGCATATTTTGACCACTGACTCAACACTGACTCCTTAACACGGTTTTACCCAAGAATCCTCGTATCCTGTTCAGAGGAGCATCTACTCTGGGCAACAGAGTTGCTCCCACAGTTCAGAATCCACCCAATATCAACAGATCTTTCTTTCATGACCTTACGGGGTACTACAGGTGTAGGAGCTGCCAAGTCTGCTCCCTTAATAGATGCAGGGAAAGAAAGATCTGTCGGTTCACTTCCACCAGTACCTCACGGGTTTATGAGGTGAAACCTTTCATAACTTGCACGTCCGAGGGGGTTGTTTATCTTATACAATTCCCCTGCGGACTGCAATATGTAGGGAGGACAAAAAGGGCTCTTAAGGTCAGATTAACCGAACACCTAAATAACATCAGGAGGGGTTTTGATAAGCACCCCGTCTCGAGACATTTCGACGAAGTGCACAGTAGAGACCCCTCCAACACCCTATATGTGGGGATTGATAAGTACAGACCCCACTGGAGAGGGAGTTCATTGGTAAGGGAGATCTCCAAGTGCGAAATGTCTTGGATTTATAAGTTAAGAACTTATGTCCCTTTTGGGTTAAATGTAGATACAGACGTAAATGCATTCATAAATAACTCCTAATGTAATAAATTGTCTGTACATTTATGGATGCATTGTATCTACTTACCTACATATGCATTATAGGATTATTTGGCGATTGCATGTCCACTCATTCATAACTCTGGTTTTTGTTATTAGGAACCACTTAGCTGTTGATTGTTAATTTTAGAGTGCAATATATGATATGGGTTTCATTGGGCCTCTGTCTGTCTGGATCAAGCCATCCATTTAGGGCTTCGTTTAACCAAAGAAAATTTCTTTTTATCTTTTAGACACATTTTTATATAAAATGTTTTTTAGATCTATTACATTGAGATTGGCATTTTTGCATTCTCAAAATCATCCACTAGATGCCGCTTTCAATTTTGACAGTGACACCTTGGTGGTATACATTGTAATTTGTGTCTTTTGGTTGCATTCTTAAGACCATCCACTAGATGCCGCTGCTGATTTTTGATAGCGATACTCTGGTGGAGACTACGATTTATTAATTATTCCATTTCCGGTACCTGTATCGCTCAGATATAGGTAAACAGATGAATAATAATTCCCCTTTTTTCAACCAGCAATAGGTTTTTTGTAACACCTAATTCTGACTATTGACAAATTTCTTTTGGTCTAAGGCCATCTATAATAACCCAACAATCCTAGTTTATTGTAATCTAAAAAGATATTTTATATATTACATTTTATATATTTTTCATTGATTTTAATGTTCAATGGACGCTCTGGTTTTATATACGCTCAAGATGATTTTTGTATGTGAAATAGTCTGTTTCACTTATGTGAAATAGTCTATATACAGCGGTAATAATTTTTGGTTTTACTGCAAACAATCCATGCTGAGAAGTGTACCCGGAAGTTGGGTTCTGTGGTACATCATAGGTTGATTTCAGGATAGACCGGGGTTCATAACGAGGCCTGGTTAGACTTGAGACTATTTAAGGAGGTGACGCAGTGCGCCGCCTGTGCCCCTGGAACACGTGATGATGTCACGAAACGCGTAGGGCAAAGCTAGACGACGCGCTGACGTCACCTCCAAGCTGTGCTCCATTCCAAACCCCTCCTGATGTTATTTATGTGTTTGGTTAATCTGACCTTAAGAGCCCTTTTTGTCCTCCCTACATATTGCAGTTTGCAGGGGCATTGTATACTGTCCTAAAGGAACTGCTCTCAACCAGGGTTCGTAGTGGCAGCTGTCAAGAGGGATGAATGAGTTTTTATCAGTTGCCTTAAAATAAGTGGAGGTCACTAATTTATTGTCCTGGACCTTAATTTTAAGATCAAGAAAGTTAATCTCCACCTCACTGACTTCTGTGGTACATCATAGGTTGATTTCAGGATAGACCGGGGTCCATAACGAGGCCTGGTTAGACTTGAGACTATTTAAGGAGGTGACGTAGTGTGCCGCCTGTGCCCCTGGAAGACGTGATGATGTCATGAAACGCGTAGGGCGGAGCTAGACAACGCGCTGACGTCACCTCCAAGCTGTGCTCTATTCCAATAGGATGGGTTTGTCCGATTTCATATGGCCATGAACCGGACTTAAGGCTTTCTACTTTCTGGATTATTGTAACTGTTCATTTTATGAGTTTCAAATAAAATATCTTTTATGGTTTTACGCTATGTGAGTTCCATCTTTCGTTTCATGGTACATCTCTGCCACGAGCTTGCTGTTGATGTTGACGGTGTGATGACCCCTAGCGGATGCTGATATGAGTTCCCGCTGCCAGTGTTAAGGTGTACCTGCTAGCTATGATCCTCTGTAGTGGGGGATCGTAGCCATCCGGTAAGGAGTGACCCCTTCTATTCCTGGTGATGGATCTTTTCCTGTTCTCACAGATGAACAATTATTAATCACTTGGACTTTTTGCATAATTTCTTATGGGTGATTCTTAGCCACCTTTTTTATTTCAGTTGATTCAACATTTTTTGGACCATACGTAGACGTCACGGGGATTTATTTTTCACATATACTTTATGTATTAATTGATTTTTACATTTTGTCACTGCTTAATGTATGCAATATTTTACACTTATTTAGCGCAATTCTTTTTTCTTTATTATTTACCTTTTTTATATGAAATGCAATAAATCAGCGATTTAGCCTTCTCACTAAATACACAATATACAGTCAGATTGCATAGTGTATGGCCATGTTTATACACCTAAAGTTACTAGTTGCACTTTCAGTGCCATTAATTAACGGCACACTAAGGATGAGCTCAGGCGTGTTCGCAAACAGCACGTGCAGAGCTCGCCAGGAAGTCGGCACTGCGGAGCACTAATCACAAGCAGTGAGAAATTGTCCCAATGCGCAGCTGCAGAGATTGGGAAATGTCTCACAGCTTGTGATTAACACTTCCCAGTGCTGACTTCCTGGCGGGCTCTGCACGTGCTGTTTGCGAACACGCCTGAGCTCATCCTTATGGCACACCAAACACATTTTGCTATGTGAAAAAATGTGGGGCAAATGCTGAAAATGCACAGTAAAAAACACACAACCCACAAAACGCCGGAATGTCCCATAAGCCACATATAGTGCAGCCAATTTAAATCAACATGCTGCCCTATGCGTGTCGCAGAAAAAATGAGACACAAAATGTGCGCTCCCCGCTATGCTAGATGTGAATGGGCATGAAAGTGAAAATACAAGGCTCCATTCATATCTGTGCGTTTCCTTGCATTTCAGAAAAGCGCTGCACCAAATATTGCAGTAAAAAACACACCAAGCTCCACATGACCTAAAGTCTGATCAGGAAGAAGACATTACTAATGGAAACGTGGAGTTAGAAAAATAAGTGACTCTAGATTTAATAAAAAGCTTTGATATTAAAAAAATGTATGTAAAAAAATATGTAAAAAAAAAAGTAAACAAATGCTATATGAACTTGCCCTTTAAGCAATCACATTCCAACTCCTGTTAAATAGAAGTCTGTACACATCTGCCATCATTTTAAAGTGCCTCTGATTAACCCCATATAAAGTTCAGCTGTTCTAGTAGGACTTTCCTGATGTTTTCTTAGACGCATCCTACAGCAAAAGCCACGGTCTGCATAGAGCTTCCAAAGCATCAGAGGGATCTCATTGTTAAAAGGTACCAGTCAGGTTAAGGGTACAAAAGAATTTCCAAGGCATTAGATATACCATAGAACACAGTGAAGACGGACATCATCAAGTGGAGAAAATTTGGCACAACAGTGACATTACCAAGAACTGGACGTCCCTCCAAAAATGATGAAAAGATGAGAAGAAAACTGGGCAGGGAGGCTGCCAAGAGGCCTACAGTAACATTAAAGGAGCTGGCAAGTACTGGCTGTGTGGTACATGTGACAACAATCTCCTGTATTCTTCATATGTCTGGGATATGGGGTAGACTGGCAAGAAGGAAGCCTTTTACGAAGAAAAACATCCAAGCCCAGCTAAATTTAGCAAAAAATGCATCTGAAGTCTCCCAAAATCATGTGGGAAAATAATGTTCTGGTCTGATGAAGCCAATGTTGAACTTTTTGGCCATAATTCCAAAAGTTATATTCGGCGCCAAAAGAACATCATACCCATACCTGTGCTGTGATCTGAAGAGGGCTGTGCACATGAGATTCCCCCACAATCTGACAGATTTGGAGTCGGCAAATATTGCCAAGTCAAGATGTGCAATACTGATAGACTCCTGCCTAAAAAGACTGAGTGCTGTAATAAAATAAAAAGGTGCTTCAACAGAGTATTAGTTTAAGAGTGTGCACACATATGCAATCATATTATTCTATTTTTTTTATTTTCCTAAACCTAAAAGATTTCAGTTTGTTTTTCAACTGAGTTGTACAGTTTATAGGTCACATTAAAGGTGGAAATTGTTCTGAAATTATTTTTGTCTCTTTTTTTTTTTTTTTTTTTTTTTTTTATATCACAGAAACCTGGCATTTTAACAGGGGTGTGTAGACTTTTTATATCCACGGTGTGTATGTATATGTGTGTGGATATAGATAGATCCTTTTTTTTTTTTTTTTTTTTTCTCCACTCTCACAAAGTGATTGAATTGATTTTTTTGTTTTTGTTTCACAGTGGTCCTGAAGATGCTATTACTGATTGTAAGATAGTGTTTTCTGAGGAAATATACAAGATAGAAAAGCCTGGGGCATACCCTCTGTCATCTGGAGATGGAGATTTTAAGAGTAAGTGTTTTTGCTCTGTAACTGAGATAAAAAAGTGATCTATAAAATGTGTCTTCTTAACTATATGCTAGCGGTAAAGAACATTCTGTACAAATCCTCAAGCTCAAGGCTGTAGTTCTTTCGCTTTGTAAATTCGTACTCTACTGTAGGCAATTGTATCTGCTTCTTTTGAATCTTTTACATTTTTCTTTTAAAAATGTTGGAAATTGTAGACCTTGAAATAAGAGAATGCAAAAAAGAGGAGACCATGCGTGTTCGTGAAGATGATATCTAAATGGATGGGGGAGTAGCCATTTAATTTCTCTGTCAGCAGAATGTCTAGACACTAAAGCTGGCCATAGATGGGTAGAATTTCAAACAACTGTAATCATTAGTGGGTCAAATATGGGTCATTAGTGGGTCAAATATGCATTCGTTTTCAACCAGTCACAAGAAAATTAGAAGGAGCAGGATGGAAAAATGTTCTTGAACGAACTAATGTATGTATATGACTAAAGAAATATGGTTCCGTGCTATGGACTAAATGTGGTATTTGGAGCTACTGCCTCCACTAATGTCAACCACCAAAGGGTGGATTTCAAATGTAAGTAAATTAAAGAGGTAAGTGGAGTTGGAGCTGCTAACGTATATTTATATATAGGTGTATCGTGGTGAATACAATAAAAATGTAAACATTTTTTAAAAGCTTCAACAACTAACAAATTGCTAAGTGCAAAACTTAGTATCAAAGTGCTATAGTGCAATAAATCAAGTGCTGCAGTATATAGCAAACGTGCATTAATGATATTTCATATACATATTATCGTCAAATAAAAAGTCCAGAAGTTCATATCAAACATTAAAATTCTTTTCAGCATAGCGAAATACAGTAGGTGCTGGCAAAAGTACATGCAATTCGGGCAGTGGCTTTGTGTCACACTTGTGCCCCCTTTTGTGCTGCACTTACCAGAAAACTACCCACCAAGGGGTGACAAGCCTCCACAGTACCAGTGACTGTAATTGAAATCCTCACGGTAAACTCCTACGGTCTCCTTCGCCCCAGTGTTATCATGGAAAGACCATAACTGTACTCATAGCGTGACTCCGTATACCAATATTTTATTGCTCAAAAAAGTAAAACACTTACAAGAATCCAACAGGTTACAAGCATCTGTGTATCTTCAAAACAGGAAGTCCGGGTTGCGATGCTTTCCACAGATCAAAACCAGATAATGTGACGCAATAGCTCCGGCTTACGCGCTTTGCCACGAAGACGTCATCAGAAGCGGTTCCATATTGTTACACCATTCGGTTTAAATAGGGTGCGGTAGCCTAGCAACTCGGGACCATGTGACCAGTGGCCATCTTGGATAACGTTCCCTGATACACACTGAATACATTTAACCCCAAAAGAGGGCGATATTATATATATATGGTCTCCACAGTTCATAGATCACTGCAGACAGCATTCTAGTACATAATTCCCTAACGTTATGCAATAGCCATTATTATAACCATATACTTTATTAATAAAATAAGTAATAAAGATAAAAATCAATAATTTTCATTAGGGTAAAATATGTAACTATACAGCTATTCTAAAATAATACTATTAGACCGAACATAATTAACAGAGAACTATTAAGACTACATGGTGGGAGAAAATTATGTATAAAAATAAAAACAAAAAATATATCAAAAAATAATCCATTAGTAAATTGAGAGGAAAAAAATATATATCTCTATAGAGAGGAAATAGATAAAAATCATACAGCTATAAATAATGAAATAGGAGGTAGAAATGAGTGATAAGGAGAGATGGGTCTATATCTCTTTAAATAAGGTAAAGAAAGTAAATAATTACTATTGATTAATTATTAAACAATTTTAAATATCTCTATATTGATCGCTTCTGGCTGGAGGGAATTTTAATTAAAAAAAAAAAATGTCATTTAATTTTTAGAAACTTTAATCCTTTTGTCTCCATGCCAGTGGCCTTTTACCATATCTAAGGCATAAAAGGTTAAAACCGAAGGGTCCCTCTTATGTACTTCTCTAAAATGTCTGGAGAGGCTATGCTTGGTGAAGACTAGGCTACTGCACCCTATTTAAACTGGATGGTGTAGCAATATGGCACCGCTTCTGCTGACGTCTTTGTGATGAAACGCTTAAGAAAGACGTTGCACTTAAGGCGGAGCTATTGCGTCATTGCATCACATCCGGTTTGATCCGTTTAATGCATCCCAACCCGGAATTCCTGTTTTGATGATGCCAACTTGTAACCTGTTGGATTCTTGTAAGTGTTTTACTTTTTTGCGCAATGAAATATTGGTGTAAGGAGTCATGCTACGAGTACAATTTTGGTCTTTCCATGATCACACTGGGGCGCAGGAGACTATAGGAGTTAGCCATGAGGACTTCCGTTACAGTCACTGGTACTGTGGAGGCTTGTTACCCCTTGGTGGGTAGAGTTCTCTGGTAGAAGTGCGGCACAAAAGGGGGGCACGAGTGTGACACAAAGCCACTGTCCGAATGCATGTACTTTTGGCAGCACCTATTTTTGCTGAAGTTAATTTTAATGATTGATATTAACTTATGAACTTTTTATTTGATGATATATGAAATATCACTAATGCATGTTTATTATATACTGTAGCACTTGATTTATTGCACTTTGATACTTTGTATGGATACCTATGTATCCTGTTTTTGCACTTAGCAATTTGTCAGTTGTTGAAGCTTTTCCCGTTTTGTTACGTTTTTGTGGTATTCACTGTGATACACCTGTCTATGTTATTTACATTAGCAGCGCCAACTCCACTTACCCCTTTTACTTAATTTATGTGTATTTTTGAAGTCCATACATTCTAAAATCAAATCTTAAAAGCAAATAAAATCTTTCGAACGACATTCTGATGATCTGAGAATTTTCCGTATTCATTTTCCTAAGCCTTTTCGTTCAATATTCTATCCACCTATGGCCAGCTTTAGGTAGCCATTTTTTATCATGGTAAAGATTCAATTTTGCTAGAACTCTGGTATTATCACAGGGCTATTATGGGACTTGTGACTTGAAGTGTATGTAAAGGGCAGTATTCATTTAGTTTTGGATTGAGTATGGAAAGGTTAGAACCCCCTCCTCTCTTGGTACTAGTGGCCATTGTCTGGGACAGAAAATGATTGGAAATCTAAATATTTTATAGTTGTCACCAGAACAAAGGGTCAAGGTGATTTCATCCAATGAAATACCTTTTTCTAGGACAACTCTTTAAGATAGGTATTGAGTTTTACATTGGAGGGGTTTCCTCATTTCCTGTTGTGCCTCCAGGATCGTAAAAATGAATCATCCTAGCAGAATATGGGCAGCCACAATTTTAAAAAATGGCTTTCCAAACACTTTTTTCACATCTATATTTGTATATTGAATTTGCTTTATTTTATTATGGTGTAGTTTTAAAACCCAACTCTGGCCAAAAACTTTCACTTGGATAGAGTGAGGAAAGGTTATAGGTTTGTCACCTTGTTTGCTGTCAAAATCCCTTTTAGTCTGTTTCATAAAGGTTAGGAAATGAAAGAGAAATCTCCTCAATTGGGGCTCAATATGCAAAACAAAAGTGAAGAGGAGTAAGAACCAGGATTTGTCCTGGCTCCATGTACACTACAGCTCCGTTTTCTCGCGGACGGCGGTCAAAGTAGGCTATGTGTATGTATGTGAAGCCTATTGCTGTCTGTGTCCCCGCTAAGGATCGCTCACTTCTTCTCTGGGTACTCAGGCAGAACAGAAAGCAAGGAAAAAACAGCTCTACAAGACACAAAACTGCATTTAGAACTTCTCTTCGTTCCTTGTTTGGCCAGTTAACAGATCTTGACCACACTTTAATTTTACAGGGAAAAGTGGTCCGGAATGTAAGTACTGCAAAGCAGACCCAGAAACAGAATGCAGATTTTGTTCCTGTTATGTGTGTGGAGGGAAGCAGGATGCCCATATGCAGCTGCTGTGTGATGAGTGTAACATGGCCTACCACATTTACTGCCTAAACCCACCACTGTCAAAGATACCTGAAGATGAAGACTGGTATGTATTTTCAGAACAATGGTTTACTGTTGTACTAGTTTCCAGGGGCAATCGCACATTTGGATGTTCCTGGTTTAAACCTAGATCTATGTCAAAATAGAATCCTTGTTTTTGGAAAGTCTGTAGGAAGTCGATATAAGTGGATGTTCTTTAACCTTTCCCTTTTAATTCATAAAGGTGTGCTTAAAATGCAGAAAATGTATTTTTTTTATGGTTCAATAAGGGACACAGGATGAGAAGTGAATCAGAGACGCCTGGATTAAACTAACACCTTTCGGAGGAATTGGACACTGGCAAATAAAATGAGCCAGGTGTAAACCCTCCCATCCCCACAATACTTATTTTTTTTTTTGCTAGTGCCCTTGGAGGATGGATTTTTTTTTTTGGAGAAAAATTTTCTTTTTTTTTTTCCTCAAGATTTCTTCACAAATACTGCTGTGGTTATCTGTCTTGTCTGCAGTTATCTGGATTGGCTAATCCTTGCGATCTTGACGGCCATAACCCAGACCATGCTGGATCGAAAGATGCAGACAATGGTTATAATGTGACCCTTGGACACTGAGCTCTGCTGGGCTCTGGGGCCATGTCACAGCCTCTGGTGTGACCCAGTCCCTGAGGACTTCATACGTTCGTATGCTGATGGACGGGGTAAAGATAACTTGGAATGTGACCCTTGGGCACTAGACCCTGCATATGACACATTTCAGTCCCTTAGTACTGAGTTTGTTAGCTGCTCTCCATGTCCACAATCCATAATAAGTCTCTGAGGGTTCTTGTACTTTGTCTATATTCTGAGCATACCAAACGTGTGGGTTTTTTCTCACTATTTTACACTACCATTGTTTTGTTTTGCCTATTCTATCAGTTTCTGTGAGAAAGGGTTTATGCCTTCAGCGTGCAGTAGTTCCTGGCTTTGCTCCATTTGTAAGATGAACATAGTTGTTGCTTCCTACAATTGCCTCTGGCCAATTACGATCCCTCCTCACGGACCAGACACTGATAGCCTGGATCATTGTAACCTGTTTGAGTTCACTCTCCTCTGAGTCTTCTTTTATCTCCTATATGAGTGTGGGTCCATTTTCTGCTTTATACAGGGAGGGACTTTCTGATACTATGCTAGATTATATGAACAAAATCACTACTTAACTAGCTGTTTCATAACATGGTGGCCACCCCCTTCCTATCTTTATAAAACACTGACTGTTGCTATTGAGCATGCCCCAATGTTTTCAAGGTATAGGTTGACAAGCTTCTAGAGGTTTTTTTCCAAATCTTTGTTCTCACTAGTAGGTCCATCAATGCAACCTGCCACAGCCATCATGTCAATCTGTCAGACATTAGGGGATTTGAAGAAGATGTTGTCCAGCTCATTTCTTCCATGAGTCTCCTTTCAGTTAAGGCGCATATAAGTTCTCTGGCTAAAATGTTGGTGTGCAGAACAAAAATGCAAACATTTTCTACTATCCTTTTGACAGGTAACAATTTTTTGGTGCTTCTTTGGGCAGCTAGTAAAGATGTTACTGGTTGCTAAAAAGCCAAAGCTTTAATATGGGAAATATATAGACCTGCCACTTATACTAAAAAGATTTCCTTGCATTTGTCCCAGGCCTCCCATTTTAAAGTTACACCTAATCCTTGGACCCAGTTCCATGGCAGGCCATGGGCTTTCAAATCTCTAAAAATTTCCAAACCTACATAAACATCCTCTTCATGCCTGGTTCGAAAACATCTTGGAGGCATGGGCAATGAATGTGGTGTTCAAGGGCTAGAAACTGGGCTACAAACTAGAGTTCTGCTCTCTACATCCACTCAATTTCATGCTGTCCAACCTACCTCTCTGCACATTCTCTGCACAGGCTAGCAGTCCTCAGAGCTGCCCTTCAAGCTCTCTTGAAACTGGCAGCTTTTACCATTGTTCAAAAGCAGAAAAGTTTCAGGGTGCTTACTTAAACCTGTTCACTGTTCCCAAACTAAAAGGGGGTATTTACCCTACCTTGCATCTACAAGTCTTAAATGTATTCATTCGCTTCCTAAATTCTCCCAAGCCTCAGCCGATGCAAACCTGGACGGTAAGGTCTTTCAGGCAGCTCTTTGAGTTGCAGGCTGCCGTCGGTGTTTGCACTGTTAGGATGCTTTAACACTGGCGATTTAGACTGGTGCGCATTGCAGCGGCTGGCATATTCTGTTTACTGCTCTTCTGTAAGCAGCTAGGTGTGGCTGCCAACCCGATTCACTATGGCAAGTAACCAGCAGCTGCAGCTATTTGTGGCTCTCCGCACAGCTAGCGATAACCAGTGGTCATCGCTGGCCGTGCAGGCAGCCACACCTTGTCGCTCGCAGCAGCAGGAATCAGATTCTTGCTATTGCATTTCGCACCAGCTTAAATCACCAATGTGAATGTAGCCTTATTGTGTGGGCCTGTTAGTGTTTTGTTGCCCTGCTTTTGAATGTACCAGTTGCCACTGATTTACTTCGGATCCTCTGCCCCTTAATGAAAACGGGCTCTCTTGTAAAATCAGTTTTTGCGTTTATTAAGGGAGACTTGTCCAACCCCTCTTTTGTGATCTACTCCTAATACTGTTTTTTGACATAACTGAAGCATAATTAGTTGGAGGGGTTATGCATGGTTGGCCAACTTTTTTTTAATTCTGCGTCCCTAATGAGCTTAAAGATGTGGGTCCTACGCCAAGTAGAAAATCCTGTATTTTGTCTTGATGACGTTTTCCTGGTCCTACAGGAGAGTATTCAAGTAATCGGCCCAAGTATACTATTTAAGCAGTAAAAAATGTGCATGGGAATTATTTTGAAAGGCTAGCAACCCACCCCTCTTTCTCTCTCTTCCCCACCCACCCAATAAATCGAATCCCACTCAGACCTTTTCTACTTCTGAGACGACCTCCCTTTCCCCTGTGGTGATTACCCATCAACTATTATTCTTGTGAACTATAATATATGCCACAATGTAAGAAACAGTTCTCTTTAAAGGCTGTATATGGTATGCCTATATGTATTACAAAAAGTGGTATACTTTTTGCTTTGGCTGTTAAAGAATTGGTAAAAAAAATTATCTTGCAACGCTGTAATAAATTCATATATTCATTCATAAGGCTCCAATCTTGTGGTTTTCATTGTAGTACATTCCATCTACATTTTAGCACCTGGGTTTAACTAGGAGTAGGTCAGTATGCAGGCAGCAAGAGCTTTAAAAAGCCAGCTTTCACTTGGTGCTAGTTTTTTTCTTTTTTGATTTGGGTGCATTTGACCCTTAATACGCATTGAATGCAGTTGGACATTGACCAAAAATTGTAACCTTCACTGGTAACCACCTTCAATGATGAAGCCCTGCTCCCAGTGGTGGAAAAACAGGTTTACCTTATCTTCCATATTCTTTGCTTTTGGGCAACAAGCATGTCATTTTTGCGGGTACCTTTTTACTTTCCATTGCATTTCAGTTGTCTGGGGAGTACAATATAAAGGGTGTATAAGTGTCATTTAGTATTGATAAAAGAAACCATGTGTGCTTACCTACAGAAAGTATGTTATTTTCTTTCTTTAGGTATTGTCCTTCCTGTAAAAATGATTCAACTGAAGTTGTAAAGGCTGGTGAAAAACTGAGACAAAGTAAAAAGAAGGCAAAGATGCCCTCAGCTAGCACTGAGAGTCAGAGAGATTGGGGCAAGGTATAGTACCTGTTGTGCAAGATATGGGGTATTTTGTTTGCATCTCCACCTATTAATGTGCAAAAACAGGGAATTCTGCAACTGATATTGTTCATTCCAGCTTAGGAGACACTTGCTGGATGCTGCACCAAAAATGCAGCCAGCCAGGTTCTGAAGGAATTAGTACTTGTGGGTATGCGGGATCATATGACTGACTACATGTGACAGCACTGGACCAATTGACAATGTCAGAAGGGGACTACAAGACAGCCTTTGTGTAAAATGTGACACAAGTGACCCTTGGATTACATAAGAGTTTACTTTTCAACAGCTAAATGGAGCTGTGAGGAAGCAAAGGAAGTTGGTTGAGGCTAAATTAAAGTGAACTTGTTGCTTTGTCCTGCATAGGAAAAGCACAGTTTTACCTTGGTGAGGTAAGCTTATAGCAGGAGGAGGAATGTGTCGGCTCCATACGGACCTGACCAGATGGAAGCAGTGCTTTAGGTGCGTATGAACCTGTCAGCAAAAGGGTTAAAGGACATCATGCTTTACAGTTAATCATCCACCAGCTAAAGTTAAAATTTTCTCTACCTCTCTCAAATTTTAAATTTCATAAACTTTCTTTTTTTTTTTTTTTTTTTTATTAGAAAGGCCGGTAATAGCTTCTAGTTTTAAAGATGTGATAGTACTGCAGTGTATCTAACACTTGTCTTGGCCTTCAGCATGAAATCAAGGCCATGTGCAGCTTATAAAAAGTGCATTATTCACATTTGTAACACAATGTTGCAGGTCGTCCATGTCCAGGATACATAATGTAAGCACACTGTTCCATGTACTTTATCTTAAAATCCCTAGCTACTGCTGGGAGATTTAAATAACATGTCTATTTCCATAGCCAGAGGATTAAATGGTTTGTGATGTTGTATCCATTCCAAAATGGCTAGTCACGTGTAATATTTCCACAGTTTACCTAAGAAATATTTCTTTTATTTTTTTTTATCTTTTGTGCGTTAGCAGAATGGATAGTAACATAAAAACGACTGAATGTGTTTAGTCCTTTGGGTATATTGGTGGTAATCACAGTTTTATAGATTTTTTTTTTTTTTTTTTTTCTTTAAATCCCACTTAACCCCTTAGTGTAGATATCTTTACTGAAAATTTCTTTCTTGTAGCATCAGCATATAGATCATTATTTCACTTCAAATGGCAATAAACACACATCTGTCCCCTTCTATACTAAGATGCATGCATGTTTAAAGGATAAGTTCACTTTTTAAAAAATAATAAATACACAATTTTTTGCAGGTAAAAAAAATGTGCATTTATTATTTTTTTGTTGCAGGAGCCTGTAAATCATTGCACCAACGATCAGCAGATCGCTGGTGCCATGCAGGTCTCCTGCAGATCTGTCAACGTATCGGCTTCCTCGCAAAGACTGCCAGACGTAGCTTTCCATTCACAAGATACTAAATTAATGACACTGCTCTGTGTCTTATGGACGCATAAAACAGTGGCTCGGGAACGAACACGTGCAGGGCAAGCAGCTTTCTCTGGGGGCACTGCTCGAGGGGGAAGAGCCAAGAGCACCAATGAGGGACCTGAAAAGAAGTATGACATGTTTGTTATTTTAGAAAAAAATAAACTTTAGTATTACTTTAAGACATTAACACTGACCAGGTGTTAGCTGCCAATATAATAGGAGTCGGGTGGGCCCAGGTCCCTGTCACGATATAGGGATTTTTCTCAAATGTGACAATGCCCCATCTAGCCTTCTGTAACCTGGGTTACTATAGCCCTATACCTCGTTTTTGTAACCGTAACAATATAAATGTTTAATGCCTCGTAGCATGCTGCTGTATACTGTAAATGCCAGTTCTAAGGAGCAGAATCCTTGTAAACTCAGATGTTTTTCCAAGAGCATGCACTGTTTGTCTTTAGTTGTTGACTGTGAGATGTTTTATGTATAGCCGTAAATGTGGGAAGACTTTGGAATGAGTTCAGTGTGAAATGGTAAGCTAAGCAGGTCAGTTGCTGTGGGGACCCCATAGGGCAAGGGTAAGTGATCTGTTCCAATGTGATCATGGAGTCCAAGAGCTTTATTCGATAAAATCCTTCAGGAATCTGTGTTCCTATATTCACAATGTAATTGCAGGGTCTTTTTTTCGTTTAAACTGATGGGCTCTTCTTATTTAGCTTTGTTCATATGGCAAGATGGGGATTGTTTAAAATTTTTCATATTTGAAAATGTGTCCACAGGTCTTAATGGTGATAGAACATGAGCCGATTTTGTTTCAAAGCATGCCTTTTGTGAGTAGTGATGTGCAGCGATCACTGGCCTAACTGCAGGGGTCTCAAACTGGCGGCCTTCCAGCTGTTGCGAAAATACAAGTCCCATGAGGCATTGCAAGGCTGAGAGTTACAAGCATGACTCCCACAAACAGAGGCATGATGGGACTTGTAGTTTCACAACAGCTGGAGGGCCGTCAGTTTGAGACCCCTAAACTAAAGGATTATTCCCTTGGTAGCTGTTCAGGCATTTGATGTGAAGATGCCACTTGTAGAGCTCAGTTTGTAATGGAGTAGTGTTTGCTGACATATTAGATCCAACGTTTATATAAGGTGGTATTTTTCGAACAAAGAGTCCTTAAGTGCTTAGGGTAGGCACTATGAATACATTTTCCTTTGCATTATTAAACCCTAGTTTTTAGATTTAAAATTGGAGCTTTTTTTGCTTAGAATAAGATCATTTTGCCTACTTAATCTACAACAGACCCTGCAGGGACACATTGCAAAACACAGCCCAGGCCTCTAAATCTCCTTTTATCCAACACTGTAAATGTTTATGGCCAGTCAATACTATATGCTAACTGATGTGTTTTTCTTTTAAGGGAATGGCCTGTGTTGGGCGCACTAAAGAGTGCACTATTGTTCCTTCAAATCATTATGGACCCATCCCTGGTGTTCCTGTTGGGGCATTATGGAAATTCCGAGTGCAGGTATGTAGTTTATGGGTTCTAAGTGTATAGCTTTGTTTTTCTAAACATAAATGTGGTTGATTTATTAAAGGCAAATAGTATGTGCACCCACAAGTGCACTTCTTCAAGAGCAGTTGCTCTAGATCTGAGGGAAACCTGCAAGGAAAACAAACTGCATTTTTGCTTGCACATGATTGGATGATAGAAATCAGCAGAGCTTCCCCCTTAGTTCAGCGCTTCCCCCTTAGTTCTAGAGAGCAACTGCACTTGTATTTCCCTTTAGTAAATCAACCTCAATATATACATATTCCTCAGCTAGCCAATTATGAACACACTGTTTATATTAAAGGATAAGTTCATCTTTGGGAACATGTTACATGTCCTACCTGTTTTTAGGGTGGAACATGTAACATGGCCCTGCTTCTGAAGCTCTCCCCCTGTCCCCCCCTCCTGGGGCAGTTGGCCGGGGATCTTCTCCCCACACCTGCTGTCACAATTTCAAAGGAGCACAGCCGTGCCAGGAGTTCTGTCAATGAATAGACTACAAGTATAGACAGCCTTTGAGACTGACAACTTGTAGTTCTCAATGAACTGCGAGGGCGCTGGTGAGCGTCCTTTTAGTTCATTGAATCTTCCTGGACTGAAGTAACTGCCTGCCCGTATTGGAGGTACAGGCAGACAGCTACGCTGACGGTCTGCAGGATCCTGGCATTGCAACCACAATTTGCTGATTTGCGGGTGGAATGTTTTACAGGCTCCTTAAAAAAAAAAAAAAGTGCATTTACTGTTTTTTGTTGTACCTGCAAAAAAAAAATGTGTTTTATTTTTTTTAATGTGAACTTAGAACGAAGGCTTTTTGTTACTGAAATAGAACTTTCACCACATACAAAATATTGGCAGCAGAGGGTTCGGAATAAATAATTGCACTTGCAATCCATAAACTGTTTGTTCTGTTGAATGCTTGAATTATGCCTTTATCTGTCCCTTTTGAAAACTGGGAACATCACTAGTTTATTAGACCCCTTCCACACTGAGGCAGTTTTCAGGCGTTTTAGCGCTAGAAATGACCTCTAAAAAGCGCCAGAAAACTGGCTCCCATTCTGTGCAATCTGAGCGTCGCTCTTGCGAGACGTTGGGAAAAGTCCTGCAAGAAGCATCTTTGGGGCTGCTTGCAGGACTTTTGCCCCTGCCCATGGAAATGAATGAGTGGCGCAAAACAGGACTTTTTTCCTTTTGTGGTCACGTGACCTTAAGCACCTGCTTACCGGCTCACGCCGATATATGTCAGCAACGTGGCACGGGTGCGCAAGACCACGTACCCGTACGTCACTCCATAATTGACTAGCGGGCACGTGCTCGTAGGGTTCCGCGGACTCGATGTCCGCCTGTGGCCCGCGATCCTGGCATGGAGAGGCAGGACGGGGAGATGCCTATGTAAACAAGGCATTTCCTTGTTCTGCCTAGCAACATGACAGGGATCTTTTGCTCCCAGTGATCGGGAGCAGTGATCTGTCATGTTCTAGTGAGCCCATCCCCCCTACAGTTAGAGCACGCTGAGGGAACACAGTTAACCCCTTGATCGCCCCCTAGTGTTTAACCGCTTCCCTGCCAGAGACATTTACACAGTAATCAGTGCATTTTTATAGCACTGATGGCTGTATAAATGCCATTGGTCCCAAAATAGTGTCAGAAGTGTCTGATCTGTCCGCCGCAATGTCGCAGTCACGATAAAAATTGCATATCTCCGCCATTACTAATTTAAAAAAAAAATAATAATAGTAAAATGCCATATATCTGTCCCCTATTTTGTAGACGCGATAACGTTTGCGCAAACCAATGTATATTAGTATATTTTATATATATATATATATATATATATATATATATACTCTAATTGCAAGTTTTTTTTACCAAAAAATATGAAGAATATAAATTGGCCTAAACTGAGGAAGATTTTTTTTTTTTTTAATATATATCTTTTGGGGCTATTTATTATAGCAAAAAGTAAAAAATATTGCTTTTTTTTTTTTTTTTTTTCCAAAATGGTCGCTCTTTTTTTTGTTTATATCACAAAAAATAAAAAACGCAGAGGTGATCAAATACCACCAAAAGAAAGCTCTATTTGTGGGGAAAAAAAAGGACTTACATTTTGTTTTGGTACAACTTCGCATAATCGTGCAATTGTCCGTTAAAGCGACGCAGTGCCGTATCACAAAAAAGGGCTTGGTCAGGAAGGGGGTAAATCCTTCCGGGGCTGAAGTGGTTAAAAAATCAGCCCCGCTAGCGCCTGAAAAGCGCCGTAAAAATGACCAGCATTTTAGCGCTGTTTTAGCATCACTGCAGTATGAAAGGGGTCTTTCTGGGGTGCACAGGATTGTGAATCTACATTTTTAGCCTTTTTAGAATGCGATTGCAGCAGAGCAATAAAGGACATTAAATAAAGTGAAGGAAACAAGGGGAAATGGCTGCAACATTAGGAAGCCTCTCTTAGACAGTTGTCGGAGTGTCCCATCGGACAATTTCTGCTCTGTTTCTGCTTTGGTAACAAATGTAACATTTTTTGATTTCATGTCACTTACCTAGTCACTGGCACAAAGTGGGTATATTACCCAAATAATAATATAATAACACATAGAGAAACAAAATTCTGACTGTTTTTACTACTTCATCACTACCAAACAAATATTTTGGCTTTACATACAAAATGATATTAAAGTGCGTGCTGCCCCAAAAATTCAGGTAGCATTTATGCATCTGTGTATTAATAATGTGGGTAAATGTAGCCTGTTTATTAAAATCTTTGCACTAGAATAACTTGTGAACCTGTCAGTTTCTCGTATTCCCTCTTTCAGTCTGACCATGCAAAGCACAAAAGCAGACTGGTTCTGGTGTGGTCAGTTTACATATCTGTTCTTCCTGCTTGGAGTTGCAGGATACTATGCTGTCACCACATGCCCGTTCAGCCCTGCAATGATGATTGAAACCACTTCCAACAGAAACCTCGCTGTTAAAACTGCAGTGGAATATGAAAGAGGAGACTTGTCCTGCTGTATTGATTTGGCTGCGCTACCAGCAGGAGCCTGGTTGTCAAAATAGCAGTGGAGTTGGAGAGAGTAGACACACCCCCATCCAACCCTCCTGTGTTCATTTACTGCACTCCCATTAGGAGTCCCACTGTTGAAACAGATGCAGATTTGGGGAGAGCAGACACGCTCTTTGTTATGGGGAAGAGGGATGCTGTAGAAACATGATTAGAGACAATGAAACTGAAACAGTGCAGCACTAAATATACAGTTTCTCACAAAAGTGAGTAGACTCCTTACATTTTTGTAAATATTTTAGTATATCTTTTCATGTGACAACACTGAAGAAATTACACTTTGCTACAATGTAAAGTAGTGAGTGTACAGCTTGTATAACAGTGTAAATTTGCTGTCCCCTCAAAATAATTCAACACACAGCCATTAATGTCTAAACCGCTGGCAATAAAAGTGAGTACACCCCTAAGTGAAAATGTCCAAATTAGGCCCAAAGTGTCAATATTTTGTGTGGCCACCATTATTTTCCAGCACTGCCTTAACCCTCTTGGGCATGGAGTTTATTTATTTATTTCAGGTACTTATATAGCGCCGTCAATTTACGCAGCGCTTTACATATACATTGTACATTCACATCAGTCCCTACCCTCAAGGAGCTTACAATCTAAGGTCCCTAACATACATTCATACATACTAGGGACAATTTAGACAGGATCCAATTAACCTACCAGCATGTCTTTGGAGTGTGGGAGGAAACCGGAGTACCCGGAGGAAACCCACGCAGGCACCGGGAGAACATGCAAACTCCAGGCAGGTAGTGTCGTGGTTGGGATTCGAACCAGTGACCCTTCTTACTGCTAGGCGAGAGTGCTACCACTGCACCACTGTGCCGCCCATAGTTCCAGAGCTTCACAGGTGTCCTCTTCCATTCCTCCATGTCAACATCACGGAGCTGGTGGATGTTAGAGACCTTGCGCTCCTCCACCTTCCATTTGGGGATGCCCCACAGATGCTCAATAGGGTTTAGGTCTGAAGACATGCTTGGCCAGTCCATCACCTTTACCCTCAGCTTCTTTAGCAAGGCAGTGGTCGTCTTGGAGGTGTGTTTGGGGTCGTCGTCATGTTGGAATACTGCCCTTCTGCCCAGTCTCTGAAGGTAGGGAATCATGCTCTGCTTCAGTATGTCACAGTACATGTTGGCATTCATGGTTCCCTTAATGAACTGTAGCTCTCCAGGGCCGGCAGCACTCATGCAGCCCCAGACCATGACACTCCCACCACCATGCTTGACTGTAGGCAAGACATACTTGTCTTTGTACTCCTCACCTGGTTGCCGCCACACACGCTTGACACCATCTGAACCAAATAATTTTATCTTGGTCTCATCAGACCACAGGACATGGTTCAGTAATCCATGTCCTTAGTCTGCTTGTCTTCAGCAAAGTGTTTGCGGGCTTTCTTGTGCATCATCTTTAGAAGAGGCTTCCCTCTGGGAGGACAGCCATGCAGACCAATTTGATGCAGTGTGCGGCGTATGGTCTGAGCACTGATAGGCTAACCTCCACCCCTTCAGCCTCTGCAGCATTGCTGGCATCACTCATACGTTTATTTCCCAAAGACAACCTCTGGATATGACGCTGAGCACGTGCACTCAACTTCTTTGGTCGACCATGGCGAGGCCTATTCTGAGTGGAACCTGTCCTGTTAAATTGCTGTATGGCCTTGGCCACCGTGCAGCAGCTCAGTTTGAGAGGCTTGGCAATTTACTTATAGCCTAGGCCATCTTTATGTAGAGCAACAATTATTTTCTTTTTTTCAGATCCTCAGAGAGTTCTTTGCAATGAGGTGCCAATGTTGAACTTCTAGTGACCATTATGAGAGTGAGAGCAATAACACCAAATTTGTACACACCTGCTCCCCATTTACACCTGAGATCTTGTAACACTAACGAGTCACATCACACCGGGAGGGAAAATGGCTAATTGGGCCCAATTTGGACATTTTCACTTAGAGGTGTACTCACTTGTTGCCAGCAGTTTAGACATTAACCACTTCCGGACTGCCACACGCCGATATACATCCTTACTTTGAAGGGGTATATCGTTGTTATTGGCAGCAGCTAGCTGCCAATTACCCTGCTATCCTCGTGTTAGGCCGGCGGTCCGGTTTCCAAAAAGAGTGGTCTCTGCGGCGGAATCGCTGCAAGATCATTTTTATCGGCGGCGGGAGGGGGCCCCTCCCGCCGCGCTCCGGTGCCCTCTGCCGCTCATCGGGGCCGTCAGCGGAGGCGATCAGATTTTCACCCTTGCTGGGCATGGAGACAAGTGAGAGGAGGATGACCCCCCCACCCGTCTCCATAACAATGCAGGGCGGAAGCGACCTCATAACATCACTTCTGCACATAGCTCTTAAAGGGACATTTAAAAAAAAAAAAACATTTTTAAATGACAAATTTTTTTTTTTTTTATTGCATTTGAGTGTAAATATGAGGTCTGAGGTCTTTTTGACCCCAGATCTCATACGTAAGAGGTCCTGTCATGCTTTTTTTTCTATTACAAGGAATGTTTACATTCTTTGTAATAGGAATAAAAGTGACACAATTTTTTTTCTTTTTAAAAATAAAAGGTAAAATAAATAAGATTTTTTTTTTTTTTTTTTTTTTTAAACTTGCCCCGGGCCGCCGAACTCGCATGCAGAAGCGAACGCATACGTGAGTAGTGCCCGCATATGAAAACATGTTCAAACCACACATGTGAGTTATCGCCACGAGCGGTAGAGCGAGAGCAATAATTCTAGCCCTAGACCTCCTCTGTAACTTAAAACATGCAACCTGTAGAATTTTTTAAGTGTTGCCTATGGAGATTTTTAAGGGTAAAAGTTTGTCGCTATTCCACGAGTGGGTGCAATTTTGAAGCATGATATGTTTGGAATCAATTTACTCAGTGTAACATTATCTTTCACAATAAATTGGGTTAACTTTACTGTTGTCTTTATTTTCAATTCAAAAAAGTGTATTTTTTCCAAAAAAAGTGCGCTTGTAAGACCGCTGCACAAATACGGTGTGACAGAAAGTATTGCAACGACCGCCATTTTATTCTCTAGGGTGTTAGAATTTTTTTTTTTTTAATGTTTGGGGGTTCTAAGTAATTTTCTAGCAAATCTCAGAAAGAGGCTCGGTCCTTAAGTGGTTAATGGCTGTGTGTTGTTGTTTTGAGGGGACAGCATATTTACACTGTTATACAAGCTGTACACTCACTACTTTATATTGTAGCAAAGTGTAATTTCTTCAGTGTTGTCACATGAAAAGATAGAATAAAATATTTACAAAAATGTGAGGGGTGTACTCACTTTTGTGAGACACTGTGTGTGTGTGTGTGTGTGTATATATATATATATATATGTGTGTGTGTGTGTGTGTATATGTATGTATGTGTATATATATATATATATATATATATATATATATATATATATAGTGTATGTGTATATATATATATATATATATATATATATATATATATATATATATATATATATAGTATGTGTGTGTATATATATATATATATATATATATATATATATATATATATATAATCAAAACCAAGTCTCTTATACAAAATCACGATAAACAATCTATGCATTAATATGAGCTATACAAAGTGTGCTAATATCAAAATATTATCTTAATCTTGTATCGCCATAAAATATAAAAATCGCTCCAAAAGACTCCTTCAAATCCTTAAGTGCCATAAAAACAATTTTGCAGGATGCACGCTTCCAATATAGTTGTTCTCTTCTCCAGCACTGTGCGATGCAGGCTGTGTTCCCGACTACTTCTTCAGGTTTCCCAGGCTTTCTCTTGAGCCATTTGGCGACTAATGAAAAAATGTTAATCCTGCGTATGCACTAGGAGTTAAATAATCCCAGTCACCTGGCCCACTTAGTTGAGGGCAAACACTGCACAGCAGATGTACCACACAGAGTACACAGAAAATAAAAAATTGCTATGGTAGAGGAAGAAGTTTTTTTTCACTGCATTTATATATATAATATAAATATTGGGCTGTAATTGGGGACATCTTTTTAAAAATGCAAGTTGCCTGGCTGTTTCCAGGTTGAACATTTCTGTCTCACAGACCATGATCAAGCATATGGCAAATGAAACTAGAGCTCTTACATCTGTAAGCATAGAATTTTTTTTTTCCTCTACAGTTAGTTAGCATTAGTGGAATGTCATTCAAAAACACTAGTGTTGATCGTAGTTGCCAGCTTACCTGTTTAATTACTGACATAGCTTATATTTGGCAACCCTAATGTTGAAATCTCTTCACATTGCACAGTAAAAGTTCTGTCTGTCTGAAATAGATTTATAAACTAGATTGCACTTGCATCTAACTCCCTGTGCCCTATGATCTCCTTAAATGTCAAAGGATTGTGCCTTAGGTAGCTACATTGTGTAATTAAATGTACTTGTCCATTTCCTAGCACACCATAATGTAGCATTCAGTGAGTAGTGAGACATTGGTGGAATCTGTAAGAACAGTATATAATCCTATACATTTTGCTCAAGCAATCAGAAAGAATTTGCGATCCACAGATATATGCTGCCAAGTTTCAGGCACCTAATAAAATCTTGTGTAAACTCAAATCTGAAGGCAGCCAAGGAAGTAATTAAAGAAAAGGTGGACAACTTGGAGGCTGAAATTCATATGAATGTGGGAGCACTAGACAGATAAAAGGAAAATGTTTCATATGTGGGTCAGCTTTAAGATTCCAGTAGATTCATTAATCATAACCTCCCTGAAAGACCATTAATATTAGCTGCTGCAATAAGAGCCATCCTTGAAATATTAGACATGGACTCAGTTTTTCATCAAAGGGCACACTTTAATTGGGACTTAAAGTAGCCCTCGCACAAACATGGCTGTTAAAAGTCACATATATAATTACATTTAACTGTTATCGCTGCTGATCTGGCATAGTTGAAACTATTTTGATATCTTGCTAATCCAAGTATAAGCAAGGTTGAGCAGCATTTTCTGGATATGACTGTTGCTGCTCTGTGCAGAGCAGCTGCATTCACGTCGGAAAATGGATCCATAGAAATGGATGCACACGCAGTGGCTGCATGACACAATCACATGTACGTTTGACACGTGGACAGGAGCGGTTGCAGGGATCTTAACAGGCACTGTGCATTTGGATCTGTGCACCTGCTCCTGCCTGCATGTCGGATTTTGACATTCGATTGTGTCCTTGCAGCTGCTGCCTGTGAATACACCTCTATGGGCTGCCTGCACGCAGATGGATTTATACACATCTGCTGGCAGCTCTGCATGGAGGACGGGATTAATCTTTTGTCAAACGGACAACTTCTCTCTGCACTGAGTGAAGCATCAAGATTTCATTTTTTCCCTCCGGCAAGTTCTACAATTGCTGCTGAGCCAGGAAGGAGCTCATTTTTCAGATTTCCTGATCAAATAGCTTTGGCATAGACACACAGGTGCTAATTGGGCCCTGCTGGGAAGAAGCAGGGCCAGCCTGTAATATACCCTAAGGGGGCACTGGGGTTTGCATTAGGCACTTGCTGTATCGCTTATTGAGTCCAGGGTCTTGGTGCATCCATTCAGTGGAAACCTGTATCTGAAGAGTTAGGGTTTGTGCCAATCTGGAAGGTGAAGACTGACTCTGTTTTTCTGCATGTTCCCTAGATCCTGCCTCCTGTCCTCCAGCATTTTTGTGTTACTGCAGGGCAGTTTATGGACTTTAGTTGCAGTGACTCTGGTTTTGCTCTTTGTACAGGTAGCTTTAGTGGTGCTTTTATCCTTGGCTGGTTTCCCTAAGGTGGTTAATGTTGTTAGCACTGGCCACAAACAATTTGGCCACAGGGAAGGTGGGAAAGGCAGCATTTCTTAAATTTGGTGCTGCTGCGGATCTCCACTTAGTCTGTGCAAGTCCTTAGATGATACTGCGCCTTCCCAAGTCTTCTCATAGGCCTCATCACTGCTCATACACAAGCTTTTTACTTGGCCACAAACAGACCATTGAACTTCCTGCCTCTGTCATCTTCACAATCCTCTGGACACATTTTGCGCTCCCTGCTGCCTCCAGTGCTTTAGTAGCAGTTTGCGAATACTAGTCTGCGGTGCATCAGTGCAAGAAACGTATGCTCTTGAAAGGGGAGTACATCTTGCAAATTCCTGGATAACTTCATGAGATCATCAGGGGAAGAGAACCATTTTACCCCTGAAAAGTCAAAATCTGTCTGGGTAACCCTGTATTCCTAAAACTAAAAAAAAAAAAAAAAAAAAAAAAGTTCCTTTCGATTGCCTCAAGCCTTCAGGTCTAAGCTAAACCTTGAACCTTGGAAATCAGTTCCACTGTATGTCCTGGACCCCCCCAAGTCCAGAATATAGTGCTCCTCATAAGGGGTGGGTCCCCACTTCTCAGAGTGGAAGGATGTATATTGGCCTTCACTGCCATCTGGACCTAGGACATTTCAGATGTTTGTGTTTAGAATGTTTTATCCAGGGTCTTAAGATTGGAATTTTGTATTTTACTTCCAACCCATTTCACATTGTCAAACTTTCTGTCATCCCTGCAAAAAGACTGGTAACCATTCAGACTGCTCTGGCACAGCTATTCTCTTTTAAGGCCTCATAGTCCTTGTCCCTGAAAAAGAGAGGTTTTAAGGTTTCTATTAAGACCTGTTCTGTGTTCCCCAAAGCAAAAGAAGACATCTGCCCCAGACTGGAACTGAAGATTCTCAACATCTTCCTCGGAGTACAAAAATCCCATATAGTATCAATCATTGCTCTCCTCCATCTGGCAGATCTTCTGGCCTCTGTTGACATCAAGAATGCCTGTTGCATGTCCCTATTTTCCAGGTGCACCAACTCTTCCTGTGTTTTGCTGTGGACACACAATATTACCAATGTGCTGCTCTCCCTTTTGGCATGTCCACTGCACCACTGATCTTCACCAAAGGTGTTTGTCAATGTACTTGCTTTGCTCTCAGGACATTCCTATAGAGGGATATCTTGATGACTTTTTTTTTTTTTTTTTTTAAAGAGCTATCACCCTAGACTGTTGTAACTGTTGTTGCTCCACTTTGCTTTCAGGGTATATCTATAGTGGGATATCTGGATAACCTTATTCTAAGGGAACAGTCGACTCTTGCATAGTTACATATGTAGGTTGAAAAATCCACACTAGTCCAAGTTCAACCAATAAAAAAACACACACACACACATAGAAAACCTCCATATATACTATCCCATTCCTGCAGTTGATCCAGAGGAAGACACAAAAAACCTCAATAAAACATGATCCAGTTCTCTCCATGAGCCAGTCCGATATTTCCTGGATCAACTACCTCTGGTGTTTATTACCTCTAAAAATTGGTAACCCTGTTATATTTTGTGCATTTAGGAATGCGTCCAGCTTTTTTTTTTCTCTTTAAAACAATCTACTGAGCTGGCCAGAAGGAGTTCTTGAGTGAGTTATTCACAAATTTCAGCTCTCTTACTGTGAAGAAGATTTTCTGTATGAGAATGTTAAAGCTCTCTCTTTCCAGACATAAAGAGTGTCCCCTTTGTCTTCTGCAATCACCTGAAAGTGAATAACTCCTTGTTCACTATATGGGCCACTTACAGTGGCACGGCAAAGTATGTAAACCCTCTGGCTTTCTGCCGTAATTTACCATAAAATTTGTTCTGATCCTCATCTAAGTCACAATAGAATAGCACAATGTGCTTAAGCTGATAACACAATTCTAATTTCTAATGGCTTTATTGAACACACCCATTAAACCCTGGGTGCTGTAGGAAAAAGTAAGTGAACTTGAAAGAAAGCTAATGAGTTTGGAGGTGTGATTTCCTCCTTTTTTTTTTTTTTTTTTTCTGCAATAATTTTTATTAGTTTTTAGACATTTCTTTTACAATGCCAACAATCGCACAATACAATCTCTCGGTTACAATTAAATGTTGATATAATTATAAACCTTTCAGAAATTATCCAAATACCTTCTTAAATCACTCTTTTATACAAAAACAGAGTCCAATATAAATATACTAAACATCAAAACCAAAAACATACAATCAGTGCCTTGCCTTCTAAATTCCACATATATTTCATACAGCCATAAGCAATATAATAACACGCTGATCATCATGAATACCTAAGTACCCTCCAATATAGGAAACACCAGCCAGTCTCCCTGTCTTTTTTAAGACGATAGTTTATTCAGGATGTATAATTTAAATATTCTGAGCTTACCAAGGTAGTGATGTGAACGTGATTATAATAACAAAAAATAGATGAGAAAATAGGTGAATATATGAGAAAATAAAATTGTGAAATAATATATAATGTGAAAAAAAAAGTATGAAAAAATATTTTATCACCAAAAAAAAGTGTAGGTGCTGCTACTCTCAAGAATGAAGTACTCAATTCACATTATTTATATATATATATATATATAATAATTTTCAGACAAAACTCCCAAAGACAAAGCTGTTAATCAAGTGATGATGAATGTTCATATAAACGTCTGATGCAGCGCCTTGATATCTGCACAATCAGCTAGTGGATGTTTTAATTAATCCAGTGGAGAAATATAAGGCCAGATGGCCACTTACCAGACAAGATGGACCCCAAATTATAAGGGTCAGACATGCCTGATATACACAGTGATCACCTGGGGTGTTCCACTCGGTCTGCTCCAAACATTAGCCACTTTCCTCCGCCACAGACGGGGTGATTAAAAGATTCCAAAGCTTCCAATCGATTTGTTTCTCCAGTATATGTGAAAGATTTAGAAAAGAGGAAACTTCATAGTGCAGTTGAAATGGTTGCTTTATTCCAAGTTTTGCACAAAAACAGCAAAGAAATCGATAGACACAGCAAGCTTTCAGACTGCCAGCTGATGCGTGGTGACATCACAAAAAGTCTCTCCAACTGACGTGTTTCCTTCTAACAAGCATCGACTGGGAATGGAGATAACGTTCTAAATCTAAATCTTTCACATGTATTGGAGAAATACACGACAAATCAATTGGAAGCTTTGGAATCTTTTAATCGCCCTTCCTGTCTTTGGCGGAGGAGAGTGGCTAATGTTTGGAGCAGACCGAGTGGAATACCACAGGTGATCACTGTGTATATCAGGCGTGTCTGACCCTTATAATCTGGGGTCCATCTTGTCCGGTAAGAGGCCCGTCTGGCTTTATATTTCACCGCTGGGATAATAAAAACACCCACTAGCTGATATTGCAGATATCAAGGTGCTGCATCAGAAGTGTATATCAACATTTATCACTTGATTTACAGCGTTGTCTTTGGGACTTTTAAATAATACTGCATAATCACACGTTTTATCTGATTACCTTTATTAATCAATTGTCACTGAATGTTGGACTAATTATTTACATGTATATTATAAGGGTCATAATAATTACACTGTATGTGGTTTAGGTTTGCGCAATTCCCTCCTATATATAATAGTCTATTCAGCGTTAATGAAATCGGAGCTAAACACGGGGTAACAAACCACCTATTCCAAATAAAATTTAAATTTGTCTGGGCAGTTTTCTTGGTAGATTAGCTTTTATTTAGATATAGTATGATTTATTTGTGTTTTCAGTTCCTCTAGGGTGGGGGAATAGGGAGATAACCATTTCTGGGCAATTGATTTGCAGGCTTCAAATAACAAACACTTGAGTGATGGGGACATAAGTATTTTCTGGTAAAGTAGCCTCAACCAACATGTTTAACCACTTCCCGCTCGACCTATAGCAGATTGACGGCAGGGCGGAGGTTCGGTTATCCTGACTGGGCGTCATATGACGTCCAGCGGGATAACATGCCGGCGCATGCCCGCAGGGGCGCACAACGCGGTGATCGCTAGTGCGGCTTGTCAGTCTAACACGCAGCATCTCCGATTGTGGTAAGGAGCCTCTGACAGAGGCTTCTTACCACGTGATCAGCTGTGACCAATTACAGCTGATCATCGTGTGAACCAGGAAGTGCCGGTAAACGGCATTCCTTGGTTCGCGCTGACAGGGAGAGTCGATCGGCGGCTCTCCCTGTCGGGGGGGGGGGGGGTCTGGGCTGATAATCAGCACATTGATTATCAGCCCCATCAGATGTGCCCAACAGCTGCCAGTCAGTCCCCCCTCAAAGTCTAATGAAACAAAAGTTGAAGTTCAGGAAGAATACGCAGCAATATGTATGGCATAAAAATGGCACAGCTTACGAACATCAAAACATCATCTGTGTTAGCCAGCACTACATAGGAAAAAGATTTGGGGGTACTTATTTCAGATGATTGCAAAATGAGCAAACGGTGTGACTAGGCAGTGGAAGAAGCAAATGGAATTCTAGAATGCATCACCAGCAGGAGGAAGGAGGTTCTAATTCCCCTATATAGATCTTTAGTGATACCTCATTTAGAATACTGTGTCCAATTCTGGAGACTTACACAAAGATGTTGATAAAGTAGAATGTGTCCAGAGACTGGTAACAAAAATGGTTTGGGGGATAAAACATATCGAGAGTGACTTCAAGAACTTAATATGTATAGTCTGGAGGAAAGAAGGGAAAGGGGAGACATGATTGAAACCTTTTAAATACATCAAGGGGGTAAATAAGGTTCAGGAGGGCAGTTTTTCCAATATAAAACCAAAATCAAGAACATGGGGACATAACCTCAAACTAACTCGAGGAAAGTTCAAAACTAATCCTAGAAAGGGTAGTTGTTGCTTGGAATAAACAGAGAGCAGAGGTAGTGAGACAGTCAACAGTAAATGGTTTCAAACATGCTTGGAACAAAAATAGATCAACAGTTCGACAATAAAGTTAATAAAAAATAAATACTTGTACTACTCAGCCTTTTTTTGCTGCCACTTTTATGTTTCTATCATCTGTGAAGTCTGGTTGGGGGGGGGGGGGACATATGTTGGGCTTGCTTTGCTGCCTCAGGGCCTGTACCACTTTTCATTGAGGGGAAAAATGTATTCTTAAATTTACCAAAATATCCTATGGGATAATGTCAGGGTGGTTGTCTGGCTGTCTGCCAGCTGAAGCTTAGTAGAATTTGAGTGATGCAGCAGGACAATGATCCTTGGCATCAAAGTAAATCTAACACAGATTGGCTTCAGAAAAAGAAAATGCACCTTTTGGAGTGGCCCAATCAGAGCCCAGACCTTAACCCCATAGAGATGCTGTGAAATGACTTCAAGAGAGCTGTTCACAACAGACATCCTACAAAAGCTTCTGAGTTGAAACCGTTTTGTAAAGGGTAATGGTCAAAAATTAGTCCTCAACTCTGATCCAGAGCTAACAAAAACGATTGCTTGAACCTTTTTCTGCCAAAGGAGATTCCACCAGCTAGGCTAGGAGCAGAACTTCACTCCAAAGGGGAAGTTCCTCTTCTGTTTTTGGCACTTTTTTGAGGGGGGGGGGGGGCGGATATATGGTTCTGACAGGTACCCACTCCCACTTTCGGTCGGACCGCCTTGGAGGATCCACCAGAAGTTCTTCTCCCACAGCTTGCTACCCACAGTAAACATGCCGGCACCAAGGACCCAAAGACTGGCAAAGAACCAGTTTGGTTGAAAATGGCACCAGATTCCTGGACAGGTGAGTGTCCTTTTTTTTTTTTTTTCTTTTTTCTTTTTTTTTTTATTATAAGTCAGCAGCTACAGTATCTGTAGCTGATTTTTTTCAAACAGGGCGAAGAACCGCTTTAAGCATACTATTTGTTTTTCACTTGTTTTTGATAGTATTGTTTTAACACTGTGCATTTTTTATTTTGATTGAATAAAATAATCAAAAGTACAGCACTCTAAATACATAGATAAGGTAAACACATAAACTAAGATCCCAATGGTGACTTCTTGCTCTCTGGCTCCATTGTTACCTTCTCCTACCCTCGCCTCCAGGACTTTTCCAGGATCTCTCCCATCCTCTGGAATTCCCTACCCCACTATGTCTGTTCAGCTAACAGGAAATCCTTGAAAACTCACTTATTCAGGGAAGCCTCCCCCACCTCTTCCTTAAAAGCCATACTTGAGTCACCTCCACCAGATCATCCCCCACAGTTATTACCTTTTTGTACCATCTCCCCCTCCCTTTTAGATTGTAAGCTCCATGAGCAGGGCCCTCCTAGTCCTTCTGTGTTGTAATTGTACTGTCCCCCTTTATATTGTAAAGTGCTGTGCAAACTGTTGGCACTATATAAATCCTGCATAATAATAAAAAAAGGACACTTTGGTCAGGAAGTTAATTTTGACAACAGATTTAAGTAAGTGTGCATTTGAATAGTTTTATGTTTTTTTTTGTTTTGTTTTTTTTGTTTTGTTTTTTATGCAAGCGACTAATTAGAGGGGGTGGTGGACAATACAGCCTGAAGATCAGCTTTAAAGCGGGGTTCCACCCAAATTTTGAACATTATCTCTATGCATTCTCTTCCTTGCCTAGATGCTGACATGCTGTGTAAAAAAATTTAAATCGCCGTAATTACCTTTTTTTTTTTCTAATCTTCTTAGCACTTCCTGGTTTTCCTCCCATGGGAGTAGGCGTGTTTCTAGCCTCTCCCAGACCTCCCACAGTCCCCTGGGAGCTAGTCTCAGGCTTCCCAGCATGCATTGTGCAACAGCGTCATCACAACATCTCGGTGAATGCTGAGAGCACAGCATTCACCGCATCCAGGAAATACATGCTTGTGGGCTTCAAATGCCCACAATGAAGATGGAAACCGCCTTCAGTGAATTTTATAAGTTATTCTTTACAACGAAATCGGACACAGGCGGACTTATTACACAGAACATGTGAGTAGATAATCATGAGAAGAAAAGTTTGTGAATGAACTCCAAAAAAAAAAAACGATAGATAGGTGGACCCCCGCTTTAAAGGCTTTCAGAATAAATCAAATGTTCTCGGCAACCACTCCAGCATGCCCAAACACAAATTACTTTACCACATAACCCTGGAGAGGGATACTAAAATAAAAATCCATACAAACCATGCACTTTTTCAGACCTTTTTCTTTTTTCTTTTCTGTCTGATCAGGTTAGTGAAGCAGGTGTCCATCGGCCCCATGTTGGTGGAATTCATGGCCGGAGCAATGATGGTGCATACTCTCTTGTGTTAGCGGGGGGATTTGAAGATGAAGTGGTACGTATTCTGCAGCACAATGTTATTTTATTTTAATTTTTTTCAAAGAGTTATGCATCACTTTAGAAAACACATAGGGGGTTCAGCTTCTATATCTAAGAATATTTTTATGCAGTAGAAATTTTGCATTGTATGTGTAGTGTAGAGGCAATATGTTATATAAATTTCTGCAAAATGTAGAAAAGTTTCATTACATTCTGCATGATTGTCTTGACTTGGATAAAAAGAAAAATGACTTGCAGATGCTGTGTGATACTACAGGAGGATGGTGATCAGAACTGTAAACAATGACTGTCTGCATCGTGAAATAGTAATTATATTGTTAGATAATGACGGGTACTGGTACTTAAGAGATTGCTTTTCACGTGTGTTTCAGTACAAGTTCCAGGTAACATTTAGGACCATATTAGCAGCCAAAAATGTGTACATATTATTGTCACAATAACACAACAGGCAGTGGTTATTTATCGTAACACCAATTGAGATATTATTGCAATGTAAACGTTCACATTTGCACATATATCATTTGGTAATAAGGTTCAGAAACTTAAAGGGGTTGTAAAGGCAGAAGGTTTTTTTTTATCTTCATACTTCCTATGCATTAAAGGAGAAGTCCAGTCTGAGCTTGTTTGGCTGGTCTTCTCCTATGGGTCACAGGAGTGCAGTTCGTTTTTGCACTCCTGTGACCCGTTTTTAGCAGAGTGCGGTCTGAAGTCCACTCTCTGCTGACGTCACTGGAATCACTCCAGGCACCGCGTCATCTTGACAAAGTCTGGATCCACCAGGTGTCTGGACTGGTGCCGGTCTCAGCCTCTCAGCGAGCCGCTGCGAGCCTGAGACAGGTGCTCCCCGCCCCTCCACAGCGCAGCACTCCAGTGAGCATTGAGGAGCAGAGCGGAGAGATGCTGATTGAGAGTCAGCAGCTTTCCTCCCGGGGATCTGAGAATCGAGCCGTTGGCGGTGTTCGGTGGCTTGGTTCTCACTGCAGATGAGGCAAGGGACAGATGCAGCATGGGCCCCATGCTGCATCCACCTAGGTAAGTATAAAAGGAAAAAAAAAAAATAACAAAACCCATACTTCTTTTATAAGATAAAAAAAACTGTGTGCAGCAGCCCCCCCAATACTTGCCTGAGCCCCATCACTGTCCAGTGATGTCCATGAGTCCCTCGGCTATCCAGAATTCTCCCTCCTGATTGGCTGAGACACGGCAGCGGCACCATTGGCTCCCACTACTGTCCATCAAAGTCAGCCAATCAGGAGAGCGAGGGGGCAGGGGTGAACCGCAGCTCCGTGTCTGAATGGACACACGGAGCCGCAGCTCAGCTCGGATGCCCCCACAGCAAGCTGAGATAGGGGCCAGGAGCAGCGAAAGAGGGACCCGAGAAGAGGAGGATCTGGGCTGCTCTGTGCAAATCCACTGCAACAGGGCAGGTATAAAATGGTTGTTTAAAAAAAAACCCCAAAAAACTTCACAATCACTTTAAAGTGGTGTTCCGGCCAAAATTATACTTTTTAAATAAAAATACCCATATAATACACAAGCTTAATGTATTCTAGTAAAGTTAGTCTGTAAACTAAGGTTTGTTTTGTTCGTTTCTAGCAGCAGTTTGTTATTTTATAAACTTACAGCAGGCCGTGGCCATATTAAGTGTGGGCATCTGAAGCCAGACTGTATTTCTTCCTGGATCTCATCCTTGCAGATCTCGCACATGCTCAGTGCAGCACAAGCAGTGTAATAGGTTTCAGGTCAGGTTTCCATAGCAACGGCAGTGTCAGAGGAAGTTGCCGCCCCTTCCCAGAAGGCATTGCAAACAGGAAATAATGCGATGAGCCACGGCTAGGGAGGAGGAAGTGAAAAATGAATACAGCAGATATACAGTAGGTGCTGAGAAAAAAATTTTTAAAATATCCAGTTCGTTTGCAGTGCACAGTTTAGTGAGGGATGCTGAAGAGTTGTAAAAGTGGGTGGAACTCCACTTTAAGTTAAAGCTCGAACATAACAGAAATGTATTGATATATAGTAAAAAGACCCCAATATGGCAAACCTGTGCAATCTATTGCTATACAAGGAAGCATGCTATAACACAGTATTATCTATATAAAAAAAAGGGAGAAAAACAAGATATATAACAAATGCAAGTGAACGGATATATTCACAACTTACCAGTTAATTGAGCATGTAAGCCCTATTTAGTAACTTCTGGTGATCAAAAGGACACATTTTCCACTGCAGTGCTTCTATTCTTATTGAACCAGCTTCCATAAAACAACCATGTGGGCATCTTCTACATACCTTTGCAAATTAGAGTGGTCCTCTGAGGACTGGATACTTTCAAAGATTTGTTCCTACAATCTCAATCCTCCTCATGCAAAGTTTTATTGAGCTAACTTTTGCAGGTGAAATGTAGTTGCGCAGCATTTTATGGGTTTTCCCAGGTTTAGTGAAGCTGGCCATAGATGAATCTTAAGAATTTCAATCTATTTATGGGCAGTCTGGCTGTACTTGATTAAATCTGTCGATTTAACTTCAGTACAACCAGCCTGTTGGGTTTTTTCGTTTGATCACTGCCGGCGGCTATAGCTCCCATCAGTGGTCATTGTATTCTGACGGCTGGGAAACCTCCCGCTGTCAGAATACAATAGAACAGTGGGAAGGATTCCCCCATTAACACTGACTGTCAATGAGAGAATCAAACCATTTTCTTTCCTTCAACCCATGGTTGAAGGAAGGAATTTGTATACTGTTTGGCCTACCTTATGCACCACGGAGTTGGTCATCACTATTTTTTTTCATGGGTGCTCAACCTGTGGCCATCCAGCTGTTGTGGAACTACAAGTCCAATCATGCCTCTGCCTTTAGGTGTCATGCTTGTAACTGTCAGTGGCTTGCAGTGCCTCATGGGCCTTGTAGTTCCGCAACAACTGGAGGACCACAAGTTGAGCACCCATGGAGATTTTAAGAGATTGATAGCAAGTTAAATTGAACTAGTTGCTTTTTAAAAATTAGTATATAAATAATGATTACATAGCTGCACAAATGTGTCTTTTTTGTATCTACCTGCAGTTTACAGTTCAATATCTTGTCTTGTGAAAATCCCATAGAACACCGCAAAATATTTATGTTTGTACTACAGTGCTTAAAACTACTTGGCAGTTCTTGAAGGAGTTATCTATTAGCAAGTAAACTGGATTTTGGATAAGTAGGGCGTTGTCCATAGAAATACAGCTTGTTCAAACCTATTCAGTAAAGAGCTTTTCATTTTAAAGCACTCCAGGTATGATCCAGCCTGGAACCATGTCCTGTCTCATATCTCAAGGTCCCCTGGGGATGCTTACGATCACTACAAATAGTCAGCGCTGCTACAGTGATAGCAGTGATCTTTTGGGTCCTGTGCTGAGCAGCATCCCCACTGCACACTAAGGGTCGCTTGCTGAGCACTGTCACCAATCATGGAATGCCTTTTTTTTTTTTTTTTTTCATTTTACGATTACAGGGTGTTCTTTGGTTGGACGAGTGGAGACCACAATATCACTGTCCCTTCTCTCCACCGTGTCCAACTCCTTGCAGTGTCCCATGAGTGACGCCCATCCTGTAGTTAATGTGTAGATGTAAGACAGCTCCAAGCTAGGCAAATGTAAATGTGCAATCAAGATCATATCTGGAGATCTGCTTTAGGTGTAGTAATTCATAGTAGCCTTCAGAATTTGCTGAATATATTTGATTGTCAGAAAGGTGTAACATGGTCTTAAGAATTAGCACTTGGTGATTGCCCAACCTAGACTGCTAATAAAAGAGAGCCAATTAAACTTAGCAGATCTACTGAAACGAACAATTTCCTTTCATAGGACCGTGGTGATGAGTTCACATACACTGGCAGTGGTGGTCGGGATCTTTCTGGAAACAAAAGGATTGGAGAACATTCATTTGATCAGACGTTGACTCATATGAACAGGTTAGTTCCTTCCATGGAAAATAAATGTGCAGATTTAGTGAATAATTCTAACCATGTTTTGAACATAAATGAGCGTCCTCTTTAAAAAAAAAAAAAAAATTAGGATGCATCTCTTACATTCAGCTTCTCTCCCCCTGTGGCTATTACTAGCTGTCAAAATTGTATTGCACTTACCTGGGCATCTAGACATCATTGATCTCCAGTCACGAAAGGGTTCATGGTTTTGGGTCAGTTCTGTTTTATATATTTTTGAAGTTTGTAGATTTTTTTTGTTTTTTTTAAATGGCATTTTTTTTCTTATTACCTAATGTAAAATTTGTATTTTGTAAGTAGGGATGTTGCACAAATTTTTGTTTTTGGGCAAGCTAAACTGTATTCGCATACCTCAGGCAAATAAAAAGAACGGAAGGGGGCGGAAATTTACAATTCTCTTTTTAATGTATTAAACCAATACAATGGTAAAATGCAAAAACGCAAAATCTTTACAAAAAATGTTGGCAGTTTTACTGGACTTACACATAGGATCATGGTTATTTTTTATAATATGATTTAATTTACTTTTGGTTCTCTCAAGAGGTAGAACGTGCAAAAGTTGGTGTTTTCAATATTATTATTATTTTTATCATACAGTGTCAGCAGTTTGTGCAGTGATTTACAAAATGACGGCAGATAGTACAGTTACAATACAAGAGGAATCGGAGGGCCCTAGTCGTTAGTGCTTACAATCTAAGAGGGTCAAGAGATACAAAATGAATAACTGTGGAGAATGAGCAGATGAAGAAAGTAAAAGTACAGTTTATTAGTTAGAAGCAGGATAGGCTTTTCTGAAGAGAAAGGATTTTTAGGGATCTCCTAAAGGTGTATAGAGTAGGAGCTAGTCGGACCGATTGGGGTAGAAAGTTCCAGAGGATGGAAGAGGCTCTGTAGAAGTCCTAGAGGCGAGCATGAGATGAGGTGACAAGGGAGCTAAAGAGCAAGGAGGCCTTGTGAGGACCAGAGAGAACGGTTTCATATTTTAAGAAAAGGTAGTGAAAAAAACAAACATGTTATACTTGCCTACTCTGTGCAATGTCTTTGCACAGAGCAACCCAGATCCTCTACTTTATGGGCCCCCTGCAGTCCTGGCTTTATCCCCCTCCTGCCAAGTGCCCCCCAGTAGCAAGCCGACCACTCGCATGCAGAGCACAGCTTTGCCCCTTCCCACGTTCTCCCCTGATTGGTTTACTGCTGTGTGAACCAATGGAGATGAGAGACCCAGGAGCAGAGTTTTGGATGGAGATGTAAGTTAGTATTTTGAATTTTATTCATTTGGAAGCCAATGGCGTGATCAACAGAGGGGTAGCAGAAAGAACAGTTGGTAATGTGGGTGAGTCTGGCAGCAGCATTCATGATGGACTGAAGTGGGGGTGGGGGAGAGCCTATGTAAAAGTAAGCCAATGAGTTACAGTAGTCGAGGCGAGAGATAACAGGGAGGGAATTAGAAGCTTTGGTGGTGTCAATGGTTAAGAAGGTATGTATTTTGGAGATGTTGCAGAAGGTCGCATGATTCGGACAGCAAATGGCTGTGGGGCCAAAAGAAGACCTAAGAGTTCAGGGCTACACCTTACAACCTGGCATGCGGGGACAGATTGATAGGTGTGTCATTAATCTCAACAGTGAAGTCAGGGGAAGGGGCATGTGGAGGAGGAAATATTTTGACCTCTGTTTTGGATAGATTGAATTTGAAGAATTGGTGTAACACCCATACTGATATGTCTTTTAGTAAACTAGTGGTGCATGAGGAGGGGTGAGATGAGGGGTAGAACGATAGATTTGGGTGTTGTTGGCATAGAAATGGTGTTGGAAGCTGTGGAGGGTTATCAGCTTACCCAGGGAGAAAGTGTAGATGGTGATTAAGATGTCCAAAGACAGAACCTTGGGGACTCCTACAGAAGATGAAATGGGAGAGGGGGAGGTAGCATTGTAAGTGACACTGGGGGTGTCCAGTTTAGTGACCATTGGTTTTAGCTGTTAGTCAATTGACTTTTAGGAGAAGCCAGGTTTCAGTAATGGGAAGCGGGTTAAAGTGGTTCTAAAGGCAGAAGGGTTTTTTACATCAATGCATTCTATGCATTAGGGTAAAAACCTGGGTGCAGCTCCCCATTACCCCCCCCCCCCCCCTTATATTTAAGCCACATCTCAATCCAGCAATGTGCGTGAGAGCAGTGGCTCTCCTGAGTCTCTCTCTCGGTTCACACAGCACTGAGCCAATGAGAGAACGTAGGACAGGGCAAAGCTGTGCTGTGTGAGAGTGGTCATTGTCCACTTACAGGAGCGCGGATTGGCCGCGAGCCTGCTCAAGTGCCCCATAGCAAGAGGCTTGCTACTGGGGGCACTCGGCGGGGGGAGAGAGGAGAGCCAAGACTGCCAGCGGGGGTCCCAAAAAGTAGAGGATCTGGGCTGCTCTGTGCAAAACCATTGCACAGAGCAATTAAGTATAACGTGTTTGTTTTATTTTGTGTTCTGTGTGTTTTTATTTTTTATTAACAACCTTAACAATCACTTTAAAGGAGTTAGTGATTAACCACTTCTGGATTTTTAAGGGTAAAAGTTTGTCGCCATTCCACGAGCGGGCGCAATTTTAAAGCTTGACATGTTGGGTATCAATTTACTCAGCGTAACATTATCTTTCAAAATATAAAAAAAAAAAAAATTGCGCTAACTTTACTGTTGTCTTATTTTTTAATTCAAAAAAGTGTATATTTTCCCAAAAAAAGTGTGCTTGTAAGACCGCTGCGCAAATACGGTGTGAATTATAAAAATTATTAAAAAGGCTATGGACAGTTGAGTTTGTTAGAGTGGGCATTCCAAAGGGCACAGGAATAGAGGCTGGTTCTGGGAAGAAGAGGAATAGAAACCAGATTGTGTGGATTGTGGCTGCTATCGGAGAATGGGGGTGCCGGGTGTGTTGGTTAAAGGGTAAGTTCACCTTTTATAACATGTTACACTCCTATTCAGGGTGTAACATGTTACTGCCTTAGCTGCCCCCCAGACACTGGGTTGTACCTCTGGGCATATTGGTGCAAATTGTATTTGCTAAACTAAATTGCAGGCCTGTCTGTTTTCACAGAAATTGATGGGATTTGTCATGCACATACCAGTGCACGTCTAAGAATCAGGCAATGTGCTGTGTCTCACAGGACTATTTGTGTGTTTTAGCCTAGAATTACAAAACAAAAGTTGCTTTCTTCCTTGTTTTTTTAAGTTCTTTATTAAGACACAGTATAATATAACATTACTAGATACCAGAAATCCTATACCTGTGGAGCTTGCAGCCAAGAGAAGCGGAAGATACCAATGGGTTTGTTTTTCAATAGATTTTGCTCACTGAGGTTTTTATGTTTGTGATAGTCCAATGTGGTTTTCTGTACTTTGGGTTTTTCCTTTTAATTGTCACTGTGGTGATTCATGTTCCTTCATATATCAGAACATAAAATGTAGCATTTATGGGTCTATTATCTGTATGTCTTTAGGTCTTACCAGCACATCTAAAAATGTGGGGTTTTTTTTTTGTTTTGTTTTTTTTTTTTGGTTAAGTTAAACAGGAGATCATAAAGATCATTTGATGTATTTTTTTTACATATTCTCATTTTTTTAATTGTTCAAAAATTACGAGTGTGTATACATTACCATCTATTTGAAAACTTTATTTATGGCCTATACACACAGTCCGAAAATCGGATGAAAAATACAGCTTTTGAAACAATTGCATGATCATCCGATTGTTAGTACAGAGCTTTCGAGAGCCGATCACGACAGTTCACCCGATATTATCTGATCGGACCTGCGCAAATTTTTTTTCCGGCTGATACCAGATCGTACCATTTTCGTTTAAGCAGTACAGTTGTCATCCTAAAATACAATACAAATACACTACAACACATTACATCACTTCCGATATTTTTTTATTCTGTCGTACGAGAATTTTCGTAACTTTAGTAACCTCTCCATTTTCGATATGCGACTAGCATGCAAAAAAAAAAAAAAAAACTGCCCATCTGTCGTCCGATTTTTGGATCATGTGTATGGGCCATTACTTTTGTTACTAAATGCTACATACATTAACCTTGGTGGCAAGAGCTTTCCATCACTATCTACAAGAGCTATCTATAAATGTGCACCTATTAGAGACTCTATTAATTATGACCTGTTATAAATGTATTTAGAATTAATTCCTAAAAAAAATACCATATTTCTTCATGAACAAGTTCCTAACATGATTAGGGTTTGGTAAGAACTACATTATGCAATTATATGGTGTTTTTTTTTTTTTTTAGACTTTTTACAAAGGAGACTTAATACTTTACCCTTTCTGGTGTTATTTTAACACCATGATGGTTACTTGATTGATTAAGTAGTTCATAATGCAGAACATTTATTGTGCTCTCATGTTCTTGCATCCCCTTCTAGGGCCCTGGCCCTAAATTGTGATGCGGCCCTGAATGATAAAGATGGAGCCGAGTCTAAGAATTGGAGAGCTGGAAAACCTGTCCGTGTAGTCCGAAGCTCAAAGGGGCGTAGAATCAGCAAATATGCCCCTGAAGATGGCAACAGATATGATGGCATTTACAAGGTCTTCAACCCCATGAGAATTGCTGCTTAAATGTGTCTACTTTCCTGTTCCCAGAATTAATTTAACCTGAAATCCATCCATTGTTTTTCTTTAAATTGACTGATTTTGTCAGAAGGGATTATTTGTGTTGGCAGTATATAAGTAAACTTTTCATTAATAGCAGTTTAAAAATGTAACAACTAATCAGATTGTTGATTTTGCTTTTAGTTTTATATTTATAAAATACTTTGCAGGTGATAGCTTTTTGGCTGTTTATTTAATGTACTGCATTACTGAGTTGTCATAACAAAGTTAAGCAAAGAGAGCAGAATTATTTGCATACGTTAATTTGAATTGCACATTTTCTATTTCCGAATCTATTTGTTGTGAAAAAACACTATGAATACTGCCTGACCTTTTGTTGCACAGGTGGTAAAATACTGGCCTGAAATAGGCAAGTGTGGATTCCTAGTGTGGAGATACCTATTGCGGAGGGATGATGTAGAGCCTGCCCCATGGACTGCGGAAGGCATAGAACGCTCAAAAAAACTTGGACTGACTTTACAGGTGACACCAGAGACACATTGTGAATTAGTCTTTCAATTTAATAAACACACAGGGCTGCAAAACACACTAACAAGTCACATCTATGTAATTCAGCCTACAGCTTTATTTAATGAATATATGACCTATAGTATTACTGAGCTGAGAATGTATACAGAGATGCACATATAGTATCTCACAAAAGTGAGTACACCCCTCACATTTTAGTAAATATTTTATTATATCTTTTCATGTGACAACACTGAAGAAATGACACTTTGCTACAATGTAAAGTAGTGAGTGTACAGCTTGTATAAGTGTAAATATGCTGTCCCCTCAAAATAACTCAACACACAGCCATTAATGTCTAAACCGCTGGCAACAAAAGTGAGTACACCCCTAACTGAAAATGTCCAGATTGGGCCCAGTTAGCCATTTTCCCTCCCCTGTGTCTTATGACTCGTTAGTGTTACAAGATCTCAGGTGTGAATGGGGAGCAGGTGTGTTAAATTTGGTGTTATCGCTCTCATTCTCTTATACTGGTCACTGGACATTCAACATGGCACCTCATGGCAAAGAACTCTCTGAGGATGTGAAAAAAAAGAATTGTTGCTCTACATAAAGATGGCCTAGGCTATAAGAGGATTGCCTAGACCCTGAAACTGAGCTGCAGCACCGTGGCCAATGCCATACAGCGGTTTAACAGGTTCCACTTAGAACAGGCCTCACCATCGTCGACCAAAGAAGTTGAGTGCACGTGCTCAGCGTCAAATCCAGAGGTTGTCTTTGGGAAATAGACGCATGAGTGCTGCCAGCATTGCTGCAGAGGTTGAAGGGGTGGGGGGTCAACCTGTCAGTGCTCAGACCATACGCTGCACACTGCATCAAATTGGTCTGCATGAATGTCGTCCCAGAAGCAAGCCTCTTATAATGATGATGCACAAGAAAGCCTGCAAACAGTTTGCTGAAGACAAGCAGACTAAGGACATGTATTACTAGAACCATGTCCTGTGGTCTGATGAGACCAAGATAAACCTATTTGGTTCAGATGGTGTCAAACATGTGTGGTGGCAACCAGGTGAGAAGTACAAAGATAAGTGCGTCTTGCCTACAGTCAAGCATGGTGGTGTGCGTGTCATGGTCTGAGGCTGTATGAGTGCTGCTGACACTGGGGAGCTACAGTTCATTGAGGGAACCTTGAATGCCAACATGTACTGTGACATACTGAAGCAGAGAATGATCCCCCTCCCTTCGGAGATTGGGCCGCAGGGCAGTATTCCAACATAATGACCCCAAACACACCTCCAAGACGACCACTGCCTTGCTAAAGAAGCTGAGGGTAAAGGTAAATGGGCTGGCCAAGCATGTCTCCAGACCTAAACCCTGTTGAGCTTCTGTGGGGTATCCTCAAACGGAAGGTAGAAGAGCACAAGGTCTCTAACATCCACCAGATCCGTGATGTCGTCATGGAGGAGTGGAAGAGGACTCCAGTGGCAGCCTGTGAAGCTCTGGTGAACTCCATGCCCAAGAGGGTTAAAGCAGTTCTGGACAAAAATGGTGGCCACACAAAATATTGACACTTTGGGCCCAATTAGAACATTTTCACTCAGGGGTGTACTCACTTTTGCCAGCGGTTTAGACATTAATGGCTATGTGTTGTTATTTTGAGGTGACAGCAAATTTACACTGTTATACAGGCTGTACACTCACTACATTGTAGCAAAGTGTAATTTCTTCAGTGTTGTCACATGAAAAGATATATTAAAATATTTACAAAAATGTGAGGGGTGTACTCACTTTTGTGAGTTACTGTATGTAGCTCAATACATATTCAGAAGAAACATTGTTTGCAGGTAAGACCCATTTGTTGCAGAGGAGTTCAATAGTACAATAAAAACCTGCTTGCATGCCTGCCTGCCAAAAATGTTTTATTCTAAAGCTATATAGTTTAGGATAAAGTGCTAATCCCATACAAGACCAGGTCATTTTATACAGATTTTGTGAGCGGTTACATGCTCTTTATGATTATGGTAAATTTATAAAATATTGAATTTTTATGGCATTTACTATAGTTTCCAGAGGGATATTTGGAAGCCATGGCTAACAAAGAGAAAAAAGTAAAGAAACCGCCTACAAAATCTGAACCCAGTAGTCCAGCCAGTTCATCGAATCAGAGTTCCCGGAGCCAGAGTAAGCCAAGTACCCCAGAGCACAGCCATGGCACCCGTAGCAACGCCAAATATAGTGGCACCCAAAGCAACGGAAACCAGAAAAGGCCTATTGAAGATGGTATGTTTTCTGAAAAAACTGTCCTGATAATTCTGTAATATTTATTAAAGCTGCTTTTTATTTTAGATTACTGTTTAATAATTGTCTTGACTTCATTTTCTTCCATGAATTTGTTCAGTATATCTATTCCAGTTAATTTGTGTATTTCTATGGAGAGCCACATGTGTGGTATATAAAGTAGTTTACCCCAGTTTTGTGCTTTGGATATTAGCAGGAGGACTAAATCTATGCCTGTAAAGGCTACGTCTACACTTTGCATAAAAAAACAAACATGAATGTACCCATTAAAATAAAATGTGCATGTGTTTATTTGTACATAGGACCCTGGAAAGTATTGCAACTGTGATTTATGGATCGTTGGTGTAATGCTCTGGCTCTTGAGGACTCTTTCTGTCTTTCTGCAGCTGTCGGGTACAGACCTTTTGTTTCTAGGGCTGGGGGAAGTGTCAGTGGACTACAGGTGCGGTGACGGCGCCACCACATAGTGTGCCATTGACTACTAGCAGTCCTTTTGCTGTGGTGGCAGAAGGGGTTCATATTTTAATTTACAGATTCCTGTGAATGAATGATGTAGTTGTGCTGACAGAGACACACACAGCCATGCTGATTTCAAATTTGGCAGTAGCTAAATTCAGATCAGGGGAATCTTTCAAGCTAAATGAGAAAATAAAAAGGTTGCACCAAGCTTGTGCTTTACCTCTGATACCATTTATTGTAGAAAATGCATAAGAAATATACTCACAAACCAACTTGGTCATAAATACATAGAATCACCAAGAAGCTGATCTGGCTGTAGACCGGACACACTGGCGAAGAGACAGATTTAGGCAACCCTCCCCAGCAGATACAGTAGCTAACGTGTTTCGAAAGACTGGCCCTCTTCATCAGAGCTAACCTGTCTGGCATTCTACACTATTTAAATAGAAAAATGGGCAAGGGACAAGTAATAGGCTCCTCCTTTTGTATGGGGGAAGGCCCAACTCAAAACGGAAGTACAGAAAACAATTACATCAAAACCTATAAACCATCAAAATGCACAGAAGCAGCATAACTTAAAACCAACTGGTATACTTCTTGAGAGCAGCAATCAGAATAATTCACAAATCAGTAAAAAGAGTGTACATATGTGTGTAATAAAGGACATGCATGACACAAGACAAATTCAGAATAAGTGCAAGTTAACTGTTTGCCGACCGGCTCACGACGATATATACGTTGGCAGAAGGGCACGTACAGGCAGATTAACGTACCTGTACGTTGCCCTTTAAGAAGCGGTTTTAAGAACTCAATGTCTGCGGGGATACCCGTGATCGTCTCACAGAGAGGAAGAATGGGGAAATGCTGATGTAAACAAGCATTTCCCTGTTCTGCCTAGTGACAGGACACTGATCACAGCTCTCTGCAATCGGGAGCGGTGATCAGTGTCGTGTCAAACATAGCCCCCCCCCAAGTTAGAATCACTCCCTAGGACACACTTAACCCCTATAGTGCCACCTAGTGGTTAATCCCTTCACTGCCAGTCACATTTACAGTAATCAATGCATTTTTAATCGCACTGGTCGCTGTATAAATGTGACTGGTCCCAAAATAGCGCCAAATGTGTTCGATCTGTCCGCCATAATGTCACAGTCACAATAAAAATTGCTGATCCTCCGCCATTACTAGTTAAAAAAAAAAAAAAATTATGAAAATGCCATAAAACTATCCCCTATTTTGTAGACGCTATAACTTTTGCGCAAACCAATCAATAAACGCTTATTGCGCTTTTTTTTTTTTTTTTTTACCAAAAATCTGTAGAAGAATACGTATCGGCGTAAACTGAGGGGAAAAAAAGTTTTTTTGTTTTTTTTTTTTTAATATATTTTTTGGAGATATTTATTATAGCAAAAAGTAAAAAATAATGTGTTTTTTTTTTTTCAAAATCATCGCTATTTTTTTGTTTATAGCGCAAAAAATAAAAACCGCAGAGATGATCAAATACCACCAAAAGAAAGCTCTATTTGTGGGGAAAAAAGGATGTCAATTTTGTTTGGGAGCCACATCGCACAATTGTCAGTTAAAGCTACGCAGTGCCGAATCGCAATAAACGCACTGGTCTTTTGCTAGCCAAATGGTCCGGGGCTTAAGTGGTTAATGTGTGGGTGAAACATTGCCCAAGAGGCCACTCACCCCATCATGTCAGGATCCCAGAATGTTACGATGATTCATAGGAAGAGAAATCTAAAAAGGCAATGTGCCTTTAATATCATTTGTCAGGCTATTGTGTACACTAAAATGCATGCCGGCCTTCAAAAGTGGAATTCCGGGATGCTGGAACACATAAGGGACTACTACAAAGCAAATCCATACAGAGCACCGACAACGTCCAAACATTGGGCACAAAGGCAGTGCACAGAACAAATGTGCGAATGAAAAATTGCACTTGCTTCCATGTGAAGCAAACGCATCACAATAAGGCCTCATGCACACTGTATGCTATTGAAGCTCTCTTCTCCTACAGGAGTTTAGCAGCAAAAACACAGTAAAAAGCTGCACTTTGCATGCGCATTAATGCACATAAAGGAACACACCCAGCATTAACGTGTGTTAAGACACTTTTGAGGGTTTTTTTTTTTTGTCTCTAAATTCCCCAAAATGCCTATAGTGTGCATGGGCACATAGGCTAACATAGAGGGGAGTTTAGAGGCAGAAAAAATAAAAAGATAAAATGACTGTAAAAGCAGCTTTTATAAGCTGCAGTGTGCATGAGGCCTTAGGAAGCCAAATGCTGTATACATAAAAACAAAATGTAAAATTAAGTAATAAAAAAAGGTAATGAACTAATTTAAATAGAGATTGCATATCACGATGCAAAGGAGAAATAAATATATTCTGAGCTAAAAAATATAAATAGATGGATCGCAATCCTTGAACAATCAAATTGTCGCTCCCAATAGCCATAATTGTGGAATTCTGATATAGAATATATTTAAAGCATGTTGAATAGTTGTCTATAAAAATAAATAGGGTGAGACAAATTTGGATATGAAAATAGACACCTCATGATGAGAACGTGCTCAGGACAGCTGTATGCAAGTTAGGAATAATTTGCACATCTTAGCCCACAGTTTTTAAAGTGAGGAGGAATTGGGTCCCTTGTTTTGAGACAGAGGATATGGGGATATCACCTAAGACAGGGGTACTAAAAAAAAGGAACGGGGGCCCAGTCAGTAAAATTTTCTTCCAGCGAAGGTCCTAGTGTCATGTTCGTGCTATGATTCTTCACATCACAGCCTCCCATGCATGTCAGCCCCCCTACCTTTAGGGCCCAAACATCCTGGCCTATATGCTAAAATGCAAGGTTCTACTGTGTGGACACCTCTTAGTGTGACGTCCAGGAACTGGGATGACAGTGCGCATTTATGTACATCGCACTTTGTCCTTTTTTTCTTTCTACATTATTGAAATGTCAAAATTACATTTAATTTTTATGCACTGCGTACGTAGAGCCTGCAGATGAGCTCCAATCGTCGCAGAAAAAGGGTACACGGTATGCATTTCGCACCGCTCAGTACTCAGAGACACTGTTGCAGTTTGAACAGGACATATAGAAAACAATTGTTTTCTATTGCCCTTGTAGAGACCTGTGTTTATTCTAGTGCAGGAAAATATACATCTCTGCACAAGTGTTAACAAGCCCTTATATCTGTGTCCTCAGATCCCCCGCCCCAATCATATATTCCCCATCACAGACCCTTATCACAGATCCTCTCATCCCAGACCCCTCAGTCACTATGATCCCCTGCCCCATCACAGATTTTTCCATCACAGATCCCTCATAACAGGCCCTCCTCATCACAATTGCCCCCCTTGCAGAGACCTGTGTTTTTCTAGTGCAAAAAAATATACATCTCTGCACAAGTATGAACAAGCCCTTATATCAGTGTCCTCAGTCCCCTCTCCACATTACAGACCCACTCATCCACAGATTCCACCCCCCCAGTCACAGATCCTCCCATCGCAGATCCCTCATCACAGACCCCTCAGTCACTAGGACCAAAGTATAGTGAGGCTCTGTCTTAAGCAAGAATTATTTTTAAATCCCAATGCTTTTATATTTCTATTTTATGTACAGCATGCCTATAATACAGTGCAGCATTTTATAAACCTGCTAAATTTTATAATTTCAAGCACATCTTAAAGTGTTCCTAAGGCCCTTTCAAACAGGCGTTCCGTATGTCCATTTTTCATCCATCTGTTGACGGATGAAAAACGGACATACATGTATCTCCATGGGATAGTGGAAGATCATCTGCTAACATGCGTCTCTGCCAAGCTCCGTTTTTTTATGACAGAAGTACTTGATTTGATTGTAGCCGTATTAGTGCAATTGTGACAGAGAAAATTGAGTACTGTTCATGATACTTTTTTTATTTGCACTAACATACAATTTTTCAGGACAAGCTTTCGGGGTATGTCCCCTTCTTCAAGGTCCAAGCAGTACTGATTCTCAAATTTTTAAGCAGAATGTTAAAGAAGAAAAAAAAAGAGAGAAAACCAAACACATACAAATCAATGGTAATAAAGATAGCGCAGAGTTAGTGAGATAAGACGGAGGGAGAGCTAGGGGGGTACTAGTCACAGAGGGGTCGTAAAACTTTAGCATAATGTGTAAGGAAACCAATATCTAAATTCAGGCCATTATTCTTCGTGTCAAAAAGAATTATCATTCTTAGTTCAAACGTTTTCCTTTCCTGGATAGTTCTGAAATTCCCTTTAAGAACTAAAACATTGAGGTCTTCTATAGTGTGGTCCGGTTGTGAGAAATGATGTCCCACAGGTGTGCATAAACTGTCTTCTTTATGTTCTTTGATGGTATGTCTGTGCAAATTCATCCTCGCTTGCAACTTCTGTCCTGTTTCACCAACATAAGATTCTTTGCTGCACTTTTTGCATTGGTTGAGGTACACAACATTACTTGAGGTACAGCTGTAAGATCCCATGATATTGAAGGTCCCATTTGTGTGTGTAACACTTTTGGATAGATTTATCTGGTTGCATAGTTTGCAGCGTTTTTTATTGCAGGGTTTGCTACCATTATTTGTGACTTCATAATCAGAGTGAAGTTTCCTGCTGATTATAATGGGTCTGCCTGGATTTCCTGGCTTGTGGATCTTGGGCAGCATGTAGAAGTCTCCAATTTCTGGATTATCCGGAATCGCATTGATGAGTTCTGAATGTAGGTGGCTTGGTATTGTCACAATGAGACCTTTTAATTGCTGAGTAAAATCCTGGGTCGGATTATAATCCAGTTTTTTGTAGTAAGTAGTATTTGCCAGCTGCCTCTGGCCCTCTTGTATATATTTGTCTGTATCCATCACAACGACTGCTCCCCCTTTATCTGCTGGTTTGATGGTTATGGCCTGATTATTGCGCAGATCATGTACAGCTCTTCGCTCCAGTGGTGAAAGGTTGTATAATATTTTCTTTTGCTGGGTGGATATCAGGGATGTAACTCGCAGCCTGAAGCTGTCAATATAGGTATCCAGTTTGGGGTTGCGTCCTTGTGGAGGTGTGAAGTTGCTGTTCTTTTTCCTTTTGTAATCTCCTATTGTCCTAGGATTCCTTTCCTTACTGTCAAAGTATTCTTTGAGCCTTAGTCTCCTAAAGAATCTTTATCTAGCTATCTTTATTACCATTGATTTGTATGTGTACGGTTTTCTCTCTTTTTTTTTTCTTCTTCTTCTTTAACATTCTGCTTAAAAATTTGTGAATCAGTACTGCTTGGACCTTGAAGAAGGGGACATACCCCGAAAGCTTGTCCTGAAAAATTGTATGTTAGTGCAAATAAGAAAAGTATCACGGACAGTACTCAATTTTCTCTTTATGACAGAAGAAAACCCTATCTTTTCATCTGTAAAAAAAAAAAAAAAAAAAAAACCTAACGGACGAAAAACGCTGACGTCTGTTTTTAAACCCTTTTTTTTCCGCTTTTTATTTTCTTTTTTTACATTTAGCTGTCAGTGGGGAACCCCGCTGACAGCTGATGACTCATCGGTTGATAAGGGCGTTACGGCCGGCTTCCTGGCCCCCTCCTAAGAAACCAGCTATATATAGTGTTTGAAGTTCAGTTCATTCACTATTTCTTTTGCAAAAAATGGATGCCCGGCGGATATGAAAACGGATGTAAAAATTGGTATCCATATCCGCTTTTGACCATTTTTTTTAACAAAAAAAATGTGACTGAACTAAACAAATAAACAACGCCCGTGTGAAACCAGCCTAAACCCACAACAGTAAAATCGGTCTGTAGATGCAGTAAAGCAGGCTTGTTATACTCACTGTGGAACCTAAGGGGTTAATCCTCCGCATTGTGTAAAAAGACTGTTTGTTCCTGTATGCACAGATCCTCCTTCTTCCACTCGGTCCGGATAGTTCAGAGCCTTTGGAGTCAGGCTGCACTTGCTCAGTTTGGTGTGTATTGCGAGACAGCTTTTTTTTTTTGGGATAGTGCCTGTAATCAGCACAGGGCCAATCAGCACTGTCCATACAGAGGTTCATGGGTCCTGAATCCTAATGGGACAGCCAGTGCAGTATGAAAAGTCCTCCTGCAAGCTATAACCAGGAACTGATAGAAGCCACAAGACTGCTATATACCGGTGATGAGAACAGGTATATATAATTTTTTTTTTTTTTTCCAGATTCATACTTACCTAGGTGGATGCAGCATCGGTCCCCCGACGCCTCTAACTTTGAGAACTGAGTGATCAAACACTGCCGATCGCTTGGTTCTCACAGCTCCCTGAGCAAGGAGCTGTTGACTGTCATTCACCGCTGTCTGCTCTGCCCCCTCCTTGCTCACTGCAGTGCTGGGCTGTGGAGGGGGCGGTAGTAGCCAGCTCAGGCTCTCAGTGGCTCGTTGAGAGGCTGAGCTGGGTGTCATTCCAGGGATGTGGGCGGATCCCGACTCCATGGTCGTGATGATGCCGAGCCTGGACAGACTCTGTGATGTCAGCAAGGAGCAGACTTAAGCCCGCTCTCTGCTGAAAACACAGGGTCACAGGAGTGCAGACCGAACTGCACTCCTGTCATCCATAAGATAAGTACAGCTTTGGCTGTACTTCTCCTTTTAATCCTGGTTAGACATATGTTTTCAAACTGGGCTCAGAGCTGGTTATGACCAGTAGAGGGCATTGTTTACTAATGAAGCTTACACCTCCCAAGGTGCATTAGGTCTTCCTGCTTCAAGCTTTGTATGTCTGCTCCGTTGTGTTTATCGTTTTACTGTATATTTATATTCAATCTTCTTATGTTGAAAATGATTTCAGATGAGAAAAATGAGGACACCTTACCATCTAAGTCTGTGAAGCTGTCGGAGGAGGAGAAGGAGGAGGAGGAAGAGGAGGTGGAGGAGAAAGAGGAGGAGGAGAAGAAGGGTGGAGAAACATTTCAACTAACAGAACAGCAGGATTGGCTTATTAAAGAGGACTCTCAAAACCAGAAGCTGTGGGACCAGGTTCTGTCTTCAATTAAGGAGGGCCCTGTAAGTGGTGTTAATGTAGCTACAGTTTCTTGATTAAAGTAAGCTGAACTCTGGGACACAAGTAAATTACATTAAAAAGCTGCTCATCTTTTATAATAAAGCTTCACAATTTAGTAAAAAAATACCATCAACAGTGACGTTTGAGAAAAAGCAGCTACAGCTATGCACTCAGAGGAGGTATCATGGAGATGATTAAGTCACAACTGCTCACTGTGCTGCACCACTAGGAGAAGCTGTAATTGTGAATGTGGTCAGCATTGGGGGCTGAGTGTGCAGATATAAAAATAGCAAGTCTGTTAGTCAATTGACGCATAGTAAGAGGCCAGGTCATAAACGCAACTGGTGGCAAGGTGAATAGTAGCTGCTGGTCGCACAAAGAGAAAATACAGCAGAATTAGACCTGATTAGAGATCCTTCAGCTGGCATTTACTCAATGGGTGGTTAACTCTTTACTAAAAGAATACACAATGTCATTTGGCAAAGTTTAGTAACATTTCTACCCAGACTTGAAGGTATTAATCCAGGAATAGTAAATCTATTTTTTATTTTAGTGTAGTTTAGAAATTAAGATAATTGTCTTGATCAGTGTTAACTTAACGAAAATATTTTCGTTGACTAAAGTAACACTATTTTTTTTAGTCAACTAAAATACAACTAAAGCTAAAACAATTCAGATGACTAAAATACGACTAAAACTAAAATGGCACTACCACATAAGAATAAGTAGGGGGCATCTACTAAGCTGCTGAAAGAAAATAAAAATGAAGAAAAAGTATTTTCTTATTTATTTCTTTTTCTCAATATTTAATGTTGGTAATGTATTCAGGTAAAACGTTCAATGGCATTACAGCCAAGAGTTTTTTTTTTTGTTTGTTTTTTTATTTTAAAGTTGCACTTCTGTCTGTCAAAAAGCAATATATTTCTTTATAAAACTTGGTTTTATTTATAAAGACGTTTTATATATATCTCTATCCCCAACGGTTTTGCACAGAGGGACCCCGATTCTCTTCTGGGGTCCCTCAGCAATGCTCCTGGCTCCTCCTTCTCAAGTTCCCCCACGGACACCTGCATTCCCTGGAGGCTCCCGAGTCCTGCTGCTGCGTCCATTGACACAGACAGCAGGACTCGGCCCCGCGAATGCATTAAGGTGAAAAACATTGAGGGTTTACAACCCCTTTAATACCGTAAATAACATGTTAGATCTTTACTCCAGGAGTATAATATGAGTTTGGCAATTCTTGAGAAATGCTTTAAATAATGCACTACAATTTAACTAAACCCATTAGGTTTTAGTTGACTAAAATGTACTGGAGATTTTAGTCCACTAAAATACGACTAAAACCATTCAGGTGACTAAAATACGAGTAAAACTGAAATGGCATTTTAATCAAGACTATGACTATAACAAAATCAAAATTTGATATCAAAATTAACACTGGTTTTGACTGGTATGCAGTGGTGAAGGTGGACATTCTTTCATCCGGGTCAAAGACTCAGTTTGGCTCCTCTACCCCTACCCAGAGAGTATTTCTCCATCTACAATTAGATTACTGGGTCATTTCCAAGGAAGGGGGTCTCCTCTGTTTACAGAGGCTCTATTCTGGCTCTGGAAACTTTATTATCAAACCCACTTAGTGAAGGTTCTGGTTCTCTTACGTACCTACAAGTTTAGCACAATATCCTGTTTGGGGAGGGTAATTGTTTAAACACCAGCTTGCAGTCAGTGAAGTCAGAAGTTCCATCTGTAAACATGCTTAGTGCCTCAAAGCCAGTGGCTCCCCACAACAGACAGACAACCAGGAGGAGAGGTTCTACATGACAGCATGCCTCTCAGCTCCGGGCACAGCCACCCTATGTGATGGGATCCCCGGACTCTCTGTACTGTGTACGAAGTAGATCTGCCCATGTACTGTCATGCTTCCAGTGTGATCAGTGGCATCAGATTGAGTGCCAATCTTCATATGGAGGCTCTGGGTTCGGTAAGGGAAAACATATCGACCTACTCTGTAATTAGCTGTGCTTGTGTTGGGTGATCCTATAAATATGGCGTGCCCCCGTTTTGGAAGAAGGGTCGACGCGTATGACGCAAAAGGCAAGAGAGCTATTATGGTCTTTTTTTTCCTGTGGCTAATTTTAGCTCAGATAAGAATTCCAGATGCTTTAGATGCAGATGGGGATTCCACTGACGTTGACGACACTTGCCCTCCAGACAGCCCCCAGATTTAAATATTTTCGGTATACTTGTATGTACTTGTTCTGTGTGTTTAGCTGTTTACCTGGAGTTCAGCTCTAAGCTCTCAAAAAATGGACATAATCAATATTTACACTCTATACAGAATTTTTTTTTTCAAATTATTAAGCTGTCTTAATTTTTTTTTTTTTTTCTTTTTAGAAATTTCTGAAAAATGTTGAGCAAACTTTTATGTGTGTGTGCTGCCAGGAATTGGTTTACCAGCCAGTTACAACTGCCTGCCTCCACAATGTGTGCAAGGTGAGTAAACCACTTGAAATTGTGCATGTATAATCTTCAATTCTGCTTTATTCTTTTGTTAGTTGTGCAGCTGTATGTACAGGTAAATGGAATCTGTTTATTTTATCTTGTCATAAACGTATTATAGTTTTAAAGCATTAATTCTAGCATTGAAGTTTAGTCTAGGTCGAAACTGGTAAGTAAAAGTACCCAGCATGATATTGGCTTCCTCAACCATTCTTGAAGGGTCTAACCTTCTGCATACCGGCCCCTCTCTGATGTGTCCTCTATTCTCATGCAGCTGTCACTATATTGCCCCATGCTCTCTACTTTGGAATAAAGAGAGACAGAACAGAAGAAAGATGACTGCACTATAGTTTAGAACTTTAAGAAAGAGGTACTTGGCGAAAAGAGGGCAATGTTCAGTGGTAATTGCGTTCCCATAAATTATGTCTACTAAGTGGAACTTGATGTCCTAGCCTCCAAACACTTCTGACATGGGATTAATCTGACAATATTGCACCTTTTAGGGGCCCTGACCAGGTCACCAGGGTCTTTCAGGGCAGGACCTCTCAGATAGGTTTAGTCTGAAGCCGGGTGGAGGGGTTAGGGGTAGTTGTTTGTATACTATTGTTTCTTTTTTTTTCTGTTATGGTAATTTGGGATTAGTCCCCCTTTTTCTTACCTCATGGTGTCCTGGCATCATCTTTGGCTTTCTGAGGCCATTTTCTACTGTAAGTGCACTTGGACATAGGCCCTGCGAGGCAGCTTGTTAAATTAACCACGTAAGGACCAAGCCTATTTCTGACACTTGTTTACAAGTTAAAATCAATAGTTTTTGCTAGAAAATTACTTAGAGCCCCCAAATATTATATATATATTTTTTTATTTTTTACCAGAGACCCTAGAGAATTAAATGGAGATCATGGCAATACTTTTTCACACCGTATTTGTACAGCGGTCTTGCAGACGCAATTTTTCTTTTTTTTTTTTTTTGGAAAAAACACTTTTTTTAATTAGAAAACCGTAAAGTTGGCCCAATTGTTTTGTATAATGTGAAAGATGATGTTATGCTGAGTAAATTGATACCCAACACATCATGTTTTAAAATTGCGCACACTCATGGAATATTGACAAACTACGATACTTAAAAATCTCCATAGGCGATGCTTTAAAAATTTCTACAGGTTACCAGTGAAGAGTTAGAGGAGATCTAGTGCTATAATTATTGCTCTGGCTCGAAACTATCGCGGCGATACCTCACATGTGTGGTTTGAACACCGCTTACATATGTGGGCGCGACTTGCGTTTGCTTCTGCGCGTGAGCTTTGAGCAACGGGACGCTTTAAAAATTTAAAAAAATTTTTATCACTTTTCTTCCTATTACAAGGAATGTAAACGTATCTTGTAATAGAAATAAGCTAGACAAGGGCCTCTTTTTAATGTGAGATCTGGGGTCAAAAAGACCTCAGATCTCACATTTACACTTAAATGCAATAAAAAAAAAGTCATTTTTTTTCCACAAAAAAGCAATGGGCCCTTTAAGGACGGAAGTGGTGTTTGACGTCGCTTCGGTCCCCTAAGGGCATAGAGTCTGTGCTGGGACCACTTTTCTTTTAAAGCAGATCGCCCACTGTGTAAAAATATAGCTAGCTGCTGCCATAACATCAGTATTTAACGTCAAAGTAGCGATGAATATACACGGTGGGCGGTCCGGAAGTGATTTAAGTTTTTAAGTGATTTTTTTTTTTTTTTTGACATTTTGTAAATGCAGTGTATATAAGTGTACTGATATTGCTTATATGCTGCTGCCCAGATAAGCTCCCATGCCAGAGCCTATGAAGGGTGACAGCCTGTTGCAGGGAGGTGGCAATGGAGTGTGGGTGGGTATGAATATCTTATTTTGGGGGTGGGCTATCAGGAGACATGGTAAACTGAATGGGCATGTGACAGTGTCTTTTTTAGATATGTAGCTCCCAGTGATGAATCAGTAACTTGAAAAGGTAAGACTGTGAAGTAACTATTTTTGAATAACTGTACTTCTTGATTTCAGAGTTGTTTGCAACGTTCCTTTCGAGCAGAGGTCTACAGCTGTCCCGCATGTCGCTTTGACCTTGGAAAGACTTACACTATGGTTCCAAACAAGGTCCTGCAAACACTGCTTGACCAGTTTTTTCCTGGCTACAGCAAAGGACGGTGATTGCTCCCACAGCACTTTTCTTTTTGACTTTTTATAAATAAAGACAGATTCAATAAATCACAAAAAAGAATATTGGACCAACATGCAGCGTGGAATCGAAACGCCTTTATCGAATCAGAGGGAAATGTTCTTTCCTCGTGTCTTCGTGTCTTCATGTCTTCTGTTCTCGACTGTCACAACATCCAAGGTAGTCTGTCTCTTAAGACCATGGATTTGGACACCATCTTCACATGCTGGCTATTACACCTACAGTCAGGCTTGTATTAACTACCTCAAGACAGAGGAAGAGAATACATGGGGACAGCAAGAGCAAGTAATTGATCACCTGAACTTCACCAACGCACAGCCTCCTGGATGTTCAGTCATTCCTGGTTCATGACATTTTTGTGCTCCAGTGCCAAGGGTGGTCCACAGTGTGTTGCAGGAAAAAGGCTTGTAGACTCCTTTCAGGAAGGAAGGGCTCCACATACACTGACAGCACTTAAATACAAAGAGTTGTGTTAGATTACAGAACCGCAAACTCCAGTTTTTATTTCGTTCCTTTCCCTTTTTTACTATTTTCATTTCCCCCCTACTCTTCTTTTGCAAAGCTTATTTGTAGTTTATTACTGTGAGCTTCTCTCTGCTTTTATATTTTGTACCTTAAGCCAGCTGACTACTAATATAACTAATGAGAACAATATGTATGCATTGTTGCTACATTAGTGTAATGTAATCTGTGTTTTTGCTTTTTTTTTTTTCTTTTTTTCTTTTTTTTTTCTGCTCTTAGAGATAATCGATTACACTTTAGCAATGTGATTTTTATTTTTTGTCTTTCCAATACAGAAAGCTACTTTTTTTTTTTTTTTCTTAGTTGAAATTTTGTATGCTTCAGTAGAGCCTTGTATCAGTGGCAGTACAATCTGCAAAGCATTGCAAATGGGTGACAGTTCTAGCTTGGTGAGGGTCTAAACTAGCTTCCTATTGTGATCTCAAATTTTATACACAGTATATCCCCTAAAAATATACCTTATTAAATATTTTATGATTCTGAGAAGTTGCTTATGTTCTTTTGCTGGTCTATGCTGTGTACTTGTAGAAACCTAACCCCTTTTTTCTATAGAAATGTTTTTATATGATGCCATTTTTATGAAAATTTTATGTATTTGCTCAGTGAGGTTTTGTCTGATCATTGGTATAAAGTGGTTTGTGCATCTTTGGTGGTCTCTCTTAATTGGTAGTTACACAGGTTTAGGGCAGTTCCGAGAACCAAGAACTACAGTTAAATCTAATCAGGTGCATGTTTAGTGCACAGCCCACTGTTTAGAGATTTGTGCTGTTTTTCTTTGGTTTTGGCACCTGTATTTCTGGGAACCTGTAACATTCTTGCATACATTTCCGATTAAATTATCGATATACAGTTGTGCTCAAAAGTTTGCATACCCTTGGTAATATACATTATGTACCTTTTTTTTATGAAAACATAAGTGAGCAGTCAAAACCCATTTATTTTATTTCTTATGGGATTCATATTCAACTGTAGGTCAAAACAGAATGGCACAATCATAAAACAAAACCTGTCAACAAGTAAAGAAATGAAATCACTCCAAGCTCATACTGTGTATTCGAAAAAGGAAAAATACCCTCTAAATGGGACTTTGACAGACCACCAACTCTATGATAAAACAATCTTTAATGATATAAGATAAAAAGATGTAAAGAAGTCTACACTATGCATGAATACATTGCATGAAAAACAGAACAAAAAATACACAAATACAGATCCTCATATATGTACTCTCCAAGGGGTGGTGTACCCTGATACCCGACGCGTTTACAGTATTCTGATACCTTCATCAGGGATTGAGAGTTGAGTATATTTACGTATATATAAATTCTACAAATATACAAAGAGACCTATCAGAAAAAGAACATCACATTTGGAGCGTGAATAGTGTGAAAATGCTTAGACCGAAATAACAAAAGAAATGTATGTGACCGATATAAAAGCTGAAAAAAAATATAAAAAAAGAAATGAAAATATGGGAAAAATAAATGAATGGGTGAAAAGCAAGAAAATGCTGGTTCGTGGATTGATAAATAGAAATTCATGACAACACATACCCAATGGAATGATTCTATGTTCAAAGAGCACTGAAGGCGATTAAATCAAGTAGAATGTTCCATGGACGCCAGGCCATAATGATGGAAGAGTTATAGGTGTACTGTTTCCAGCATCCATGTGACAGGAAAAATACTAAATAGTTGTGGAGCTACAGCAAAAAACTGGCAAAGAAGGGAAAAAAAAAAAAAGGTAAAGAGAATGAACACTCATAGTGGGGCCTAACCCATGGTGAGATGAATTCCCCCTCCTCTCATCACAAAGCCCTATAGCAATATATAAAAAAAATCCCAAGGGGGAACTAAAAAACGTAATATTATCCCCAATAAGGGCCAACAGTAATTAAAAGAACGAGGGGGGGGGGGGGGGAGAAGGGGAAAAGAGGGGAGCCCTGAAAGTGTCCAGCTCCCTGTTAGCGTGTGCATAATAGGTGACATCTCAAAAGGGGTGCACATAGCCAAAGAAGTCAAGCACCAGAAGAGACCAACAAGGAATACCATAGATATATTCAAACCAGTATATTTACCAGTGCATATTGTTCAGAGCTGCATAGGATGGATGGTCGTTATAGCTTTTAGTGTGGGCTATATAACGGGCGGATGAATATCCAGACGTCCCTATGTGGATGTGTCCTGGGTATAACAATGTAAAGAATGAATATATGAGACAACCGGGGGGGGGAGGTGAGTCACCCCCTGAGAATACACTAATGTCCCGGTATGTATTGAACCTACCTGTGGGTGTCCAGGTCCAGTATATGGCGTGCCTCCTGTGTGTCAGTGCCTGCTGATACCCAGGTGCCCCCCTGTGTTTATGTCATGGCGCATGCGCACCAAGGGTATAACCCATTGCGCCTGTGCAAGGTACAGACTGTGTGCGGGCGCACACATAGCAACTCCCACTGACGTTGGCGGCAGTGGAGTGCAACGTGCGTGCGACAATTAGCCAGCTAGGACAGGATGGAGCTCGGGAGGACCGCAATGGCTAATCTCACCTAAACAAAATGTTACTCGTTACCTCAATGTTGGCAAATTCCTCCGCATATTGAGTGGTAAAGAAGCGGAAACGCCAGTGAGGAAAAAAAACAAAAAAAGGAAACCTAGTGGGAATCAAACGATGGTACAATGGAACAAGCGATGGTAACACTCTTGGAATCATTTCCTTGTGCTATCACACCAGGGATGGGACCACCACACTCTACATTTGACATAGTGGAGGTCTCTTTTCTCTACTTATACTGTGTATTGCCCCCTTTAGCATCAATGACAGCATACAGTCTTTTGTAATAGTTGTCTATGAGGCCCCAAATTTTTGCAGGTGGTATAGCTGCCCATTTATGTTGGCAAAATGTCTCCAGGTTGTCTTTCATGAACCGCATGTTATATTATTATTCAGGATTTATATAGCGCCGACCGTTTACACAGCGCTTTACAACTTGAGGGTATACAATACACTTTAATACAGTAGGAAACGGAGGGCCCTGCTCATTAGAGCTTACAGTCTAAGAGGGCGGGTCAAGAGATACAAGAGTTAATAACTGTGGGATGTGCTGATGGAGAAATTAAATGTACAGTTGTTAGGTGGGGGCCAGATAGGCTTCTCTGAAGAGATGAGTTTTCAGGGATAATCTGAAAGTAGGAGATAGTCGGACAGATTTGGTTAGAGCTTTCCAGAGGATGGGAGAGGCTTGGACGAAGTCCTGGAGGCGAGCATGGGATGAGGGGACAAGGGAGCTAGAGTGCAGAAGGTCTTGGTAGGAGCGAAGAGGACGATTTGGTTGGTATTTTTTTTTTGTATAATAACTTTTTATTTTTAGAACAAGACATAGCATGGCATGTCCAACAGTGTAAGTCATGTAAACAATGACCACGCAGGGTCGTATCAGTGACAATATGCAATATGTGGTTGAACAGATACATACATTACTATTTACCTAATGAAAGGTGCTATACTAGGGATAACTCTATGGGACTCACTAAGGGGGTAATCAGGGGCTCCGTAGGCCCTATATGTTCGTGGAATATATAGATGGTGAGGGACCAGCCTAGGGGCTCGCGAGGGTATATTCCAGTTGGGGAGCCCTCTGGAGTGCACGGGGTGTACAGCCCGGTGGCCCACGGCCGGGGCAGGAAGGGGGGGCTCGGGGCCTCCATCAATCCGCCTCCCGCTCCCATGTAGGCCCCCGCGACCATGCAACAGTGGTTTGTTCATGCAGAATTTATCGGGCTCTTGGAAATCCAGAGGTCTCCCTCAGTGGATTTCGTGTCTATACTGGACGTCCCATAGTTAGCTATTTCGCGTGAGTTTCCCTAGTATTATAACAAATTAACAGTAATAAATGTAGAAACCCGAAAATAAAAGGGAAATAAAAAAAAAAAAAAAGAGGGGAGGAGGGATACAGTAAGGGGGGGAAGGGGGGAAATGGGAGGGGGAGAGGGGTTGGATCAGGTTACCTGCAAATGGTGGTAAGCTTCCTCTGCCTCTGCAACGGACCCCTCGGAGCTGGATTCAATATTCCTCGAGTAAGTCAGGTTTTAGGGTCTTGCCTACAGGGTTGAGTTATTGTTAGCCTAAGTACTCTAAGAGTAGGGTCTGCCAGTTCCAATACTGCAACGTCCAAACTAGATGACACTGCAGTAGGGTCCGAGGTGTATTCAGCCCAGATGCCATGGAATCGGTCTTTGTGGCCTTTATTGGTCGCCACCCAGTCCTCAGCCTCCCGGATCTCACTAACCTTTCCGATCCACTCGGTACGTGTGGGAATTGTGTGTTTCTTCCAATGAATTGGGATCAGGCGCCTAGCCGCGTTTAATAAGTGCGGCAGCACACTTTTCTTATATTTACGTAGTGAGATCGGGGGGACCTGCAGAAGAAAGTGGGTCGGGGAAAAAGGGATTTCTATCTCTGTCACTATTTTGATTTGGTTTCGTACGTCTTCACAAAAGGATTTAATCGGAGGGCAATCCCACCATATATGTTTCAGTGTACCTCTCTGTCCACATCCTCTCCAGCACAGCTCGGATGTGGAAGGGTAAAAGCGGGCCAAGTCCGCAGGTACTCTATACCAGCGGGATAGTAGCTTAAAGTTTGTTTCCTGGGTCTTGGACTCTATCGAGGATGAATAAGTAAGCTGATATAAGTGAGTCAAGTCTGTCTTTGCAAATACGATGCCTAGGTCATTTTCCCAGCGTCTAATATAAGCAGGTGTAGTATGAGGGAGTGAGGAGCCTAATAATTTATACAGTTCCGAGACCAAGTGTGGTGTAGGTTCTTCTGCAATAAAGAGTTGTTCAAGGTGGGTGAGAAACGAGGGGTCTCTAATCTTATGGCCTTGTGATTGAAAGAAGTGGTGTAGTTGTCTGTATTTCCAGAAGTTCATTGGTGTGCCCTGTCTGCCTATAGGCAGAGATTCGTAGCTCAGGAGTTTGCCATCTTTCATAAGTTTACCACAACTGGCGTCTCCACCCTCTATCCACGATTTTAAAAAACCCATTTGTTCTCCCGGAGGGAACCATAGGAAACCTCCCAGTGGGGACACCGAGGGGGCCAATTTTAGCAGCGGGTTAATCTTATCCCAAGTTGACAATACCTGGGTTGTCAAGGGGGACGTCGTCTCCGACAGTCCTCTATGCTCTCGGGACAGCCAGGGAGCATATGATAAATTCCTACCCGCTAAACACTTCTCTAGAGGTACCCATATCTTAGAGCGAGTGTGGAAAGTTGAGCATTCTCTGTACCGCTATAGCCCAGTAGTATCGTCTAACGTCTGGAAGGCCCAGGCCTCCATTCTGTTTCGAGCGTCGGAGAACTCATAGGGCTATCCTAGGTTTACGCGCATTCCATGTAAAGTCTGACAGTAGGCTAGATATTTTGTCGAAGAAAGATCGGGGTAGTCGAATTGGTAGCATCTGTGGAAAGAACAGTATGCGTGGTAAGATGTTCATTTTTATTATGTTCACTCTACCCAACCATGTGAAGGCCATCTGTGTCCATTGAGATAGGTCTTTCTTAATTGTAGCTAGCAGTGGGAGGTAATTTGCGGTATATAGGCTGTTAAAGTTATCTGTGAGTTGTACACCGAGGTATCGAATAGCCGACGTGGCCCAGGTGAAGGGGAAGGCGGATTTCAGGCTCATTGTTAATTGGGATGTCATGCAAATGGGAAGGATTTCTGACTTTGAAAAGTTAATTTTAAAATTTGAAAGAGACCCAAAGAGCTTCAGTTCCTTCATCAGGTTGGGCAGTGAGATCAGGGGGTTTGAAACATGGAACAGGACATCATCGGCATATGCCGAGAGTTTATGTTCTGTGTTACCAACCGTAAGACCCTTAATGTCAGGGTTAGCGCGTATTGTGCAGAGCAAAGGCTCCAGCACTAAGGCGAACAGGAGAGGTGATAGGGGGCACCCCTGTCTCGTGCCATTTCTGATGGGGAAGCGAGCTGAAAGGGTTCCATTTACCTTGACCTGTGCGCAAGGTGCCGAATATAGTGCTAATATAGAGGATAACATTCTCTGACCCATCCGCAGTGATCTAAGCACCTCTGTCAGGTAAGACCAGTCAACGCGATCAAACGCTTTTTCAGCGTCTGTTGACAGTATGAGGTAAGGCTGTGGCTCGGGGCGGGCACGGGCCCAGTGAATAAGGTGTACCGCCCTGATAGAGTTGTCTCTGGCTTCTCTACCTGTTATGAATCCCGTTTGGTCTGGGTGGATAATGTCAGGGATAAGATATTTAAGTCTGTTTGCCAGTGTTTTCGCTAGAATTTTAATGTCCAGGTTAAGGAGCGAGATTGGTCGATGGCTCGGGGGGACGGTGGGGTCCTTGCCCTCTTTCGGGATTACGGTAATGTGTGCCAGAAGTGCCTCTGATGGAATGGTTCCTCCATCTGCAATAAAATTAAAATACTTGCACATGGGGGTCTCCAGATGAGTCAGGAAGGCTTTATAGTATGCCTTAGTGAACCCATCAGGTCCAGGGCTCTTCCCATTGGGCAAGGAGTTCACCGTGGCACGAAGCTCATTTAGGATAATTGGGGTGTCTAGGTCTGAGGATTGCTCGTCCGTGAGTGTTGGGAGTCTAGCTGCAGTCAGGTAATCTCGGATCGCGTTTTGTCTAGTGTCACGTAATGTAGGGGAGGGGTCGGAGTCTATGTTGTACAGTTTGGCGTAATAGGCTTGGAATTCAGCAGCAATTTTAGACGGGTGAAGGATCGGGGTTCCCGTAGCGCTATGTAGTTTATGTATATATGCCATCGTTACTAGGGCATGATCGGAATTGGAAATATATCCACGTATATGTGGTCAATTCTTGTGTATACGTCATGTACTTTAGAGTAATAGCTGAAGTCACGGTCTAAGCGTCCGCCAACTGTCGGTAAGCAGGTGGGACTGAATAGTCCTGCGGAAGTGCTTCAAAAATGCGTAGGAGTGTGAGGGTCTCGCATGAGAGGTGTCCAGCATTGAGTCAGGGCTAACGTTAAAGTCACCCCCTAGGATTAGGAAGCCTTCCCTGAAATCAGCCAAGCGGTCTAGTATATTGTCTATGAAGGTAAGTTGATCAGCATTATGAGCATAGCTAGTCGCGAATGTGTATTTTTGACCAGCAATATTGCCCTTTAGGAAGACATATCTCCCCAGGGGGTCTGCGTCGTGATCTGCCGGTTGGAAAGGGCACGTCTTGTGTATGGCGATAGCTGTCCCTTTAGATTTAGGAGTTGGGGATGTGCTAATAAACCATTGGTTGAAAAGGTGAGTAGGCAATTTGGGAAGAGATTTTGGCGTAAAGTGGGTTTCCTGGAGGAAAACCACTTGAGTTTTCAGACGTTTTAATTCCCCCCAAAGCTTACTACCTTTGTGTGGGGAGCACAGTCCCCGTACATTATATGTACTTACCCGTAGGGAGGCCATGGGATGATACGTGGGTGTTCAGTGTGTGTGATTTGCGAGGGGCACGTTGCAGACAGCAGAATGGAGCAGCCTGTAGTGAAGGAGGGGGGTAGAGAGTGGGTGAGAAGAAGAGGGAGAGAAGACAAAACATGTATGCGATAAAAAAATGAAAACATAGTCATAACCGTCAAAACAGTATGGATGGTAGCATCCACACATGTGTAACAACTACTAAGGGTCATGTCGAGGAGCCCCCCCCTAGAAAAGGAGGGGAGTCCAGGCCACGACCCCTTATCCCAAAGGGGATTAGTGCCCAAAAAACACAGGGTGGCCTACTAGGGGGTTAGTGTGCCGTCTAAAAGAGAGGGCAGGAGGTCCTCCGTCTCCGCCCACCGCATCTGACGTGGTGCGGTTAGACATGGAGAAAATGGAGAAGCCTTAGAGAACTCAAAAACGTGCAAACCTTCAAGTAGCCTTATGGCTGATGTTAAGGGGAGAGTCTAAGTGCAATATGCATAAAAGAAAAACACTTGGGTAGAAAAATCCCAACAACAGTTCGTTTGACCTAGAGAGGTATGTTTGTTAGTTCCCAGGTAAGGACATTCCCAGCGAGGATTCAGAGAGATGTCGCCTGCGATTCTGGTTTCTGGCGGGTTGCCACGGTTGGTGGGTAGGTAATTTAGCAGTTCCCAGTTCTGAGGAACATCTCCAATCGGGAAAGTCTACCGGGTCCAGATCCAGGGAGGTCAGAAAGTGCGGAAGGTCATCTTTGTTGCGAAGAGTCATGGTTCTACCATCTTTGGTGACTTGAAGGCTGAAGGGGAATCCCCAGCGATACACCAGGCCTGCATCTTGGATAGCTGTTAGGAGAGGACGTAGTGCTCTACGTTGCATGAGAGTGCGTCTCGACATGTCCTGGTAAAAGGCCAAGTGTGCACCATCAAAATAGGGTTTCCCACCTCATTTTCTGCATGATGCGGTCTTTTAGTGTGTATTTATGCAATTTACAGATGATGTCTCTTGGATTATTTGCATCTTGAGATGGGGGCTTCAGGGCCCTGTGTGCACGGTCTATTTCGATCGTAGCAGTGGCAGGCAGCCCTAGGATTTCCTTAAAGACTCCTTCCAGAGTGGGAATAATGTCCCTGGGTCCAGTAGCTTCAGGTAGGCCTCGTATCCTGATATTTGCCCGTCTGCTACGGTTCTCTGTGTCATCTAACTGACATAGCAGGGCCTCAATCTGCTGGCCCTGTATGTTGCATTTGTCCTGAAGCATGGAGATGACAGGGAGAGTTTCCTCAAATTTCTGTTCCAAGGATTCAAGCCTGCCTCCTAGATGAGTTGTATCAGCTTTGAGCTGAGCAATGTCCTCCTTAAAAGCTTTCTCTATTCTGTCAGCAAAGCGTTCAAGATCAGCTTTCGTGGGTAGGGACATAATGTGGCGCCTGATATCTGCATCTGCCAGGGGGTCTAGGTCAGCGGAGTCACCATCCTGGGAAGTGGGGGAGCCTGGAGAGATCAGGGGGACTGAGTCACTCACCGACCCTGGAGATGGTATGGGAGATTCGTCCAGTTGCTGTGGCTGGCCAGCGGAGGTCTTTGCGGCCTTGTTAGCACGCTGTGTCTTCCCGGTCGGCGCCATCTTGGAAGGCTCACGGCCTCTCCCGGTCTGCCCAGGGTAGAAGGAATCCAGCTGGGATTGCCGCGATCAGTCGGTCCGTTGTGGCTGGGAGGATGCCCGGTGTCTCAGGGACATAATTCGCTGCAGATGCGGGTGTTATCTCCGCTGTGAGGCTGGTAATGTGCTGCGGTGGAGCGGAGCTGAGAAGGCACACGTCCTCACTCCTCCATAGTCCGGACACGCCTGGTTGGTATTTTTGAGACCAGGTTAGTGATGTAGCTGGGGGCCAGGTTGTGGATGGCTTTCTAAGTTACTGTTAGTATCTTGAATTTAATTGATTGAGTGGCAGCCAATGGAGGGATTGGTAGAGAGGGGTGGCAGATGCCGAGCGGTTTGTAAGGTGGATGAGCCTTGCATCGGCGTTCATGATGGACTGAAGGGGGGGTGGCCTATTTAGAGGTAAGCCAATGAGGAGGGAGTTGCAGTAGTCGAGGCGAGAGATGACCAGGGAGTGGATTAGAAGCTTTGTGGTGACATTGGTTTGGAAGGGGCGTATCTTGGAGATGTTGCAGAGGTTGAGGCGCCAACCTTGGGACGCTTGGGACAGTGATTTGGCTGTGGGGCTAAAAGAATAGTTCAGAGTCGAGGATTACACCTAGGACTTTGGTGTGGGGGATGGGTTAAGCCGTTGATTTTGACAGAGAAATCAGGAGAAGTGGCACGTAGGGGTGAAAATATGAGCTTGGTTTTGGATAGGTTGAGTTTGAGGAAGTGATGTGACATCCAGGTTGATAAGTCTGTTAGTAAGTTGGCGATGCGTGAGGAAACAGATGGAGTGAGTTGGGGGGGTGGAGAGGTAGATTTGGGTGTCATCTGCGTAGAGATATTGACAGCTACGGGAGGTTATCAACGAACCCAGGGAGGAGGTGTAGATTGAGAAAAGGAGAGGTCCAAGAACAGATCCTTTGGGGACCCCAACGGAGAAAGGAAGAGGAGAGGAGGAAGTAGAGTTGTAAGTGACACTGAAGGAGCGGTGGGATAGGTAGAATGAAAACCAGCGAAGAGCCCAGTCACAGAGACCAAAGGAGTGGATTTTTTTGAGGAGGAGAGGGGGTGGTCCACTGTATCAAAGGCAGCAGAGAGGTCCAGGAGCAGTACTACAGAATAGTGTCCGTCGGTTTTAGCCGTTAGTAGGTCGTGTTTGAGTTTAAGGAGAGCAGTTTCCGTGGCATATTGAGGGCTAAATCCGGACTGAAGCGGATCAAGAAGTTTGTTCATAGTCATATGGTCGCTAAGTCGGTTGTAGACCTGTCTTTCAAGGAGTTTGGAGGAGAAGGAGAGTAAGCAGATGGGGGGGTGGGGGAGTGTAGGTTGTTAAGATTGGTGGGGTCCAGTGAGGGCTTTTTAAGGATAGGGGTGACTGATGCATGTTTTAGAGAGTTGGGGAAAATGCTAGAAGAGAGGGAGAGATTGAACATGTAAGTTAGAGAGTGAAGCATTTGCAAGGGAGCAGGATCCAGAGGGCAGGTTGTTGGGTGGGCATTAGAAAAAAGTTTAGCAACCTCGTTAATACTAGCAGGGTTGAATGAGGGAAGCAATAATTATACCTGTGGACATGGGGTATTGAGCGGGGGAGGTTTCTGCGCATTGGAGATCTCCTCACAAATTGTGTCAATCTTATTTTTGAATTGATTGGCGGTCTCCTGGGCAGTGAGGGAGTTAGAGGGTGGGGGGCAGTGGAGGACAAAGTAGAGTGTTAAAGGTAGAGCAGAGTCGACGGGGACTGGATGATAATGTATTAATGAGCTTGATAAAATAGGCCTGTTTGGCAGTGTGGAGACAGGATTCGTATTTTAGGAGGGCAGATTTATATTGGTTGAAGTCTAACTGGGACTTAGTCTTCCGCCACAGACGCTTAAGAGCGCGGCTACGTTTTCCTGAGACTTCTGGTGTCATCTGTCTGCCAGGGTTGTAGTGGTCGGGGGCCTGATTATGCATGTAGTGAGGGGGACGAGCTTGTCTAGGGAGGATGACCGTGAGCTGTTGACAAAATTGGCTAGGTTGGGGCAGGACAGTGGTGAGATTTGGTCATAGAGGTGGTCAGTAGCAGAGGAGAGAAGGCTTGAGGTGGCAAAGTAACTGTTAGGCTGTTGTAGGGAGAGGAAGTGAAAAACCTGGAGAGAGTGAAACCTATTAAGTGGTAAGAGGTTACACGGAGTGCACAGATAGAAGACAAGGTCAAAGGTGTTGCTGTTGGAGTAGGAGCCTGTATCCATTGCTTCAGGTCAAGAGATGAGGTTAGACTGAGAAGTTTAGAAGTAATAGTAGTATTAGCATTAACTTGTTGAAGTCGCTGAGAATGATAGTGGGGATTTCAGAAGAGAGAAAGTAGGGTAGCCAGGCAGTGAAGTCATCCAGGAAGGTTGATACCGGTCCAGGGGGGCGGTAGATGACAGCAATTCTTAGAGAAACAGGAGAAAATAGACAAATACTATGTGCCTCAAAAGAGGAGAGGGAGGTGGATGAAGTAACTGATAGGTGCTGCATGGGGCTAGGAGGATTCCCACTCCACCTCCCTTCTGTCCACTTGGTCTGGAGGAGTGAGTCCAGAGAAGGCCACCGTGGGAGCAGGAAGCAGGAGAAGTAGTATTGGATTCATGAAGCCATGTTTCAGTGATGGCAAGTAGGTTTTAGGAATTTGTGATAAAGAAGTCATGGAGGGCAGTGAGTTTGTTACACACAAAGCGGGCAATCCAGAGGGCACAAGAGAAGGGAGAGGCTGGTTTTGGGGAGAAGAATAGAGACTTAAGTTATGTGGGTTGTGGTTGCTGCCAGAGGGTGTAGGGAAATGGGAGCATCAGGCAAAGACCGATGATGGAGGCCCGGGATTTGGGGATATGTCACCAGAGGTTGCGATTTTTTTTTTATATGAAGGGACAGTCCTGGAGGTTTTATCAGTATGTGGATGCAGAATAAGCAAGAGTTGGTAGGAGCTGTAATAGGGAGAGGACAGAAGGCAGGGAGATATATAATAAATATATATATATAAAATAATAATATCTCTGTGGGGTGGAGCAGAGGGTTGAAGGTAATAGTTTGAGGACACAACTGCCAGAAGAAGTGGTAGAGAGCATATGTTAGAGTGGAAGGAGAGCTGAATAGAGAGACGTGGTCACCTGCAACCTGTTAGGTGCTATCCAGTGCAGTTTGCAATGTATGATCACTTAGCGAAAGAAGCCCACCACCATGCTGCCCTCATAAAGGTGTTCTAAATGTATACGGTTATATGGATGGGGGTGAAAGTTTGTTAATCATGAGTGAATATAATGATGCCTAACAATCAAAGTGGACCTTTTACCTCTAGTCAGACTAGCGAGAGTTATAAAGATGAGATCAGCACATAAAACATAGGTAGGATAGTCCAGAGCAACCACATCATGGTAATGCACACAGGGCAACAGATAGAGAAGGCAACATACCAAAAGCACATACACAGAAATAACAACAAGCAGATCCCAGTTTTATTTAAAGGCGGAAGATGTGGTTTAGCTGACACATATCAAACGCACATTTGAGATCTCCCCAGAGTGGCTCAATGATATTAAGGTCAGGGGACTGTTATGGTCACTCTAGAACCTTCACCTTTTTCTGCTGTAACAACTGAAGGGCCAATTTGGCCTTGTGCTTAGGGTCATTGTGCTGAAAAGTCCAAGACTGTCCCATGTGCAGCTTTCGTGCAGAAGACAAATTTGCCAGTATTTTCTGGTAACATGCTGCATTCATCTTGCCATCTATTTTCATAAGGTTTTATGTGCTTTAAAGTGGTGTTCCGGCCGAAATGATACTTTCTAAATAAAAATACCCCTATAATACACAAGCTTAATGTATTCTAGCAAAGTTAGTCTGTAAACTAAGGTCTGTTTTGTTCGTTTATAGCAGTAGTTTGTTATTTTATAAACTTACAGCAGGACGTGGCCATCTTAAGAGTGGGCATCTGAAGCCAGACTGTATTTCTTCCTGCATCTCATCCTTGCAGATCTTGCACATGCTCAGTGCAGCACAAGCAGTGTAATAGGTTTCAGGTCAGGTTTCCATAGCAACGGCAGTGTCAGAGGAAGTTGCCGCCCCTTCCCAGAAGGCATTGCAAACAGGAAATGATGCCATGGGCCACGGCCAGGGAGGAGGAAGTGAAAAATGAATACAGCAGATATACAGTAGGTGCTGAGAAAAAAAAATTAAAAATATCCAATTCGTTTACAGTGCACAGTTTAGTGAGGGATGCTGAAGAGTTGTAAAAGTGGGTGCAACTCCACTTTAAGAGCTCTCAAAAATATCAGTGAGCCACCACCATGCTTCACAGTGTGGATGACATTCTTGTTGCTATAAGCCTCGTTGATCCCTCTCCAAACATAGCGCTTATGGTTGTGACCATAGAGCTCTATCTTTGTCTCATCACTCCAGATTAGAGTGTGCCAGAAGCTGTGAAGTATGTCAAGGTGTTGTTGGGCGTATTGTAACCAGGCTTTTTTGTGGCAATTGGCACAGTAAAGGTTTCTTTCTGGCATCTCGACCATGCACCTCATTTTTGTTAAGTATTGTCGAATTGTGCACCTTGAAACAACCACATTGTCTTTTTCCAGAGCTGCTTGTATTTCTCCTGAGGTTAATAAAAAGTTAAAAAACAGCGTTAATAAATTACCTCATAAAAAGTCATAGACACAATACAAAAACATAAAAAATCATAGGATTGAGCTAAACAAACAAATGTGATCAATTCTGATTTAAATTATTAAACAGTTCACAAGTATTGTGATAATATATTCCTGGTGTCGATCTCCACTATCCACCACCTTGTAGTAATGTTAAACGTCAGTGCCTCCACCAACAGCTGAAAAACTCCCTTACCAGCTCCTGTGGACTCCTCATTATAAGGGATTGTTAGTACTTGTGGCCTTAGCCCAGCCAAGGCCTTTCTCCAAATCCGATTACTCTTCTGCACAGGATCACCACTTTGCACCATGTTACATCTAAGGTATTCTTCCAAAAAACAAAATGCTCCACTTGGTGTAAAATCCATTAGAATATAAAATATTGCCCTTACAGTATCTGCTGATTACATGCGCCTTAGGTTTGGTGTATCGGCCGGCACAAAAACAAAGAGAACCTGTCCTTCTAGGACACGTGTGGGATTGGTGATGTCAGTACGGGCGGCGCGCTGAGTCACCACATTTTATACAAGCCTCGATCTGAATCAGTCTGAGCCTCGGTTGGCCATATTTTTTAGCCAAAAGCAAGCCTCCTTATAATATCCTAAGTATAGAGAGGGGATACATGCAACACGCTGAATTAAATAACAATCAGCATGGTCAAAAAGGACCAACCGCTCTCAAACTACACAATATCCCAACTATTCCTTATTGAAAAATGTATTAAATTTAAACAGAAAATTCATACCAAGAAGTAAAAATGTAATTTTATCGTTGGCTTCCATGAGCGACATCCTAGTGGATTATTCAAAAAATCGCTAAAAACTATGATGCCAGGAAGTAAACTTCATTCCAAGGTGTCACCTACCCGTGACACCCAAGAGTGACATCTAGTGGATTATTTAAAAATTGCTACACGCTGCAATGACACCCATCCTTAAACCACAATGTGCGTCACCACAAAGTGCAGCCTCACACAATCCACAAAGATGTCCAGTGAATTATTATTACATATTTAAAAATAAATAAAACGTAAGCAACCAATTCCTTCCAAATAAAATGCTAAAGGCAGCACGAGGCTTAGCTTGAAGTTCACAGATATATCTTCTAATCTCAGACATAAAAAAACCCACATATTTTAAACTTTGAGTTGTTGATAAATGCATTGATGTCAATATCGACATTAAGGCTACTTTCACACTGGGGCAGGGGGGGGGGGGGCGTTATCGGTAACGCACCGCTAGTTTTATTTCCGTCACTAGGGGGGTGCTTTTAACCCCCTGCTAGCGGCTGAATAAAGGGTTAAAAGCGCCGCTGCCGAAGCGCTTTGCAGGGAATTTATGAACGTCTTGCGTCACCTCTGGTTAGACGAACACAGGTTATTTTGACAGCATTTAGTCATTGATCTTTTCATGCATACAAATCTTTTAAAATGTGAGTACCATCTTTGCTTACTTACAAAATAAAGCTTTTAAAAACGGTTTTACGCTATTGGCATCCCTTCTCTTTCACATGTTGAACATATTAAAAGTCGCTAGACAACATTAAAAGCACAGACCAGAGCTACCAAAGGTTGCTACACAGTGGCAGATACAGTGACCGCGCAATACCCCTGCAGGGATGAAGCTATTCGGTGAGTGTATGCACATTAGGAGCATGATTAAGAAGCACTATCACCAAGCCAGCACTTGAATAAGAAGACCTTTTAAACAATATTGTCTTTCAATAAGGACTGGTTCTTTCTGAGCACAAGTCACTTTGTCAAATAAGAAGACTTTCAAAAACAATATTGTTTTTTCAGCAAGCACTGTTTTTTTCCTTTTGAGCACAAGTCACTTTGTCAATTAGCTTATTTTGTTGCTAACTAGCACATATATCCTGAACACTAAGCACTTTTTTCAAATGCACTTTTATTAAGGTTTATTCATATTAATTTTATAGTATGTGATATTAAATTGGTCATATTTATCTACTATAACCCACTAACAAAATTGGGGGATAGCATATATTTAATCTTCTGGTTTATATCCACAGGGTGCAATACACATATGGGACACAATTTTGCAATCGGCTATATTATTGATAATAAAATACGATGGTGCACCACTTCTGGCTACTGAAACGACACTGCTAAGCAGCCGCCAGAGGTTGTAACACAACCCAGATACACATTTAATATCCAGCGTTAACTAGTTGCCAGAGGTTGTAACACACCTTTTTTCCTTTATCCATTTACACATTTCTCATTTTTTAATTAGTTTTAACCACTAATGGACACCATTAGTTCATAGCACCACACCCTGCTAAATGTGTATACACACAAGGTTCAAAACATCTGCTGCTAATTTATAATATACACCTTCCAAACTCTCCAACTTTCCACATCTAGTTTGGGAGACTACATAGGGTGTAACACAGTGGTTCTATTATTAAATACTTCACTAAAACAGCGCCATACCTACATTGGTTTTATACTCATTCTAGTACACTCCACTCAGGTGGAATTGTTCCTGTAGAGGCAGCAGTTCAATATTCTATCCGTACTTATACCCACTGCGCGGATTCATTTTTACATTCTATTATAGTAAAATTGTAGTTCAAAATAATAACTCCCAGGGAAGTTCCAAGTATTTAGCTACAAAACTATTTAACCACTTGCTTACTGGGCACTTAAACCCCCCTCCTGCCCAGACCAATTTTCAGCTTTCAGTGCTGATGCACTTTGAATGACAATTGGGTGGTCATGCAACACTGTACCCAAATGAAATTGTTATAATTTTTCCCCACAAATAGAGCTTTCTTTTGGTGGTATTTGATCACCTCTGCGGTTTTTATTTTTTGTTAAAAAAATGTAAAAAGACCAATTTTTTTTTTTTTTTTTTATAAAAAAGACCAAAATTTAAAAAGACCAAATACTTCATATGACGGCCTCCTGGGAATTCAGGTTCGCGCGGTTCCAAGTGGTTAATGAAGTGTAACTTATTAACAGAACAATTAGAGGCACATTTGTGTGTTTTTTTTTTTTTTGTGTTTTGTTTTTTTTTTTTATTTTATTCTAAAAGCACTGCAGGCTGCAAAGAAGAAACGAGAGGGCTGCATGCAGCCCAAAAAAAAAAAACATGCTTAAAGCAGGTTCTATTGATTGTTCAGACTTTCATTTTTTTTCTTCTTTGAATGTTATTTAGCTGACTTTAAAATCTTGTACAAGAAAACCTAAAGAAATGTAGTTATTTGTTAATTAGACATGCACAAGAGTAGGCAAAACTAGACCACCTATGCGGTGCAGGCAGATCGGAGCTACTTCAAAACGTATAGAAAAATCCATAAAAAATTGCTGCACCTTGTAAAATTGATTAGAACCAATAGTTTGTTCAATAATTTACAACAGTTTGGAATCACATCAATCCAGGCAGAAACGGGCATTATTGCCAGTGGCAAAACTTTGTGTCAGCAAGGTTTTGGTGCCAGCCAAGTGACCGAGGCAATCTTTTCATGATCATCTTGAGCTGAACCAAGCCAAATGGCAAAGAGTTCAAAGTATACAAATCCATCTTGCAGAGAAATCACAAAAATGCCAACCATCACACTCCAACCTAAACGTGCCTAAAAGCAGATCATTTCCTGTACATCGTATCCCCTTTAAGCAATTCCCACTAGAGTTTCTTGATGCTTTTTCAACTCTTCAAAAACGTGTCAAATATACTATAGGTGCATTGCTTCATTCTTCATAATAAACACACGTGTGAACGAGTCCTTATTGTGTTCAGTCTGTAAAGCTGAAAAACACTGAGGGTTTAAAGTGGTTCTAAAGTCAGAAGTTTTTTTTTTTTCTTAATGCATTCTATGCATTAAGATAAAACACCTTCTGTGTGCAGCAGCCCCCTAATACTTACCTGAGCCCCATCTTAATCCAGCGATGTTGCAAGAGAGTCTCGGCTGCCCAGACTCTCCCTCCTTATTGGCTGAGACGGCAGCATGGCGCCATTGGCTCCCGCTGCTGTCAATCAAAGTCAGTGAGCTAATGAGGAGAGAGGGGGGGCAGGGCTGAACTGCAGCTCTGTGTCTGAATGGTTTGACTCGGGTGCCCCCACAGCAAGCTGTGAAGAGGAGAAGAGGAGGATCTGGGCTGCTCTGTGCAAAAACCACTGCACAGTGCAGAGAAGTATAACATGTTTGTTATTTTTAAAGAAAAAAAAACTGAGAATTTAGTATCACTTTAATACCACATTATGGTATGTTAATTTAAGGATGCATGTGATTTTAAGGCTTGACATGTTGGGTATCAATTTACTTGGCCCAACCTCTGTTTTTATGTTTTACCAAAACATTGGGTAATGTACTGTTTAAGTGCACTAAAAATAACATCAATTTATTTTTTTTAGAGATATTTAGTTTCATAAACCATTGCGTTAATACAGTGTAACATAAAACAATTGGAACTACCACTATTCTATTCTCTAGGGTGTCTGCTTCCATAAAATGTGATGGGGAGGGGGGTGTTTACATAATCATCAGGCCTAAAATTTAAATACGTTTTTAAACAAATGCACAAAAAAAAAAAAAAAAAAAAAAAAAAAAAAAAAAAAAAAAAGAGTTGCAAAAAACGGCTCTGGCTGCGAAAGGGTTTTAATGGTTGGCCTTATCTGTGCATTTGCCAGGAAAAATAGCCTTTGAAGCTGTTCACCAACGTCTATTCATCGAGGGAGAAAATGCTTATTATAACATTGACCATATTTATAAACTAGTTAATGTCATATTTACTGCACATTAGCTGGACGTGTTCATTTGGCTTATGTGCTGGGTTGAGTTGAGGATTGATACATTTCACAGGGAATTGCATTAATCCCCTTATGAGACCTGAAGCCAATATAATGGGTTTTTTTTTTGTTTTGTTTTTTTACCTAGGATCAGTATTTGGATTGTTAATTTTGTTGCTGCAGCAGACAAGTGTGAATGGGCTTTAAAAGTACTGAACCTGCATACAAATCAGCTCTGGAAAAGCCAGCTTTGTAAACCACTTCAGCTCTTATAACTTTATACTGCTAATAGACGAGAGCAATTTTGACATCTTCACCATTGCTCTATTTTTACGACTCTAACTTTAAGCCGAACTCTTGTGAAATGAAAAAAAAAAAAACTAGCCTTGCAGTGCAAGGGTTATATACTTGTTTTTGCCTGGGTACCAATTTAAAAGGCAATGTTACCTACCTTTATCCATGGCTTTCCAGACAGCCATTGTTCTCCTCTTCTAACACAATGAGTTGTGGATGGTGTCCTCACTTAAGCTGGGTACACACTATCTCTGGGGCTCTCCTTTTGCCCCAATCGAGGTATGGATGGCTTTGAGACTACCAAGGACATCCACCTCTTTGCTAGGAAATTGCTACTGAAGAGTCTATATACTAAACAAAAAAGTACCAAATCGGAAGTAGCACCGAATCTTAAAACTGCGGACTTTAAAGCCTTGAGGGACTTGAATTTTCTACTACAGGAGAATAACATCAGTGAGGATCTGTGGGAGGAAGAACTAAGAAGTGGGGGAAGCGATGAGGAGGAATTTGAAGAAGACAACACTCAATCGAAGCTATACACAAAACAATTTAAAAAGAAATCACATAAATTTCCACCGCTAAACCTCAATCCAGCAATAGCATTATTTGTAAACCAGACAACCAAAGAAATTGAAAAACTAGGTATGAAAACAACCAAAAATAATCTTAGTCCAGAACTCCGACATGCTCTCAACACTCTTAAGAATGATATGAGTATCAAAATAAAGGCATCAGACAAAGGGGGAAACATTGTCCTTATGGACAATGAGGATTATGAAAAAATGTGCCTTGACATCCTTAATAACACCAAATGTTACAAAAAAATCTCTCCGTCAGTAGTGGAGAGATTTAATCAGGAATTTTTTCACCTGGTGGATGCATCGTTCAACGAAGGTGCCATCAACAAGGAGATGTGGGAATTTATTAGAACGCAGCACCCCCGCTCACCCACATTTTATGCCCTGCCAAAGGTACATAAGAGATTAGATCATCCACCAGGCAGGCCAATCATCTCTGGTAATGGCTCCATTACGGAAGGCATTAGCCAAATAATAGATTACTATCTTAGACCCCACGTGATGGACTTGCCTTCCTACACCAGAGACACGATCCATCTATTGCAGATCTTAGACAACTTGGTTATCCCCGATTCCGCTTTGCTGGTCACCATCGATGTGGAGTCTCTTTATAACAGCATTCCACACGATGCAGGAGTAGCAGCTGTTGAACGGGTGTTGAGGCAACGAGCAACCACTGATTGGAAGTTCAATGCCTTCATACTCCAAATGCTGGAATTTATTTTGAAGCATAATACCTTCATGTTCAAAGGCTCCCACTAACTCCAGGTGCAGGGGGTGGCTATGGGGACGTGCTGTGCACCCTCATACGCCAACCTGTACCTGGGGGAGTGGGAGAAGGACTTTCTACTGGGAGAGGGATCGTCTGTGTACTCTGACCACATCTGTATGTGGCAGAGGTACATAGACGATATTTCTATTGTCTGGGACGGTCCTGTAGATGCACTCAGGGATTGCCTAAGTGCTATGAACCGAAACAGCTTTAACCTTTTCTTCACCATGACCTATGACCCTAAGGAGGTTAATTTCTTGGATATCACCATTCTCAAAAATCGGACTGGAGGACTCTCGAGTAAACTTTATAGGAAAGAGACAGCGGGGAATACTCTGCTACATGCAGACAGTTTTCATCCGGACCCCCTGAAAAAATCCATCCCCTTCAGTCAATTCCTAAGACTTAAAAGGAATTGCTGTACTCACGAGGACTTTCAACAGGAATCCAATGAATTGACAGCCAGACTGATGGAGAGAGGATATACCAAAACAACCCTCAAGAAAGCGTTCAATCATGTAAAAAATATGGATAGACATAAAATAATCTTCAAGAAGAAAGCCCATAAGAAGGAAGACAACACGACCAGAATCATTATGAGATTTTCAAACGAACATCAAGAAATAAGAAAGATCATCTCCAAACACTGGTCAATTCTTACAGAAGATCCGATTTTAGGGAGTCTAGTTACTTCTAGACCCCAAATTACTTACAAAAAATCGGGCGCCATAGGAAATATGCTCACTCAAAGTGAGTATAAAGGCAGTACAAGAGGAGATCCCTGTAAGACCTGGGGTACATATCCATGCGGAAAATGTTCACAGTGTGGAGTTATAGGCAAGAGAACCAGAATTACTCTACCTAGTGGTGAAGACTTTCAGCTTCGACATTTTGCAAATTGCAGAACACGGGGAGCCATCTATTTAATGCAATGCCAATGTGGAGCCTTCTATGTCGGGAAGACCCGACAGGAATTTACCAAGAGAGTAGAAAAACATATACATAGTATGAGTATTAGCAATCTATATTTACCATTAGGCAGACATGTAGCCAAACAACATAATTACAGAATGCCAAGGGTCAACTTCACAGTGTTAGACAGACTTCATATACCCACCAGGGGGGGAGACTGGAACAAGATCCTGCTCCAGCGCGAAATGCGTTGGATCAGGCGTCTCAGGGCCACCACCCCCCCTGGTTTAAATGAGGTAGAGAGTTTTAGGCCCTTTTTGGAGGGCTTTGGATCCGGTAAAAGTGACTAGGGTACTCCCTTCACTCCCTTGGTTAGACATACTATTCTTTCATGTAGCACCATGGGCGGGACTTATCTCATTCTCCCCGTGGGGAATCCTTTACTCACCCCTTATGCATATCCAGGCAAAAGATTGAGATTGTTTCACCCTGGGGGGTTTCAAATGTATCAGTATCGTTTATTTATACTTTTGATAATTATTATTTGTCATGTAAAATTTGTAAATTTGATCATTTTGATCCTCCAGTTTGGGCCAGTATTTGAGGCCCCTGCAGGATCTAATTATGTGATGTAATTTAATTTTACCCCCTTTTTTTCGGATTATCTATACAAAAAAATTCTTTAGTATTGCTTCTTATGTCCTTCCGTGACATCTCCGCGTGATCCACCATGCCGATTGGGATAGTCCCTCGCAATCCTTCAGGTAGTTTTCCGTGTCCTATACCTACCCGACACAGGAGGGCCCCACTGTAACATGTACGGTGGGGCCACCCCTTCTCCCTGGCCTTTCATCAGGCAGGGACCTCTGTGTCGGTGGTTACTAGTCCAAAAAATCCCCCCCTTCCCCCACTGGGGACAGGGGACCATATGTAGCTTATTTCATACAATTACTCAGTCCAATGCAGTCCAACTTGATTCCCTTTCCCCTTCCCCCTTTCCTTCCCCCCCCCCCCGGTTCTCTCTCCTTCCCTCTCTATTCCATTTCTCTCCTGCATTGGATCAGGATATTGTTCTACCTTCATTTTTTCCCAGAACCCCATGCTGCGGAAAAAAAGTCACTACATTCTCTTGATGTGGTGAGAGCAGTCAAAAACTATTTAACCGCTTGCCGACCGCCGCACGAACATTTACGTCGGCAGAATGGCACGGACAGGCAAATGGGCGTACAGGTACGTCCCTTTAAATTTGCTGCCAGGGGCGCGCGTGCGACCCTGCCGCGAGCTCCGTGAGTGTGATCGCAGGTCCCACGGACTCGATGTCGTGATCGCGATCGTCTCACGGAGAGGAAGAATGGGGAAATGCTGATGTAAACAAGCATTTCCCCGTTCTGCCTAGTGACACTGACACTGATCACAGCTCCCTGTAATCGGGAGTGGTGATCAGTGTCGTGTCACACATAGCCCATCCCCCCTACAGTTAGAATCACTCCCTAGGACACACTTAACCCCTGCAGCGCCCCCTCCTGGTTAACCCCTTCACTGTCAGTCACATTTACACAGTAATCAATGCATTTTTAATCGCACTCATCGCTGTATAAACGTGAATGGTCCCAAAATAGCTCCAAAAGTGTCCAATCTGTCTTATAATGTCACAGTCATGATAAAAAAATCCCTGATCGCCACCATTACTAGTAAAAAAAAAAAAAATATTAATAAAAATGCCATAAAACTATCCCCTATTTTGTAGACGCTATAACTTTTTTTTACCAAAAATATGTAGAAGAATAGGTATTGGTGTTTTTTTTATATATTTTTTGGGGATATTTATTATAGCAAAAAGTTAAAAATAATGCGTTTTTTTTTCAAAATTGTCATTCCTTTTTTGTTTATAGCGCAAAAAATAAAAACCAAACAGGTGATCAAATACCACCAAAAGAAAGCTCTATTTGTGGGGAAAAAAGTACGTCAATTTTGTTTGGGAGCCACGTCACAGAACCGCGCAATTGTCAGTTAAAGCGACGCATTACCGAATCGCAAAAAGTGCTCTGGTCTTTGGCCAGCCAAATGCATCGGGGCTTAAGTGGTTAAGAACGACTGTTCAGAATCGAAAAACAGATGTTTTGTTTGTGTTGCCTTAAGGTCCTAAAAGAGGAAGAGGGCCACTAAGGTGGTTAATGTAGATGGAGTTTTTGAACTCTACAGAGAGGATGAGGGAGACCTGGGTGGGTTATTTATGAGGTTAAAGAATCTGTTGATATCAGAAACCCACACCAAGTGGGATATAGCCTACTTGGAAACATATATTAAGAATTCAATGGTTCCTAGGAGCCTTAGATGGGAGATCTCCCCCCAAAAAGGAGAAACTGACCTCGAGGAATGGTTTAACTACCTAAACAAAGCTGGTGTGGCTTTTCTCAGATTCTTGATAGATAGGAAAAATGTCAAACTAACTAAATTAGACACTGAAATCAAGTCTATTAAAGATAAACTTATCCCTATGAAAGATAGTAAAGAGTATAAGGAAAAAAAATCTGAATCTTTTGATTTTGATTTTGGAAAAAGAGGATGAAGACCAAAGAAATAAAAAAAAAAAAGAAAAAATATAATCGAGACCTATTGGACTATCAGAATAGCATCGTGCTCGAATGGCAGAAGAAATTGATAAATGAACAGTCCACTCAGAACAATGTAGAGATGGACGTAGCATTACTAGGAGGGGTGGGTAATGTGGGTAATACACCATATCCTATCAAGCCCCAGGTATTCAATCCAATTAAAAAGAATGGGGGGAACATCAAACCCCAGAGGGATGGCAGGCATAACTCATATCAGTCTCCTCATAGACCTAATGTGAATAGGGTGGGTTCTATCCAACAAGGACCACAACAATCATTGGGCTATATTAAATCACACTATGCACAAAATAATGGGCCCCAATACCAACATCCTCCATTTTGGCAAAGGGGCCCTCCTCCATACAGGGGACGTGGCTCTTTTAACCATAACCGAGGGCGTGATTATAAAAGTGGTGGCTCTGACTGGTGGAGGAATACTACCAGTCATGAGTCTAACCATTGCCCCCCCTTTAGGGAATATCACGATTCCAATTGGGGATCGAATGTTCTGATTTATAACAGTTTCTTTCCCCTTAGCGATAGAGATACGTTTGAAGATGATCATGTTTATAATAATATACCATACACCCAAGTGAGAGAAGGTCCTTCAAGTTCATCCTATGTGCCCCCTTCGCTTGACACACCCAATCCAGAAAGGTTATGGGGGTTCAGCCAGTTGGGGTTTTTCAAGGCCAAATCAGGGTGTAAAAAGACTTGTCGAAAGAAGCGAGGAGTCAGAGGGGGGAGGCGCCTACGAACAGCAGAAAAGGCCAAAAACATAATTGGCAATGGTATCTTTTTATTTTAAGTACTAAAATTCTTACAGATTCTGAAAAAAACGGTTTTGGACAAAGGGTTAAAGTTTGTACCGCCAAGAAGCCTGGACAAATTCCAGACTTACATGGATATACAAAAATTTGTGAGAAAATTAAATATTAAGAGATATCTGACGGTCTACCCCATTACTGGTAGGAGTAATCAGCCAAACAGTGATTATCTTCATTCGGGTTTGGCTAATGCCTCATTATTCAACCCCCCAGGAGCTTTAGCTCCATCTCTAAAAGTTTTTAGAGATGTGATGTTAAGAGATCTCAATTCTTTGGAAGTAAAAAAAGCTAAGAATTAAAAAATTATGCAGGAGGGTCTTGATTCCTTGTGTCATAACAAGGATCTTGTAATTAGACCGGCAGATAAGGGTGGTGGTATTGTGGTCCTTGACAAAAAGGATTACATGGCAAAAATGCATAGGATACTTGGGGACAGCAATACTTATAGCCCCCCTATCATCAGACCCTAAATCTGAATACACACGTGATTTGTCACGAATTGTATCTAAGGGATTGTCAGCAGGTATCCTATGCAAAAAGGAAAGTTTATTTTTGATACCTAAAGCACCTAGGACCCCAACAATCTATTACTTACCCAAGATCCATAAGGATCCTATCTGCCCCCCAGGGCACCCTATTGTAAGTGGAATCGATTCACTGACGTCCCAGGTGGGCAGATACATTGATTTTTATCTACAGCCTCTTGTCCGCCAAATGCCTTCGTTTGTCAAAGACTCTAGGCCTGTATTAAATATTTTGTCTGGTATAAATATGAAATCAGGAAAACTGCTGGCAACAGCCGATGTTACCTCCCTCTATACTGTAATACCACACGATGCAGCAACCCAAAATTATTTTTGGTTTGGTAATCAGCTTTATAAACAGAGTAGGGGGGGTTGCTATGGGGGCTAAGTATGCCCCTAGCCTGGCTAATTTTATTTATGGCCAGGTGGGAGGAGGATGTCATCTATGCCCAGGACATACCCCAATTGATCCTGTGGATTCGTTACATAGATGACATCCTCCTCCTATGGAAGGGTGATGCCTTATCCCTTCAGTCATTCATGGCCTTTCTTAATAATAACCAGAGAGGCATTGAGTTAAAGTATGAAATGAGCCCAACTGAAAAAACATTTTTTGACTTGAAAATTAGGGTGGAGGAGATAAACTCAATACTTCAACTTACTTTAAGCCTACGGACAGGAACTCATTCATCCCCACTAGTAGTTGCCACCATAGGCCCTTGCTCGGATCAGTTCCGAAAAGCCAATACATGAGGCTTAAGAGGAACTGTTCTAGGGAGGATGTCTTTTTGGAACAAGCTGAGATTCTTACCCAGATATTTTTAGAGAAGGGCTACACCAAGGACAACTTAATGACTGCTCTAGACTCTGTAAAAAAACTAAATAGAGCTGTGTGTAAAATTCACCCCAGAACTTGGATAGGTCTTCAACAACAGTCCCCTTCCTGACTACTTATTCATTGCAACATAGAAATATTAGGCAACTAGTATCCAGACATTGGCACATTGTTTGCAACGATCGGGTGCTTGGTAATATCTTACCAGAAAAACCCCAGGTGGTCTTCAGAGGGGCATCCTCGTTGGGGAATAGGGTGGCTCCCAATATTCTCAATCCACCCAAAAAAAATGTGAGTTTTTTTGACCAGTTAACAGGTTATTATAAATGCCTTAGGTGTAGGGTTTGCTCACTTAATAGTTGCACCCATAGGAGAACTACCAGTTTTTTGTCCACTAGTACTCAAATACGATTTTGATATTAAACTATTCATTACCTGTTCTTCAACTGTGGTATATTTACTTCAGTGTCCGTGTGGATTACAGTATATAGGGCGGACTAAACGCCTTCTACAGGTCAGGTTAAATGAACACATTACGAACATCAAATCAGGATTTAAGAAACATTCAGTATCCAAACACTACCTGTTAGTACATAAGAAGGACCCTTCAAATACCCTTTTTATGGGTATTGATAAATTTAGACCGAATTGGCGTGGCAGTTCTCTTGTGACAGAGATCTCTAAACTTGAAATGTCATGGATACATAAAGCCCTATGGGCTCAATACTGATGTGGACGTGAATGCCTTCATTGACAATTCTTAGGTTGGACTTACTGTAAACTTGGTCTGAGACACATATGTGGGGTTCTGCACACATGTTTTCCAATATATGCCTATGTACAGATCATATTAATGCTGGGTGCATAGGCATATATATTTGATTGGGTGATTAGATTTAATTATTTATTTTAATTTTATTTTTATTTTTATAAAAATAATTATTTTTCATATGGACTATTATTATTTTTCAAAATTTTCTAGGTTTATATATAATTTTTTCACTTTATGAGTTTTTTAAAATAATTTATATGATGAATACTTTTCATGTGCGTTATATAAATTATTTTTCACAATAACTATTATTTATTTATTAACATTTTTTGTATTAATTGTTGTTTATATACATCTTCTGGTAACTAATATTGCTATGGAGATGTACCATTTTCACACATACACTCACTATACAGGGGTTTGTTACCTTTGTGCTTATAATTAACATTAGATTCATGTTTTTTATAATCACTTTATCCAGTAATTTTCAGGTTTATAGATTCCCCCAATATATTCATTGATTAGGTGGATTTAGCCTTCAATTTCGTGTTTTGCCTAAATTCCGTTTTTGAATGTCGTATGGTCTTGTTTTTAAATTTAGTATAGTAGTAAGGGCTGCCCATGATTAAGATGGCAGCTATTGACTCACATCCATGACTCAGACCGAGGTGTGGTTCCATAAAAGGTGGTGACTCAGCACGCTGCTGTTCCCCATTGATAATGTTAGTTATGACGAAACGCCTCTGAGGAGGTACGTGCTGACGTCACCGTCCTTGTCGAGGAGGACGGGAGCTTTTGAAATTTGCCGGCCGGCTTACATTTTATGCATGAATTTTATCTCTTTTTGTAAGTGTATTCCTTATTTTATTAAATCAGTGTTGATGGTATTACGCTATAGTGTTTTATATCTTCCCTTGGGTCATTTATGGTCTGACGGTCCCTTTTGTCCCACGCTGTGAGCGCCATATAGCGTCCATCATTCAAGTGATTATTTTGGGTTCAGCTGACATCTTGCCTTTCCAAAGGAGACATCTGCCTGTTTTTTTCCAGCATCTGGTAAGGAGGCCCTCCGTGTGGTGATGGGACACTTTTAGTTGCTCTTTTCACAAGGTGGCGTTTATCCTTTCCTGGCGTGGTCACAATGTTAGGTTTTTTTGTATCTATTGTGCACAATTCATAATTTTTACAGTATTACGCTATGATGAATTTTTATTGTTTAACATATACCGATATTTGTGGAACCTATGCATATCTGCTTTGAGAGGATTCCAAACGTCTTGGTTCATCTCACAAGATCTACAATCCAAGCTGGGGTTATGGCCATACGCACGTTTTGGCTTACAATTTGGTAAGCATGCATTTCACATGGTGATAATTTTACGTGAACCACTGACTGGCAATTAATTATCTGCATCATCGGTCCAATAATTGGGACTTTCAATTATTCATCCATTTTTAATGCAATTTTTTTTCACTATGGACTTTATTTAGCGCATTTTTTTCCCCTTTATTTATGTTTATGCTTATCCCATATTAATTGCAGCTTTTTTGGGATTTGTCCACCCTTATTGTTCACTGGTCTAGCGCAGTTTTCTTTCCCTCCATACCTAAAAGAGGACAGGCAGCATCGAAATCTACTATTTCTAAATGTATTCGACAAGTGATTGTTCAAGCTTATGGTTTAAGGAGGAAAGTTCCACCTTTTCATATTAAAGCACACCCCAGTAGGGCTGTTAGTGCTTCGTGGGGGTGCATCACCAAGCTTCCATGGTTCAAATCTGCAAGGCCTCAACTTGGTCTTCAGTCCATACATTCACCAGATTCTATTAGGTGAATGTAAAAAGGCATGAGGATATCGCCTTTGGGTGTAGTAGGCAGCAGTATAACTCCTCTAGTCTCATGTTGCCCTAATTCTGTTGTGTCTCCCTCCCCTCAGTTGGCATTGCTCTGGGGCATCCCACATAGTAATTACTATGGCTCTGTGTCCCGTGATGTTCGATAAGAAAATACAATTTTTATAACAGCTTACCTGTAAAATCCTTTTCTTTGAAGTACATCGCGGGACACAGAGGTCCCGCCCCTCTTTCTAGTATACATGTGTATTGCTTTACTACAAAAACTGAGGTACTCCCAAGTAGTGGGAGGGGTTATATAGGGAGTGAACTTCCTGTCTTAGGGTGTGCCAGTGTCCATCACCCGAAGGTGGCCTATAACCCACATAGTAATTACTATGGCTCTGTGTCCCGTGATGTACTTCAAAGGAAAGGATTTTACAGGTAAGCTGTTATAAAAATCCTATTTTTTGGCTCATTTTTCCAGAGACACACATAGGGCAGTCTGTTGATTTCAATAAACTGCGCTACGCGTGGCAAAGTATCTCATGGGACATGCCAACATGGTGCGAGTTGTGTTTTTTACTGCACGTTTTGCTGCGTATGTCACCCGTTTTTTCATCTGGAAAAATGTGTGTTTGCTTCTGTGGTGTGCGATTAACAATTAATGACACTAAAAGCGCAACTAGGTAATTTTAGGAGTATAAATGTGGCCATACACTATACAATTTGTACAAATTTAGATTTACCAAAACTATATAATAGGAGGACTCACCATCTATCCAATTGGGCAGGCCCTTGCACTACATTAAGGATGTCCTGTGGGCTGCATGCGGCCCAGGGAGTTTAGCATGGAGCCTAAGTCCTTCTGGAGAGACACTGGGAAAGCCAGACAAATGCACGTGTGGAGGGATGCAGGGATTCTGTGCAAACATAGTTAATGGGTGAAGGGTGTGTGCTAATTAGGTCAGCGGGTAAATTCCTGTGTCTTACTACCCTGTTTCCCCAAAAATAAGACCTAGCGTGATTGTCGGTGATGGCTGCAGTATAAGCCCTACCCCCCCAAATAAGCCCTACCCCGAAAAGACGACCTACAAGGACTTTAACTAGGGCTTACTTGGGGGCGGGGGGGTAGGGCTTATATTGCAGCCATCACCGACAATCACACTAGGTCTTATTTTCGGGGAAACAGGGTAGTTTCTCCATCATAAATCTATATATCGGCTCAGTTTGTTGTCGAACCAGGAAGCCAGGAGATCCATGTCCTGGTATTCCCCACCTGCAACAGAGGCTCTAAAACACCTCACGGTTAAAATGGTAGTAAAATCTGTACTACCGTTTGCATACCTCCCAACATTTTGAGATGGGAATGAGGGACACCTACTTTGCAAGCATATGTAGGTATAGGATATGCCCCCGACACACCCCCTTAAAGGAGAATTAACCAAAAAAATGGTTAATTAAATCCACAAGGACTTTTTTTTTTACCACTCCTATTCCTTTATATTGGCTTTTAAAATTTACAAATGCAGTAATTTGGAATTTGGATGAAAGTTTAGCACTGAGAAACACTTTTTGAAAGATAAAAAGCACATTTTATATGTAACTATATAGATCAGTCCAAAATGAGGGACAAATGAGGGGTAAAGAGGGACATTGCTCTAAATCGGGGACAGTTGGGAGCTATGCATTTGTACCTACAGGCAAGCTTATAGTTCGGCTTACCTGTAGGTACTGTGAATATCTCCTAAACTTGCACAGTTACTGGCACATGCTCTCTGAAGGTCTGGCACTGTATGCTTCAGAGCCCATGCCGTAAACGGCAGCTCCTGCACGATTGCGCCGGAGTGACGTCATCGCACCCCTGGCCACTCATGAACCTGGAGGACACACACCCGGAAGGAAGACCAGGGGATGCTGTCAGCCCTCTCAGCATTGACAGCACACTGCTGGAGGGCTTCGTTCTAAGGTAAGCCTCTCATAATGTGCTAGCATGCGATGCATACTTTTTGCCTTGCGGGGAATTTTTTTTTTTCCCTAACAACTGTGGTTTGCTATCGCTTTTAGAGACTATAATCCAGTCCAGTCCTGAGGTGCTTCAGAGCCTTGGTTGGGGAACGTCCAGACTTGGGCCTCTTGGCTTTCAGATTCAAACAACAAACTGAGGAAGTCTGCTTGCCAATTTTCCACACTTGGGATATACAGGGCTGAAACGTGAAGTTCCACCCAAGTCAGAATCATTATCTTTTTTTTAAGCTGAAACTTCTATAAATACTGTATATGATGCAGTCTGTCACTAGCGTTAACAAAGCAGTCATTGTTTATCAGAGTCCCTACTGTAACTTTAAGTGCTAGTTGATCCAGACTGGTTCCAACAGGGAACAGTCGAATTTCGGTCAAGCTAAGGTTGTTACCATTCCAGAGAAGTCTATCTAATGATCGACTTCTCAGACCAGCTTGCTGGAAAATTTTTCTATGATCAGCACTGTAGCTAATCAGCTGCAGCGCTGATCAGTACATTCTGAAGCAGGTGGAGGATTCCTCCAGCCACCTCTCATGTGGATGGGGTAATCAATTCCTTTTTTTTTTTTTTTTTTTTTTTTTTAATTATTATTAGCCCACTGGCTGAAAAACGGATCCATGTATGGCCAGCCTAGTCTGTTGATTTTCACCTTCCTTTAACACAGGGGTCCCCAACTCCCCAGGCTGAGAACCAGTGCCGGTCTGTGACCTGTTGAGGGCCAGGCTGCTCAGCGGGGGTTGATCTGTGTTGGCGGTCCCTCGTATTTCCGCCTGTCTGGTCAGCGGCGGGGGGGAGGTGAGCGACGGGCAAGCGAGTGAATCAGTGGCAGCTACTCTCCTCCTTCTGACACCCTGGGGCACAAAGAACACAAACATGTCTTGGGAAAACTCACCTCCTACCACGTGTAACGTGAGGAGAGATGAATTGATGCAGGCCCCTAATAATCTGAGGTGGAGCTTTGTACAGTGATCCACTTACTGATAGGGTTTTCATTGGAGTCTCTGTGCAGACAAAACTCTGCTAAGGATCCTTAGAGAGATTTGACCTTACAGAAATTCCTATTAAAACCCTATCAGTGAGTGGCAACCATATCACCCAGCCCCCATCGCCACCACTAATCTCTCCCCCAGCCCCTGGAAAAAATTGGCTGCCACAAAACTGGTCCCTGGCACCAAAAAGGTTGGGGACCACTGCTTTAACAGATCAAACAGTGCAGCAAAAGAGGGTTGAAACAAGCCATTTAACACTGATAGGGGTGCTTAACCTCTTAGCGTTGAGTGCATGCAAATATGTGGCCTCTCAGGGGGTGGGCCTTGGTGCCAAGCAGCCACATATTCACATTCATTAGTGCAAATAGAGCTGTGCCGAGAGTACACTCCCAGCACAGTTACCGGCGGCTAACGGAAAGCTCCCGATCGCCGCTTGCGAGGGCTGAGGGCTTTTAAAAGAACACAGGCTAACAGAGAATGCAAGTTTAAAGTGGTAGTAAACCTAAAAAATAAATAAATTGGGTCCCTGTAGGATATGCACCGCATATTAGCACATTATGACAGACTTACTTTAAAAACGAAGCCCTCCAGCGGCACACTGTCACTACAGCCAGGGCTTCCATCTTCATCCGGTCTTCCTACTGGCTTTGACCGTTTGAATGGCCAAGCTGTAATGACGTTGCAGGCGCAGCCCAGAGCTCTGAATGGATGGAGAGATTTACTTCACCCACAGGTAAACTTTATTATAAGCTTACCTGTAGGTATAAATCAAACAGGTAACTTTACTATCACTTTAAGCAAATGCAGACTGCATCAATTAGACTAAAATTATATCCTTAAAGATTGTAAGTTATGTATGCAGAATAGGACTCCTGTATCCATTCCTCAAATAAGAATAAAGGTACAATCCTCCTCAGCCCCAGCTGACTGTGCAGAAGCAACTGTATCCCCAAAAAATTAGAGAGACTTTGGAGGAGAGGGCATGGATGCATGCATGCAGTCCCTGCATTCTGAGTCAGCTATCATGGCTGCAATTTTGCTTAAAAACTCATAGTAGAGAATCCTCCCCCCGAATGGAACTGAGGAAAGTTACCCCTAAATGGATAAAGGAGGACTCTGAGGAGCATTGTGACTCATACAAGGGTCTGTGGGCTTGGCTATCAGATCAGGGCACTGGCAAGGGCCCCTGGATCATTGCCCGTGTGATTATGATCTGCCATGCTAGGTATAGAGAAAGATTGCCTACAAGGGTACTCCCACAACCACTGTTGAAGCAGGAAGGGTAATACCATCTGGGACCTGGGCATGGTAAGGCAGCAGGGAGCCCAGGTATCACAGGTATCATCAGGAGGATCATGGTCAGTGGCAGCTGGTGCTCAATTTTTTTTTTTGGGGGGGGGGGGGGGGGGGGGTTTGAAAACTGAAAAATGAAACTGTTAGTAATGCAGGACTGTAAATAGCCATTTATTAGGTGATGTATTATTACTGCTAGATAAAAAACTGTGCCCATCATATGCAGCCTTACTGTGCCCATCGCTGTAGGCCAATCACATCCATATTTCAAGTAAAAGAAAATAAAACCACACAACATAAGGTGTCCTCATCAGAGCTCCCTTTTGCATCAGGTGTCCCCATCAGAGTCCCTCTATAGATCAGGTGTCCCAATCAAAGTCCCCCTTTACAACAGGTGTCCCCATCAGCATCCCCCTATACATCAGGTGTGCTCATCAGAGTCCCTCTTTACATTAGATGTCTCCATCAGATGTCCCCCCTCCTCGTACTCACAGCAAGTCGCCTTCCATCCACCTTCGGACCAGCTGGGATGAGTCAGAGAAACCGGAAACGACAGCGTGAGACCCACCAATCACACACCACAGCAGGGAACAAAGTTATAGAGCAGGGATATGCAATTAGACCTACCTCCATCTGTTGCAGAATTACAAATACCATGAGGCATAGCAAGACTGACAGCCACAAGCATGACTCCCAGAGGCAGAGGCATGATGGGACTTGTAGTTTTGCAATAGCTGGAGGTCCGCTAATTGCATATCCCTGCTATAGAGGGAGTGTTCAGAGCACAGAGCTGAGTCCTGAGGACTTTCTAAAGGAAGCCAATAGAGCTTCTTGTTTGCAATCACATGATTGTAAACGCATCATGCTTCCCATAGCAGCTGCGTGTCCGGCACCCTGCACACACTTAAGAGCCATTGTTTTAAATTTTTTCCCCAGTGATTGCAGCACGTCATGCTTTCCATACACCTGTGTGTCCGATGAGTAGCTTTGGGGGGGGTTGGGGTCGGCGCTCCTGCACCCCCTATGGGCGGGTCACCACTGATCATGGTGCCGATCCAAACATGTATGTAATAGCACAATGGAAGTTCTCTTTAATGAGAGATAAGGGGTCTATTGGACTCCTAAAAATCTCCCCCTGCACTCCATTAAAAAGGTAATCAAGCCCAGATTGTACATAGCTGACAGACAACTAAGGAAATATACATACACTCAAATGCTGTAGCACCCGGGAGTATATGTAAATTACCTCAGCCGCAAGCTGCAAAATGAGTCCTTCCTGGCACTGCAGCAACTGAAGAAACATGCTTGATAAAAACACACACAACTGAGGCAGGCTGGGAGGGATTATACTGGGCTGTTCTTACAGATTTGTTTGCCATTGTCCAATCTCCTAAAGGCAGCAGTATAACAAAAAGTACCTAAAGTACTTTATCCTTTGTGCCTTAATTTTTATAATTACCATACAACTAATTTCTTTAAGTCCACTTGGGACAAAGGGGTTGACTTACAGCTTCTGTGTGCCAGTGTCACAACCTCCTGCAGGTGAAAGTAAAACCTGTTTCTGAATGCCGGTGTCCCTTAACGGCCTTTAAAAAATAGATTTTATGGCAAGTACAAAAATCATATTATTGAGATTCCATAAACTGTGTGCAGGGTACTTGTTATATGTCTAAACACTTCAAAACTGATCAGAAGTTTATAGTAGTTCAAACATAGCATGCTTCTGTTGATACTCAAAACTGGGTGGATGTTTTTGCAGCTAGCAAACAGCTGGCTGTCAAGGGGCTTAAGGGTGTTCAAAAACCCTATGCAGCTTTAAAAAAAAAAAAAAAAAATTAATTAAAGAAAAAAAAAAGTGTCTAGATAGCAATACCTGTAAGCTACTCTTATCCCCACAAGAAACTGTGTGCCCATTCCAGGACATTCCAACTGTTAGACACTTGTCCCCAGCATCCCAGGTTTGAGCACTCTCCCCCACCTACACCTGCGCTTTTAGCTCTTGACGCAGCATCATTGAGCTCCGCTGCTGCTACAAGAGAACGCACAAGGCACCGCAGTTTTTATGCAGTGGAGAGAAAAAATAAAACTGAATTGCCACCCTAATAATGCTGATATTTGTCTAGAATTGCAGGAAACTGCACAAAATGAAAAATGTTATTGGAATGCTGTTTTTTTTTTTTTTTTCTTTAAAGACTAAAAGCAAATCATGACAAACCAGAATTGGTAACATAAACTGAAATACAAAAAACATTATGATTTGCAGATGTGAATGTAATTGCATAAATTATTGCAAGATAGATAAATGAAAAATAGGTTTTAGGTATTGTAAGATTTTTGTTTATGCTTTTTTTACCCGCCAGATTCCCTTCCTGACAATGGCTCCAATATTTACTTTTCAGAAGTTTTAAAGTGCGAATTGCAATTTGCAATAGCAGGAGATTGTGACCGGCTCTCTATGGAGCCGGTTCACTTATCTTCGCTGCGGCTCCGGTGCGAACATGCACCGGGTTCTGTGCGTCTTTTGGTCCATTTCAGGTCCAAATTAAGCCAAAAATTTGTGCTGAAATCGGACCTGAAAAACAATGAATGGGGAGGTACCAGACCCCCGGCTGTGAGCTGCATCGGCTTAGATATGAAGCCAGCCTAAAGGTTCATGGACCTCAGTTGGTGTTCCATGTACAGCACTGAAAAGAACGCCTACTAATCAAACAATGATATTGGTAAGCAGGCTCAGGCCTTGGTAGGATTCCATAGCTGAAGTGAGAGTTTTGTAATATGTGACCCAAATGTAAGTATTAAAGTAAATAATTTACAGTCAAGTTTAAGAAAAACTCTGTCATATAGGGAGATCCCTGTACCACTAAGAATTACAACCAACAAAAACATGGATCTGTAAGAAATATATTTACATTGTCTGGACTTATACGCTGATCTAAATTGTTCGAATATTTACTTCTGTCTGAACTAAAAGAACAGTTTAACACAAAGTTTTAGAAACCAAATAAAGACTTTATTGACCACTGCAGAGAAAAGAGTTTGCATATTTACAACAATAATGGCTGTTAGATAAGGTGTCCTTAATTGCAGTACAGTAAACAGCAGTTGCCAAATCTATTTCCTCTCAAACATTCCTCAGTTAAATTGGAAAAGAAACTAACTTATTTAAAATATTGGTATTTGCTCATTACTATTTCTGCAGTGGAGTGATTATTAACAGTCATTGAGTTTATACACTGAAATGCACACCAAATGACAATATTTAAAAAATATATATTATATATACACATACATTTACTGTTCTTAAAAGGAAAACTGTTATGACTCAGCTACAGACTGCGATTGATGAAGTTCTTCTGAAAATGCTAATTGAATGGCTTCAGTACTCAATTACAAATAAGTACAGAGAAATTTTACATTATTGCTCCAAGTAAGGGATATACCATTGAATACCAAGTGTCAGCATGATAGCAAGGGTACTAGCATTTTTAGAAGAGCAGCAACGGTAGCCCCCATATTTCTTTCATGACAGGTTCCCATTAAATTCGGAAGGCATGAATGTTGCTCTCAGTATAGCTGAATGGCAGTTTTGTATTGGCAATTGGGACATAGTAGGAAGAGTTTGTAATGCTAGGAAGAAGCCCTCTTCTGTTCTGTGAATGGAGATTCATACACCTCCATAGGAGGACAAGTGCAGACCAAATGTTGATCACCGTAGATATCATCAATTCGAGCTATTGTGGGCCAGAATTTGCTCTCTGGCTTGACAAAAGGCTGGGAAAAAAAAGTATGCATTAACTATTCATCCCAAAAAGTCATTAAATCAAATTATATAAACCTGTGGTGTGTGTGTGTATATATGTGTTTATATCAATAATAAATTGTTTATACCTGTATGTTGTGATAGTTTAAAAAAAACAAAAACAAACTATTAGCTGGGAATTTTAACGATCGACTCTCCCTGCTGATACCATTGCTTGTGGAAGAGAATTCCACATCCTTACTGCTCGGACAGTAAAGAACCCTCTACACAGATTAGGGTTAAACCACTTCTCTTCCAATTTCACTGAATGGACACGTGTATTTTTAAACTCCCTTTCACTTCAAAGTTTTTCCCCTATGCTATGGTCACCAGTACGGTATTTGTATATCGCAATCATATCCCCTCTCAAGCAGCTCTTTTCCAGAGAGAATAAGTTCAATGCTTGTAGTCTTTCCCCATACAGTAGCGGAGATCCTCTAAGTCCCTTTATTAGCTTTGTTGCCCTTCTCTGAACTCTTTCCTAGTTCCAGCACATCCTTCTTGAGGACTGGTGCCCAGAACAGGATGGCTTACTTAAGATGTGGTCGGACCAGTTTCTTGTAGAGTTGGAGAATTATTGCTTTATCCCTGGAGTGAATCCCCTTTTTAATGCATGCAAATACTCTGTTGGCTTTGCTTGCAGCAGCTTGGCATTGCATGCCATTGCTAAGCCTGGCATCTACTAGGACCCCCAGATCTTTTTCCATCCTGGACTCCCCCAGAGGTTCTCCCTTTAGCGAATAACTTGCGTTCGTATTTTTAGCACCCAAATACATTACCTTACATTTTTCAACATTAAACCTCATTTGCCATGTAAAGTTGCCCACCCCATTTTTTTTATTTATTTATTTATTTATTTTAGGTCTTCTTGGAAGGTTTCCACATCCTGCGCGGAGGTTATTGCCCTGCTTAGCTTTGGACCATCAGCAAACTGAGATTGAGCCATTTATACCAACCTCTATATCATTTATGAAAACGTCAAATAGAATTGGTCTCAGGACTGATCCTTGGGGGACCCCACTTACCACACTGGACCAGCGTTTCTCAACTCCAGTCCTTAAGGTGCCCCAACAGGTCATGTTTTCAGGATTTCCCTCAGATGAAACAGCCATGTTAAATTACTAAGGCAGTGAAACTGATCAAATTACCTGTGCCCAATAATGGAAAGCCTGAAAACATGGCCTGTTGGGGCGCCTTGCGGACTGGAGTTGAGAAACACTTCACTGGACCATTCCAAGTACTCGCTATTTATCACCATTCTTTGGACCAGCGCCTGTAGCCAGTTTTCAATCCAGGTACATACCCTTTGGTAGATGTCAAAAGGCCAAAGTTTTATAACGTAAACGTTTGTGGGGAACTGTATCAAATGCCTTTGCAAAATCCAGATATACACCACACCCACAGGCCTGCCATCTAGACGGCAGCTCACTTCCTCATGGAATGTTAATAGATTGGTCTGGCAAGACCGATCCTTCAGAAATTCAGTCTGATTATTACCAATACTGTTTTCATGAGCAAATTAGTGGATATATTCCCTTATCATCCCCTCCAATAGCTTACAGACTATTGATGTTGGGCTGGCAGGCCTGTACAACCCCTGGCAAAAATTATGGAATCACCAGTCCCTGAGGATGTTCCATCAGTTGTTTATTGTTGTAGAAAAAAAGCAGATCACAGACATGGCCAAAAACTAAAGGCATTTCAAATGGCAACTTTCTGGCTTTAAGAAACACTAAAAGAAATCAAGAAAAATAATTGTGGTGGCCAGTAACAGTTAGATTTATAGAACAAGCACAGGGAATAAATTATGGAATCACCCTGTAATTTTTTATTACTAACACCTGCATCAGATTAAATCTGCTTGTTAGTATGTAGGTAAAGAGGGTAAATCATCACGCAGTGTTGCACAAGATGTTGGTTGTTCACAGTCGGCTGTGTCTAAAACATGGACCAAATACAAACATGGGAAGGTGGTTAAAGGCAAGCATACTGGTAGACCAAGGAAGACATCAAAGCGTCAAGACAGAAAACTTAAAGCAATATGCCTTGAAAACAGAAAATGTACAACAAAACAAATGAGGAACAAATGGGAGGAAACTGGAGTCAACATCTGTGACCGAACTGTATGAAACCGCCTAAAGGAAATGGGATTTACATACAGAAAAGCTAAAAGAAAGCCATCTCTAACACCTAAACACAAAAAAAAAAAAAGAAGGTTACAATGGTCTAAGGAAAGGCAATCGTGGACTGTGGATGATTGGAAGAAAGTCATATTCAGTGATGAATCTCGAATCTGCATTGGGCAAGGTGATGATGCTGGAACTTTTGTTTGGTGCCGTTCCAATGAGATTTATGCAGACGACTGTCTGAAGAAAACATGCAAATTTCCACAGTCAATTATGATATGGGGCTGCATGTCAGGTAAAGGCACTGGGGAGATGGCTGTCATTAAATCTTCAATAAATGCACAGGTTTACATTGAAATTTTGGACACTTTTCTTACACCATCTACTGAAAGGATGTTTGGGGATGATGAAATCATTTATCGAGATAATGCATCTTGCCATAGAGCAAAAACTGTGAAAAAAATCCTTGAAGAAAGACACATAAGGTCAATGTCATGGCCTGCAAACAGTCTGGAACTCAATCCAATTGAAAATCTGTGGTGGAAGTTAAAGAAAATGGTCCATGACAAGGCTCCAACCTGCAAAGATGATTTGGCAACAGCAATCAGAGAAGGCTGGAGCCAGATTGATGAAGAGTACTGTTTATCACTCAATGCCCCAGAGACTGCAAGCAGTTATAAAAGCCAGAGGTGGTGCAACAAAGTACTAGTGATGTGTTGGAGTGTTATTTTGTTTGTTTGTTTTTCATGATTCCATAATTTTTTCCTCAGAGTTGAGAGATGCCATAATTTATTTCCTGTGCTTGTTCTATAAATTTAACTGTTACTGGCCACCGCAATTATTTTTCTTGATTTCTTTTAGTGTTTCTTAAAGCCAGAAAGTTGCCATTTGAAATGCCTTTAGTTTTTGGCCATGTCTGTGATCTGCTTTTTTCTACAACAATAAACAACTGAAGGAACATCCTTAGGGACTGGTGATTCCATAATTTTTGCCAGGGGTTGTAGTTTCCAGGGATATATTACAGTCCTTTTTTAAATATTGGTACCACATTGGCTTTTCTCCAATCGGCTGGTACCATTCCAGTCAGTAAAATGTCCATAAATATTAGGAACAATGGTCTAGCTATCACCTGACTGAGTTCCTTAAGGACCCTCAGGTGTAAGCCATCTGGTCCTGGTGAACTAAGTCTTTCAAGTCCATTTCTGATACTAGCTTCTGTTAGCCACGAGGGTACATTCTGTGATGTATTATTAATGTTACAGTCTTGGTTACTATATCCCCCTTTTTCGTTCATGAAAACCAAGAAGAATGCATTTAAAACCTTTGCATTCTCTGTCTTTCGTAACAAAATATGCCCTGGCTTTACTTTCTTACTGTTAATATATTTTAAAAAATTTGTTGGGATTTTTTTTTTTTACTCTCCACTATGTGCCTTTCGTGGTCTATTTTAGCTGCCGTGATTGCGCTCGTACATTTATTACATTCCTTGTATGGTTAGAATGTTGATAATGACCCCCACAGCCTTCTAATTTTATGAAGGCCTTTGCTTTTATATGCATTTTTAGGTTAGAGTTTAGCCACCCAGGTTTAATTTTAGCTCTTTTATACTTATTGCCCATTGGGATGCACTGGCCAATCCCTTTATTTATTATGCTCTTAAAGCACTCCCATTTTTCCTCAGTGTTCCTTGTTCCTAGGATTTTATCCCATTCAGTATCGTGTAGCAACGAGTGCAGTTTAGGAAAGTTGGCTCTTTTAATATACAGTGTTTTTGTATTACCCTTGTGCTTCCTTTTTCTGTGATTTATAATGAATGTATTTAACCTGTGATCGCGTTTCCTAAGTTGCGCCGAATTTCCACATCAGCGATCATATCTGTGTGGTTTGTAATGAGTAGGTATAGTAATGCATTGTCTCTTGTTGGTGCATTCACCAACTGACCCATGAAATTGTCCTGTAAGACATTTAGGAAAAGCCTTTGATAAATAGGCAGATTCTTCCTTCAGTCGATATCTGGATAATTAAAATCCCCCATGATAATGACATTGCCCTGCCTTGCCGCCCTTCCTAGTTGTGATAGGAGGTCAGACTCCTCCTCCTCCCTCAGGTTAGGGGGCCTGTAGCATACACCCACTATTACTTTCTTATTATTTTTCCCTCTATAGAGCTCCACCCACAAGGATTCCACCTCCTCCCTTGCCGCATTAGTAATGTTGACCCTCGCGTTAACTTGCAAATCATTCTCGATGTACAGGCATACCTCTTTCCTACCCTCTCGGTCCCTACGATATAAGGCATACCCCTGAATGGTTGCCAGTCAATCATGTGAGTTGTCTAACCAAGTTTCTGGAATTCCCACAAAATCGAAATCCACCTCTTATATTAGCAGCTCCAGTTCTCCCATTTTATTAGCTAGACTTCTTGCATTGGTGTACAAGCCTAGTAATTTTGTCCTGTCGTATAAGATTTCCTTGTTAGTTGTTATAAAGCTGGTCTTGGAATTTGCCAACTTACTTACCTTGTGTTTAGGCATTCTAGTCACCCTACCACTAATGCCCCCATAATTAGCTGCTGAATCTTGCTCAATGCTGGCTAACATTACATCTGGACCTTCCCCCCCCCCCCCCCCACACCTAGTTTAAAAGCCTCTCTAACTTTTGGGCCATCTTCTCTCCCAGCAAAGCTGCGCCCTCCCCATTTGGGGGCAGTCTGTCCCTGCTAAAAAATGTCGGAAGCCGACTGAGCAGTTCTCCAGGAACGCAAAACCCTCCTTCCTACACCAGTTCCTCAGCCACTTGTTAATTTCCCTAATCTCCTGCACCCCTCGGGTGTGGTGTTAGCACTTCTGCCTTGCAGCACTAAAGTCCTCAGTTTGAATCCCAACTAGGGCACTACCTGTAAGATATATATAATTTTAAATGAGCAGTGATTTGATTTTTAAAGTGACAGCCTAAAAATGAAAAATATAGTGGCGGGGGGGGGGGGGGGGGGCAGTAATGCAATCAAATAGACTCAACCGCCACTACACTGATGCCATCTGAACTGTCTCTACTCTAGCTATACACTAATGTAAAGATTACTGACACGGTCTCACTATACTACACTGATACTATCTGAGCTGTCCCTACTCTACACTAAAGTATGTATGAATGACAGTCCCACTACACTACAGTGAAACTATCTGAGCTGTCCCAACTCTAGCTGCACACTATGCAAAGCTGAATGATGGTCCTCCTCACTACACTCACACTATACTAATATTCTACACTGACAATTGAAGCAAAATAGCACAGTATAGCACACAAACTAACAGCACTGAACAGAGCCCTGTTCTATCTCTCTCCACACCGAAATCACACTGAAAATGCCTGCCATTGAAAGAATAGTTTTATACTGTGGGGCAGGAATGAGCCATGACTGGATAAAGTCATGACGACAGTGCTGAGCCCTGATTGGCCAAAGCTTTCACTGCTGCAGCCAATCAGGGCTTGCAATGCACTGTTCAGCGCCACAATGCACGGTGGTTGGTCCGGGGGGGGGTGCGAACATACGGTCGAAGGACCCATTTGTTCAGCTGTCCGAACAGCGAAAGTTCGTCCCGAACCATTCGCCCATCCCTACTCTATTCCAGCACTGCGGTATCCTGGCGTATCCTCACCAGCCACAGACAACTTCACCCAGTCTTCTTCCAGGGACTAAGCTTTATTTCACTGGCCAACCAGAGATAAAGTCAGTCCCGTGCATACGCAGAAGCTCGTTCAGGAGCTGCATATGAGCAATTCGGTGTACAGTGTGGTTGGGCAGAAAAAAAAAAAAAAAAAAACACACCTTTTCGCCATTTTTTTTAGCTTATGGTTCCACTTTAGTTTGCTTGGGCCAAACTGGTCCAAAACAAAGCATTTCCATTACAGAATGATGCAGTCGCCGTAATGAACTATAGTAGCATTAGCTACATATATTAAGCGGCAGTCTGGTTTTTGCAGAATTATGGGAAATTTGCTGTCTGCTGCCTCTGACTAGCTGAGGCGGAGGGGCGGGCAGATGTCACATTCTCCAATCAGAGGAAGCCTTGAATTTGTTGTTAAAAATACAAAGCTGATCCTAAAAGGACAGAGAAGCACCCAGCTCTATTCTCTTATGCTGGAAGCAGGTGGAAAGAGCTCCACTTACTGTATGTAGCCTATGAAACTACAGTCCATTACTATGCACACAATGGCTGCATTGTTCTGTAATGGAAATTGAAATACAAACTAATTAAAGTGATAGTAAAGCTGGAATTTTGCTTTAAGGTTGGATGGGTTGTTCTAGTTAAAATTTTACTAAAAATTACCCATATGCACTGACATTAATGTTTGTATCTAGGCATTTGTTTTATCAACTATGCCTAGGGAGAAAGAAAGAAAACCTTTTTAAAGATGCAATAAAAGGTAATTGACTGATGGACTGAATCTGTTAATGACTGGGGTGTGATTGTTCAGTTTTAAAGTAGATCTTAATCCCAACTGCACAATATTTAGTGGGTTAAAGCATTGGTTTTTTTTTCATAAAGTATTTCACTATTCTTTTGGATCTCAGCACTGCGGATAACCTGAAACCTCTTTCTGCTTTTTTCCTGTCTATATACACGCTTTGCGTCATTTCTCTTAAAAGGACTTCCTGATGATGATGATAATAGTGGATCATGTAAAGGGGAACAAAACTGGGAAAGTAGAACCAACCATTTGATAACATGCAATGCTAAAGGAAATTGATACATACAAGTACTCATGTATGCACTTCTATAATGCTTTACCAATTTAGCAAGGTTTTTTTTTATTGCCAAATTGGGATTTCAGAAATGTAGTACCCTATAAAACAAATACTGGCTGGTAAAGTTACATGAGCTTTTATTTCTTAAATTTACCAATGGAAATGCAGCCACTTCTCTAGTGTATGGTCGATCCCAACTGGAAGATGCAATGCATGTCAATGTGTGTGGTGACATCTGCACAAAAGAGAAGATGAAAATAACTATGCAACACCATTCATTTATTCAGTCAATACAGCAAAACTTGAAAAAAAAAAAAAGTTATTCAATACACATATTTCACAACAACAATAGATTATGTTTAACAGATCAAATAATAACTGTATTTCTTCATACAAGAAATCTAAATGTATAGTAGTCACTACAAAAAACTTAGGGGGCAATACAGTTCACATGTGTGGTGTATTATTTCCAACACTAGATACACATACATATACACACACACACACACACACACACACACCTCTCAAGTGGCATGTGTTTTCCCAATGAGTTGCGTCAGTCAAAAAACTGTTTTAAGGACATGGCATCCCACTTTCATTTAACAGAAAGTTCACATGCACATTAGTTGCCCATGCAGGGGTTTCTTCCACACAGAAACCAAACAATGAAAATGCTAAGCCACCAGGCTCGCTTGTTGGCAACACCGCTACTCCTCTTACCAGTCCCTCTGACTGTGTTGTCCAGCTCTCCTGGATCACTTGGCTCTTAGCTTTTAGTTGCAGCACCCTACTGCATGGCCCACTTCTGGCCTATGGATTGGGGTCCTCCTGACACCCTGGTCAGAGCCGATGTGACTCCTGAAACAAGACTTCCTGTCTCTTGGCTTCTGGCTGGGCCCCCTGACCCCTGGGCGAAACCTGCTGTCTCCCAAACTGGGAGCCCTGAGCTATATCATCAGACCTGAGTATGCAACAACCATGCACACCTGCATACTCACACAGACTGTGCAGACGCTAATCTGTGTTTCCTAATAGCAGTGGTTTCTAGCAGTCTCATGTAATGTGTCTCCAGTCTAAATCTGTAGACTGGAGATAGAACAGACCGAAAAGCCACTCTTGGCAAAAACTCACGAGAAAAGTCCTGAAACAGGTCTCACTCCTAGATCATTTTCAATCTCTGAACATCTCCTGTATCATATCTGCTATCCATCTCTTGCACCATGTCTGCAGTCTGACCATTTCCTGTATCATGTTGGCATTGTCTGACCACCTCTTATAGCATGCCTATGATCCTTGATCATGTTGTGCGTCTGCAGTCTCCACCAGTGATTATTAACTGAATTTTATGTGTAGCCCTTTGGTGATGTCGGGGTCCACACTTGAGGCCCTCCATATTAGGAGACCATCAAAAGATTACACTAATCCACTATCTCTGAGTCTGAGGTAAACTGACCTCAGCACATAATTTGAAGTGTTCTAGAGGTTTCTACCCTGGCAATATGCATTATGATGACAAAAGTCTCTAGATGCAGTGGAAATTTAGGGTCCCAATGCTCAGACTTTACATGTACCAGTTACCTTTAGGGGATTTATCCTGGAGTCCATTCTTCCTTCCTCAACATCCGCTATTTCCTGTCTTATATTGATCATGGCATCACAAAAACGGTCTAGCTCAGCTTTGTCTTCAGACTCGGTTGGTTCAATCATAAGAGTACCTGCCACTGGCCAGGACATTGTGGGAGCATGGAAACCTGAAATAACATTGATATTACTGAACAGCATGTAACAGAACACCTTCTTACAGGTGCAAAGAACTGACCTGAACTTCGAAAAAGAACCCCAAGACGGGCTTTTATCTGCTAGCTAGCATGACCTTTAGCTAGCATAACACACCTCTAGTTAGATTTGATAACCCATTTCCAAAAAGTTTACAAGGTTATATAATTCATAAATTGGATCATTTGTATTCTAAACAAAATTTCAGCCTAGGTCCCACTTCTATTAACCGTGGACCATCTCCACTATAGAGGAAGTCTATATGCAGGAAGACAATTGGATGTACAAAGGCGCTACGAACTGAAACCTTTAAGTGGAAAAACAGAACAATATATTTTGGCAGCAATACTTAGATTAATGCATAAAGGCAATCAATGGCAAATGTACTATCTTAAAGTCTTTAGGTTAGGCTTCATGTTTTTCAAATGATTTTGCCAGTAACTATTGATGCAGTTTTCAACTTTTGTTTTTACTTTAAACATTTATACAAGTATCATCTCCGTGCAGACCGATACATAAAGGGTTGCACAAACACCAGTAAAAACAGTTACAGTCAGGGGTACCCCAATATCACAGAAATTTTTTTTTTTTTAACTTACCATAGTCTTGCAGTCTTTTTGCAATATCAACAGCTTCAATGTTTGCAGACTTCTTGAAGGGTCTTACATCAAGAATAAATTCATGAGCCACACAACCTGCAACAGCATTTAAAATCCATAATTTAGATTTTAAGCATGTGTACTAAACAGTGTCTCTAAAGTTATAGAACATATATCAATATTTCTGTATTTATGTAGAGTCTGAAAGGAACTTTTTTAAATTGCTACTTATGAAGTACCATGACACTGTAAAATAATGTTAGGCTTTTCTTAGCGCTGAACGCCATATGTATGGAATGCTTATAAGGGAGCGGTTTTACCTGCCAAAAACAATTTGCATTTCTATCCATACATTGCTGCCATTTACACAGCACAACCAATTAGACGGCACCAAATCAGTTAAAAGTAGTATGGCCAAAGATTTTTTGGCCATATTTCTCTTCTGGGTCAAAGTCACGTATTTTTACACTCCTGTGACCCAGATTCAGCCATCAGCGAGCTGAAGCCTGTTGGCTGACATCACAGATCTAGTCCAGGCTCTGGAAGGATCCCAACTTTAGCCTAGGTTCACATTGCTGTGGGTTAGAAATCGTTCAGCTGAACTCACGCAATTTCAACCCAGCAATGCAGTGTGACTTTAGGGGCAATTTGAGACATTTTGGCAAGGTTTCTGCACAGATGTCTATACAAATCGCCCCCCTGAAGTCGCCAAGAAACTACTTTTGGGAACCGGTGTGGCACCGCACGGATTCAGACGGTGCCATTGCCGGGAATAGCTGCCGATTTGGCATGTGATTTGACAGGTCAAATTGCACGCCAAATCGGACCAATGTGAACCTAGGCTTAATGACAGGTTCCACCCAGAAGCCTAACCGGCAGCTGGATCTGCCTCACAGCGTATTTCTTAGTGCCTGTGCTAGCCGCTCCAGCCTCCTCCACAGCCTGGAGCTGCAATGAGCGCTGGAGGGGTAAAGCAGAGAGCTGTTGTTGACAATCACCATTCTCTGCTAAGAGAAGATGGAGAACTGAGTGATTAGCAGTCATGTAATCGTTCTTGGTCTTAGAGCCTGTAGGGGAATGCTGTGGCATTAGACCAATGCTGCAACCATTGCGTATGAATGTTTGTCTTATTTTATTACTGCACTTCCCCTTTAAGAAATACAGTGGTATCCTCTCTCCTCCCCAGTCTTCTAACTGGATAACAAATAAGCAGCAGAATGATAAAATCATTCTTTTGCTCATTCTTTCTCCTCCTATCAACATATCTTTTGTCAACTCATTTACATGTAGCACAGCTGATGGGATCCCAGTCCTGCACTTCCCCTTTCAGTCAGAGTCTGCTATAAAGTGGATTGCAAGATGCAGATACCACGTCAAAATTCATGTACTTGGGCACCATCTGCATTATAAAAATAAATACAGAGATGCAAAATTGAGTTTTTTATATATATATATATGCTTGGAGAAGGCATTTATCTAGTACCTACCATCTACTCTATTAAAACCATTACCAATAAACTAGGCGAAAACAAAAAAGTGAAAGATCAGACTTGCCTCTAGCTCCCCGAAACAGGATTTTGTAGTGCTTTTCCAGTCTTTTTGCCATGTAATTTGCATTCAGAATAGCGATCTCTGTAGCATGTTTGAGTCCTTTTGCACCCATCATCTGTTGGTGTGCAGAGTTAAGAAAATTTAGTTAAAACCCCTAAAAGGATTTAAAAAACAATACTGAGCAAGTTCTGTTGAGCCTTATTGGCTAACAGAGCTATACATTTCAGTACTTGTTCTAAAACAAAACAGCAGCAGGTTATGAAATGGTTAGCCAATTTACTGAGGCACAAAAGGGAGTATACTACCTTGATGTAAGCCCAGGAAATAGGTAAGATAGCACTCGAACCCCATGGTGCTGCACTTATAGTACCCAAGGACCGGCCATCATTATCCTGAAGTGCAATGACTGGGTGATTTGGCAGGTAAGGTGTCAGATGCTTTTTCCTAAAAAATATTACATATTATTAAACATACAAAATTGAAAAGCGGTACATTCATAAAAGATCAACAATCCTGCCTTCATTTTTTTTCCTGTGGGTTTTCAAGCTCCATGGAAATTAACAAAAAAGCAAATACACAATGCAGGGTTATGTCACTCACACTCCAATTGGTCCCATTCCAGGTCCTCCACCACCATGAGGTATACAAAAGGTCTTATGAAGATTTAAATGGGAAACGTCTGAGCCATAGTCAGCAGGGCGGCACAGTCCAACCTGGGTATTTTTTTTGCAAAAAGCAAAACGTGTTAAGCACTGCCTAAGAATGCTATACACGAACACTAAAATAAAATTTGCAGTTCACCAATTAGAAAAGAATAATAAAAAAACAAAAAAACAAAAAGCTTACCTGGGCATTCATATTGGCACCATCCAAGTAAACCTGGCCTCCATGTTCGTGAATGAGGTCACATACATCCCTTACGCCCTCCTCAAAAACTCCATTGGTGGAAGGGTAAGTGATCATTATAGCAGCCAAATTGTCTTGGTGTTTGTCTACCTATAGAGACAAAGCAAGTGTTATATGTAAGCCCATAAAAAAGGCAAAGTAAATGTATGCACACACACACACACACACACAAAAGCGAGAGAAGCACTTTTCTTTTTTAGTAACTGCCTACAACACACAGGGTCTTTAAAACCTTGGGGATGTAACCTGCAATGAGAAAGGGCCCTTTGGCAGTCTTGCAACCCTGGTGACAAAGCTAAAAGCAATCTAAATTTATTTAGATTATATCATATACTGTGGTACAACCTAGCTGCCGAGTTTCTTCAAAAACTGTGAGAGAGTGAACCTTCTGTTCTTTTACTTTCCATTTTGAGAATTGATAGAAAGAAAATTTTAACACTTGTATTTCTGAAAGCATTTACAGAATTTTTTCACCCCTGCCAAAAAAGTTTGCACAGTAGTGTAATGTGTAAAAAAAATAAATAAAAAAAAAATATATTTTAATATGGTCCTCCAGGTACAGCACCATGCATGTTGGGCTAAATTGACTGATTTTTTTTGTAAAGAAAATCTTTAAGAGTTGGATCTTCTCAAAGTGATCTATGATCTTTAGTATAAGTCACACATATGGAAATTTTTAAAGAGTTCTTTGGAGTTGGACTAACTGCTGTATAGAAATAACTATAGGATTGGGAGATGGTGAAGGTATTGAATTTATTCTTCTCCTCACGAGTGAATCGGGGGGCTTCAGTAACCAAAACTGCAGTGTTTATCCTCATGACACAACGCAGGAAGCACCTCCATGGTTAACAGAGGACAGAATTAAAATTAGACTTAAGAAACTTAACATTAATAAATCACCGGGACCAGATGGCTTGCATCCGAGGGTACTTAGGGAACTCAGTCAAGTGATTGCCAGACCGTTGTTCCTAATTTTTACAGACAGTCTACTGACTGGAATGGTACCAGCTGATTGGAAAAAAGCCAATGTAGCACCGATATTTAAAAAGGGCCCAAAATACATCCCTGGGAATTACAGACCAGTTAACCTAACATCAATAGTATGTAAACTCTTGGAGGGGATGATAAAGGACTATATACAAGATTTTAGTAATGAGAACGGTATCATTAGCAGTAATCAGCATGGATTCATGAAGAATCGTTCTTGCCAAACCAATCTACTAACCTTCTATGAGGAGGTGAGTTGCAATCTAGATAAAGGAAGGCCCGTAGACGTGGTGTATCTGGATTTTGCAAAAGCATTTGACACAGTTTCCCATAAACATTTACTGTACAAAATAAGGTCCGTTGGCATGGACCATGGGGTGAGTACATGGATTGGAACTGGATACAAGGGCAGCAATGGCAATGGCTCAGCAATGGCATGCAATGCCAAGCTGCTGCTAACAAAGCAAACAGAATATTGGCATGCATTAAAAAAGGGATCAACTCCAGAGATAAAACAATAATTCTCCCAGTCTACAAGACTCTGGTCCAGCTGCACCTAGAGTATGCTGTCCAGTTCTGGGTACCAGTCCTCAGGAAGGATGTACTGGAAATGGAGCGAGTACAAAGAAGGGCAACAAAGCTAATAAAGGGTCTGGAGGATCTTAGTTATGAGGAAAGGTTGCGAGCACTGAACTTATTCTCTCTGGAGAAGAGACGCTTGAGAAGGGATATGATTTCAATATACAAATACCGTACTGGTGACCCTACAATAGAAATAAAACTGTTTCGCAGAAGACAGTTTAACAAGACTCGTGGCCACTCATTAAAATTAGAAGAAAAGAGGTTTAACCTTAAACTACGTAGAGGGTTCTTTACTGTAAGAGTGGCAAGGATGTGGAATTCCCTTCCACAGGCGGTGGTCTCAGCGGGGAGCATCGATAGCTTCAAGAAACTATTAGATAAGCACCTGAATGACCACAACATACAGGGATACACAATGTAATACTGACACATAATCACATAGGTTGGACTTGGACTTGTGTCTTTTTTCAACCTCAACTACTATGTAACTAGATATAGGATTGGGGTACTCATCTTTTACATATGCAAATATTTAATAGCTAACAGCTTTAAGTGAACTTGTGCCAATGATATAGATATTCAAGTACAAAATTCTTAAAGGGGAAGCAGTAAGTCCTAGGAAAAAAAAAAAAAAAAAAAAAAAAAAAGAAGTGGGTCCTGGGTAGTTTAAGCAATAATGTGTGGTATGCACCGTATACTAGCACATTATGACAGATTTGCCCTAAAAATGAATTTCTCCAGCGGCGGGGCTGTCACCGATGTCAGCACTTCCATTTTCACCGGGTTTCCTTCTGGCTTCATGCTCTCTGGCCTTGTGAATGCCCAGACCACAATGGCCTCACTCCTGGCACACCAAAGTTGAGTGTGCCATCCTTTCAGAGCACACAGTGTCCATGGGTCGGTGATGTCACCAGCCACTAAAAACTGTGAATATCTCCTAAACTATACATGTTTAGGAGATCACTGTTACCTGTAGGTAAAAGTCATAAAGCGGACTTTACTACTGCTTTAAGAATAGCCAATGCACCACTGCATTATCATACATTTAAACACATTATTACCATTAAAATCTATAGCATCCTTGAATTAATCCTGCTCATTTATCTGAGTAAGGCATAAACTGCATAGCCCAGTAACCCTGGAGTCAAGAGACTGTAAGGTGAATTATAATGCAACACTTGTACTCATTAAAGAACAGCCGGCATAAAGCTCTATATTACTTATAGAAAGGCTTCCTTTATGCACCGTGTTACTTACCATGGCTCTCAGATGTGCTAAATCAATGCTTCCGTCTTTATCTACTTCTACAGGCTGAATTTTCATTCCCGCCATCTGAGCACTTGCCGGGTTGGTTCCATGTGCAGACTTTGGAATTAGACAGACCTACAAACAGATTAATTTTTTCTTTACCATTACTGCAGAATAAGAAATCTAAAACTGCCTAACAAAGTAGCACAGGTCATAGAATAATCTTTGATAATTTTGGTGCAATCACATTTTTATTTCTTTACAAATGCAGGATAGGTCGAGAGAGAGATTGATAGATAGAATGTATTATGACCACTCACAGGTAAAGTGAATAACACTGATTATCTTGTTACACTGGCATTTGAAAGCGGGTGAGATATGTTATGCAGCAAGTGGTGAGCACATTATCCCTGAAGCTGATGTGTTGAAAGCAGAAAACAAATGACGAGTGTAAGAATTTAAGAGAGACTGTCACAAGGGTCAAATTGTAATGACTAGACGACAGGTCAGAGCATTTCCACAACTGGGGCTCTTGTGGGATGTTACCAATCTGCAGTGGTCACGACCTAGCAAAAGTGATCCAAGGAAAGAAACTGGTGAATCGGCGACAAGGTCATGGGCGGTCAAGATTCACTGATGCACGAGAACAAAGGCTGGTCTGTGTAGTCCAAGCCAATAAAAGAGCTACTGTAGCTCAGATTGCTGAAAAAGGTAAAATTGGCTCCAATAGAAAGGTGTCAGAACACACAGTGCCTTGCAATTTGTTGTGTATGCGGCTGCACAGCTGCAGAATGGTCAGGGTGCCCATGCTGACCCGTGTCCACAGCCAAACGTGCTTATAATGAGCATGTGAGCATCAGAATTGGACCACATAGCAATGGAAAGTGGTGGCCTGGTCTGATGAATTCAAGAATGGTTTGAGGAAACAAGTTCAAAGTGTTTACTTGGCCTCCAAATTCTCCAGATCTCAATCCAATTGAGCATCTGTGGGGATTAAAAGACCAGCTACTGACAGCTTGGTGTCAGATACCACGGCATACCTTCAGAGGTCTACTGGAGTGCATGCTTCAACAGGTTATGGTGAGTGGTCATAATGTTATGGCTGATTGGTGTACATAGATACCTTTAATTAAATATGAGAAGCCAAAAGGGAGCTTGAAGCAGTTCACAAGTACACTTAGACACACATATGTCACAAAGGTGTATCTGCCATCCTGGCCTGCATGCTGCTACAGACTCATATTAGTATAATTTCATAAACGTTTCACTTTACTATAATTATACTCACTGTGCGATGGTGTTCACCTTTTCCATTCAGGTAAGCCTTGATGGCAGCCAGGCCAGCATATTCACCTTGTGCACCACTGAATATACAGAAGAACTACATAAGCCACAGTTATACAAGTGATTGTTAATAAATGCAGATTGTATAGTTAGTCATATTTTGCAAACCTTGAAGTATATTTTATCTGAAGTGTTGTCACGTACTACACCCTTTTAAAAAAGAAAATATGGGTAACCTGTCACAATATCTTTCCTTAATTTAACTGCACTATAGTCTCACCTGTTTGGCTGGAATGATATGTTGTCATATCCAGTGATTTCACACAGATCCTTCTCCAGTTCTCTGAAGAGCTGTTGATAACCCTGAGCCTGGTCCAGGGGCACAAATGGATGGATGTTGGCAAATTCCAGCCATGTAATTGGCTACAAAAAAAAAAAAAAAAACACAAGTTTTCTTTACAAACATGAAAAATGCACAAACCTGTACACTAATCAGACTTGGAGCAAACCGGTTACATTGTTACCAGACTGTAACTAATGTTATCCTCAAGGAAACTGCAAATTCATTCATGCCTGCAAATGATTCAGCAGATGTGACTTCCTCCAGGGACCCAATTCACAAAGAGATGCACTAAATATTTTTGCTGCCTTTTTCTTAGGATTAAGGCATTACAGATATAAAAAAATTTGGGGGTTTACTGTTTAGTATAAAAAAGTAGCTGAAAAATTATTTGCGACAAAAAATATATAAAGAATAATGAAGGGGGAGAAGAAAAAGCAGAAGATAGGCAATATGAGAAGGGGGTTGGTAGGCAGAGGTGTTAGAAAAGGGGAACTCATGTGATTTTTGCCAGGGGAGAGATAGAAGTGGCATAAATAGGTACACAGCAGGGCTCAAATGATGAGATGTAGATAAGATACATTTGTGCTCTTCATAGTAAACTAAAGGCAAATCTTTTTTTTTTTTTTTCCCATTTTGGAGAGCGTGGAGGTGGATTAGAAAAGCTGCCAGATTTTTATTTCTGTCTGTGCTCCCGTTAAGAAGATTAACCCTCTCGCTGGTGATCATGGCGACAGCCCTAGGGATTCCCTCACTTTAGAGGGATTTTCTCTCACTTCCTGTTTTGGCTATGGGATAGGAAGTGAAAGGAAACCTCCCAAAATGGCAAAAATAGACATTACAATAACAATAGTTATAACCCTCCCTTAGTCTAACCAAAATGGGGGAAAAAAAAAAAAAAAGGTTTTGCTTGTAGTTCTCCCTCAAGCCAAATCTCATCTGGTCCTGACATTGGTAAGAATATACCAGAGAGTAGTGTTCCCTTACTGCAAGCTCAGATGAACTGTTCAGCTTCATGGTACAGGAGCCCAGAGGAATCATGCTATGCACCAGAGAAATATCTTTGTTCTCCAGCCGTTTCATGTAGCGGACAATGTTGGTTTCTGAATGGTAACTAGGGAACAAAAAGCAGGATTAGAAAGCGGATATTTGTAGTTCTGGCTTCAGAAATGATGCTATCCTCAGATATTCACCTGTTAAAAACGGTGTGTGCAAGGAACTTGCTAGTCCTTTTAAAAGCAGTGGCTAAGATGCCTTTATTTTCTTCATTCATGTTTTCCGCAACCAATTCCTGCATAAGAAATGTAGCATCTTCAAAATCACCACAGAAGAATGATGTAAAAGGAAATGGTATACTAAGCCACAAGACTGAAGATGATTGTTGGGCTTTACATTTTCAGCCTTGCATAGTTTTTTGATGTGAGCTGAATGGTACATTTTAGAATTTGACAAATCTAAACTAAACTATCGATACTGATATCATCTGTACACAGCCATCACGTGAGTCTTCTACATGTTAGGCTTTATTCATAATTTACAGTTTAGCTGTAATGCAGTGTCTCCCAGGGGGTTCAACCATTCACAGGGGGAAGGTGGGGGTACCATTATGGACAGAGATCCAAAAATGCAGGTAGCATTGAGCCCCACACCCCCTGCCCTCCCCTAATCTTAAATCAAATCACTTGGTTCAACACACACTTGTAGCAGGGCACTCGGTAGGGATCACACCAACTGCCAAGAACCCAAATAATGATGGTAGGGGCAAGCAATGTGAAGAAGCCCATAAGAAAGCAAGTGCTTGATGATAGAGAATATTTGTTAAATTTGTTATAGTCCAAAAAGCAAAATGACTACAGCAAATTTTCATTTTTTTTTTTTAATGATAACTATTTGTATAAACAAACATTAAAATAGTTAAAAAAATAACTACTCTTAATTCTCAGACATGTGCATCTGGAAAATATTAAAAACATTAATCTGTATTAGTTTGTATATATTGTAAGGGGGGACAGACTGGTAGCAGCAATAAACAATGCACAGGACAACACCACCCAGGAATAATGCAGGACAGCTTTGTAGAGCAAGTATATAGATTAAAAACAAAAATCTGATTGTCCAAATCACTAACAAAGCTCAGGTCGCTTCAGGCTCCAAAGGCAGCTGAGACTTAAAATGAGGTCTGGCTACCAGGTAATATGTGAACATAGGAAAAGGAGGCTTTTTCCCACCAAAAGCTATACATAACCTAGAACAGAACTTGACTGAAGGGGGGGGGGGGGGGGGGGGGACACACCTGGATCTGTGTCCTCTTTAATATCACTACACACTCTCTACATCTTGTCTACCAGTGCCTTACAATATGTATACAAGGACAGCCAAATCTGCTTAGTTCGTATGGCGATTCTGTATCCTCTTTTGTAGTTCTGCACAACATTGTCCCTTGCCTCTTACCTCAATGCATCTCTATCAGTCAGACAGGAACTATATGATGGAAAATAAACTTTGTGCAGTCCCCAGGAATGTGAAATGCCCATAATACTTTAGCAGCAATTATTTTTTTTTTTTTGGCAAGAGGTACTTTTTAAAATTAAAATATAAAGAGGATTTGGCAATGATGCTCTGCTGAGTCATATATAGTTTAAATTAAATGGAAGGCCCACTAAAATCAGAAAATGAACAGATAAAGAAGCCATTTTTGGTTAGACTTACTGCTGAGGATTCACAGCCAAACACCCACAACAGGTCATCGAGATCTTTCTCCTTAACAGTCTCATCAATAGACACTCCAAGCTGTGAAACAATATACAAACTATTAAAACCAGTTTAAAGCTTTGCATTTTTTTTATTACTGCTGATAATCCCTTAATGGACTGATAGTTAACTAAAACTGTATGGGTTGTTATTGATTATTGCACAGTACTCTACATTAAACTATGTGAACCATCCCTGCATAGCTGAAAAGACTGACCATGCTGAGAAGGATGTGCTTCTATGCCTAGCATGGTCAGTTTGAAATAGGAAAGCAGGACGACTGGCAGGATCACCAGGTATGTCGCACAAAAGAAGCAATACAAAGAGAACAGGATACTTTTTAACATAACTACATGCTACAATAGAACGATCAGGAATATGACATTTTGGAGTAATAAACGCTAATGAATAAGGCTGCATGTCATTCCTACAGACGATGGCTAATGGGCAGAATAGAATCTCTGCTCATTTACCCCATTTGGCTTTTGCAGAGCAAACAGCTTAAAGTATGAATCATAAAACAGAAACGTATTCTACTAGAAGATAGGATTACTTACTGAACCATCACTATAAACACGAAAATTTATCTGGCGCTGTGCAGCACGATCCAGAACCTCTTTAACTGGACATCCACAATGTATCTTCAATGTGTCAAAAAACATCTCATCATGTAACTGATGCCCAGCTCTTTTTAGACCTAGAACAAAAATTATAAAAAGCGGTCGTCACAAAGCTAAAAACAATCCTAAGTGTTCATTTAAAGTTACTGTTTTGGGTTTTTTTTCTCCGTTTTGGATAAAATTTAGAACCCTTGTCATGCTGGGGAGAGCGATGGAAAGTATACAAAAGGAGATGCTTTTCCATTTAATTGGGATGATATTTCCCCTATAGCTTGGTTGTACTAGGAAGTGAGGGGAGATGTATCCAAGAAAAAAAAACAAAAAAAAACAAAAAAAAAAAAAAAAAAAAGCACATTAGATACAATTCCCTACCCTATGCAAAACAAACTTGAGCTGAGGGTTATCCCTACCTTCATGGGGCAGAGACCAATCACCAGCAACTCTATTATGTGCGAGAAAAGGGATTTGCATGCCCAGAAGTACCAGTCATTTTATTCACTCCCTGTGGCCAAACAGAATGACTGGGGAATGACATCACAGCTTACCAGTTCGTAGACATGGTGGCTGCATTAGTTTAGATTTAAGACTTTTTCCATCCTCTAATGTTACCCAGTAATCTTACAAACACACTTCCTGTTCCTTCTTGCCTACAATCATTTCTCCATTCTACGGGAGCAGTCATGTTTGTCACAAAGGCTAGACTTCTAACATGTCTGCCTTTGTTCATCTCCATTACATGGTGGATCGATGGAACTAGTATTCACGATACATGTTTATGCTTTTTCAGTTTCCAGGAAGTAACATGGACACTGCATTTTTGAAAAGATTACAGGTACTAGCTAAAAATGTTCTTAGTGACCAACTCAGTCAGTTTCCACGTGTGTTTAGCCTGAACAGAACATAATGTAATCTAATAAGCATTTTAACAATTCATATAGTTAAAACCCAGCACAAAGGAAAAAATATTATTTTTGTATACATGGGGTGGAGTCAGGTTTTAACTGCAGTATGTGGCCTTCAACAGGAAGACTTTCCCTCACTTCCTTTACCTGTGAACCAACGACAGGAATCGTGGGAACAGTTGTCACTGGGAGAGGAAGACACAGACAAAAAACTGAAACCTGGAATGCCTACTACATTAGTACGTTTTGTTGATGTTGAACGTAACCAATCAATTATTGCTGGAAAACCCCTCTAAACATACCTTCTGCAAGTATCAATGTGGCATTGTGAACTCTTCGTGCTATATGTTTTAGGCCATTTGGACCATGGTAGACACAGAACATAGCAGCCATGTTTGCCAGCAGAGCCTGCAAAAATTAATAAAAAAAAAACAAGTCATTACAAAATGCACTTCTCTAAGAAATAAAAAAACGCATCACAAAAGATCACACTTTTTACTGGGTGTGCAGCTCACTTCCAATATCCCCAGAGGAAAATTCAAACATGAGAAAAACCTGACATTATAAGGATGTAGAAAGGAGTAGAGAAAGGACGTAACTTTTTTTTTTTGCTTTCTTTGTCCCATTGGTGGGATTTCCCCTCACTTTCTAAAGAGATTTCCCTATTGATGTGCTGTTGTGTCTCTGGGAACAAGCAGTGCAGGGAAGTCTCACAAAAGATGATCATAGGCTTTACCTTTTAAGGGTTAGCTAACTAAAGTGACAAATTTCAGGAGATTCATTATACTGAAATTTCAGTTATGGGTGTACTCTTGGGAGAAGCCAGTCCCTAGGTGCACACCTATGCAAGAGGTGTAGCTGCTTTTAGTAAGTCTGGTTCTAGCAGGTCACTGCACTTTTAAGGAGAGATGGGTTTAACCTTCAGGAAAGTTTGCTCTCCAATTAATGCATTGTTAAATACATTTTGTATGCGCTCCTACAGATTACAGTAGGGCCACACTGTATGGAACAGTTTTGGTGCGAATGTGTGTTTTATTTTTATATGCATAATAAAAAAAATATTAGAAATACAATTTAATTGTGCTTACTTTTGCTAGCTAGCAATGTTAACACTTTACATTTGTGGTCCATCTTTACTGCGATAACAAAATCTGAACTTTTTTTTATATTTTTGGTAAAGCTCTAAATACCCCTTAAAAAATTGTGAAACTTTGGATATTCAAGCAATTTGTATGAGATAAAGGTAAGCTATAGAAACTGCTTTTCTCGTAGGCAATGGAGTAATTCAAAAGATAACCCTGGCACTTGGTACATGTCTAAGAACTGGAGTTACCTGTGCTGTGCAGATGTTGCTTGTGGCTTTATCCCTTCGGATGTGTTGCTCTCTGGTCTGTAGTGCGAGTCGATAAACTTCCTTTCCGGTAGCATCCCTAAAGAAAAGTCAGAATGAAGAAGAATGATGCACCAAAAAAAAACCCCCACACACACACGCTCCACTCCCCCCCCCCCCCCCCCCCAACTCTTAGCAGAATCAATAAATCATAGCCGAATTCAATTATATAAATCTGAAGATTGGTAGATGACAGTATATAAATATCTATACATTTTTTTTTTTTTTTTTTTATTTAGCTTGGTTGGGTTTTGTTTACTTATGCAAGTTTAAATTGATGGACAGAAGATGCACGACACATGCACCATTTTAAACCAATAGAGTATAATAGTCTAGGCTTTACAGTAAAAATAGGATGTAAGCAATATCATTGTCAGTTTGCCCTTAGGGCCTTATTATTCTGGTTATTAGTGAAACTGTCAAGGTCTCCTCAGCCAGCAACCACCATGCCCTATAATTTTTAATCCAATTACTTGCTGTGAGGGAAGAACTGCTATTCATATGAACACACAAGTCCCTCAGTGGAGGTCCACAAATTAAATGTGTGATCTACCTCTTAATAGGTCCAATTTAAGAAGAGGATGTAAGAAGTTAGAATTGTCTAACAACCTGGGTTGCCTTGCAGTAATTAAATCTTTGCAGTATTCGAGAATGAAGAATTGTGACTGCTGATTTTGGGGCGAAGAAGCCGAAACCAACGCATTACTTCCAACATGCACTTTTGTAAGAATCCCATTATGTTTTACAGGCAGTGTAAATTAAAATTATTGTGGATTCATAGTGATAATACAGTGTAATAAAGAGCCATGTAGAACTGTACCCAACAAGTAGACCATGTTTATATGTACATTAATTTTTCATGAGAGTTTGCAACTGTTTTGTGATACAGAAAAAAAAAAAAAAAAAGCAGTCAGCTCCGGTCTGAGCCAATGTACTAACCATGCGAGGTTAGTCCAGCGATCTCCCCCGCTGAGCTGTTGTGTTCTGACAGGGCAATTCCCCCTCCCCCCCACCAGAACACTTCGATTAGTGCTCTCTGCTATTGGCTGAGAGGGAGTCGGCCGGCTGATGGTTTTCCAGCCAGCTTCAGTCGTACAGACCGACATGCACACGCAGTATGTCAGCCTTTTTCTTTTTTGCCCATGTGTATGGGCTTTACTGTAGGCTAATGTCCGTAAGACTAAGAAACTGTCTTTGCATTCCCATGAGAAAGCAACTGGACGACGACTACTTTAACCACTTGATCTCCAGACCAATTCTGACACTTCTCACACAAGTGTAAAAATCTGCTTTTTTTGCTAGAAAGTTACTTAGGACCCCCCAGGGGCGTTGCTAGGTCTGCAAAAGATCTGGGGCTAGAGCCCATAGCAGCGGTCACTAACCTGGGGGGGCATGATGGTGGTAAGCAATTTTTTGGGGGCAAAGGAAGGCTGGTGTTGGCGTTTCAATCATGGCACCATGGTTGATATGATGTCAGGGTGATCGAAGCGCATCGTTTCTATTGTTATATTGTAATATATAATGAAATGGTTCAACCATAATGCAGAACCAGTGGGAGCCCTGGGCGTGTCACTTGCCACCATTTGCAGATTGTCACTTTCCGTGCCATCAAATGTGCATTCTCGCTGCATTGGTGGCAGGCTGGCAGCACTGGCCCATTTAGTGAGGGCAGGAGAGCGGAGATGCGGGGCGGGCAGTGAGAGATGATGTAATCTCTCTGCTCCCCGCCGCACCTCCAACTTTTAAAAGGCTCGCGCTGTGAGGGCACAAGAGCGCTGATGTGTGGCAGGCAGTGAGTGATGACATCTCTCTGCTCCCGCCGCACATAGCTCCCACGTTGAAGTCCCGGCTGTGAGGGCGGAAGAGTGGTGACGGGCAGGCGGAGAGAGATGATGTCATCTCTGCTCGTCTGCCCGCTCGTCTCCAGGGTTGGACTGGAACAAAAATTTGGCCCTGGACTTCATCCAGACTGGCCAACTTTGACACGTCTCACCCATGTCGGCTAAACCCGCCCCCCCCCCCCGGCCAAACCCGATGGCCACCCAAGCTCCCCCTTCACTAGCCATTAGCCGTTCTACTTTATTAGCGTAGAACAGCTGGTACTGGTACTCTTATAGGCAGTACCAGTGGGGAAGCTAGACATTATTTCACCCGGGGCAAACAATCAGTTCAGTGCCCTCCTCGCAATGGGACAAGAAGTCTAGCAGAATAGGCAGAAGTGAGAACTCCCAGGCCATAGCTGTTGAGTCAGCTGTCTGTCCCCTCCCCCGTGCTCCTTCTGATCCCTCCCATGCTTATGCATTCCTGTCCTGCTCCTCTGTCCCCCCCCCCCCCATGCTCCTCAGCACCCTTGCGTTTCTCTGCCCCCCCCCCCGCTTCTGTTCCCCCACATGCTTCTGCATTCCTCTCCTAATCTTCTGGTCCCCTGTGCTCCTGTGGTTCCCCTTGTGCTGCATGCTCCTCTGATCCCCCGCATGCTGTTTTGGTCTCACATGTGCCTCTATTCCCCCCCCCCCCCCCCCTTAGATATGCAGTGAGGCATACAGACATGACAGTACACAGACAGGCATACAGACATGATCCTTAGGAGTGGACACCGAGAAGCTCATTGTACGCTCCAGAAGACATGCAGCCACACACAGCTGTGACAAACTTCCTCAGCACTCTGTCTCTTGTTCTTTCCATCCCGTCTGCTGCCGCGGAGAATCTAGATGAGAGCGGGGGAAGGATAGAACAAGAGAACGAGTGCCAAGGAAGTTTATGTCACAGCTGTGTGCAGCTGCATGTCTTCTGGATCGTACGATGAGCTTCTCAGTGTCCACTCCTAAGGATCATGTCTGTATGCAGCCGCGCTGCATAACTAAGCAGGGAGAAGAGGGCGGGGGGGGGTCAGTGCCAGTTTAAAGTGCACACACTTGTGGAACAGTGCCACATACTATGGTACTTAAAGTAAATCTTCCTAGGCGATGCTTTATAAGCCTTTACAGGTTACCAGTTAGGGACAGAAAGGGAAAGGAAATTCAAAAGTTTAAAGCCAGCACCAGAATAGGAGAGAGAGAGTGGTAAATCATTCAGTATGCTAAATGCTCACAAACACACACACACGTTATAATCTGTACAATTTCCTTCAGCTCTACTAACAACTGTGTACCACAAGGGCCTGCCAGATTGTGTACAAATTGATTGTATACTTTAAGTCCTCACATTACATGGTTTTGATAAATGTAAAAAGTTGATTGGATAAAAGTACAAGGCTATCAGAGCCAACAACTGACATAACAGCAAGTCTTTAGCTTTCCTGAGAAAACCTGGGCCTTTCATGCATCATGAAAATAAATGAACTTGCGCTTACATTTTTACTCATGTCCCAACATGGCTAAATGTATTAGAATAGAGTAGGCTTGCTCACACACAAAGCTTTGTAATCAAGTATAAACTGACATACCTTGTCACACCAACCATCCTTCCAGGCATCATGCGAATTAGATTCTCCCTCACAGCAAAGAAAGCTGCATGTGGTCCTCCATAGCCGAGTGGCACACCAAATCTTTGAGAGCTTCCCAGAGCTATATCCACCCCAAACTCTCCAGGAGGTCTCAGGATGCACAATGCCAGAAGGTCAGTTGCAGAGCAAGCCAAGGTCTGATAGAAAAGTAAGAGCCATTACCATCTGTTCACATGATCATGTCAATTATGTGACTTGTCTCCCATAAGTAATTATTTTCAAAATTTTTTGTAAATATAACATTTTCTTAGCTGACTTATAGGTCTTTAAATGTATTATAATCAAGAAAACGAAGAATATTTTTACTCTCCCTTAAATGTGCCTGTAAAACTAGCTTCCCCGGTCAGCATTCTTGTTACTAGGTAAAACTACTCCCCCATTTTACCTCTTAGCCTAAGCATCAGGTCCAACAATCTACTATATATTGGTCCATATTCTTCCTCCATGTTAAAAAAAAAAAAAAAAAAAAAAAAAAAAAGGAAGAAGGAGGGGAGGAGCATAGTGGTTATCACTACATGGCAACTGCTCTTACTCCATTTTGGTGTGCTCTGTCAACTAGCTGAGTGAAGTCTTCCACTTTTCCATTTGTATCAGGATATTGAAACAGAACACCACTGACGTCTTTTCCACTGAAGTCCATCTCATGTGGCAGCATAAGTTCTGTTATGACACCAATGTAGCTGGAACATAGTACAAAACAGCCAATATTATACATGTAAAAAAATTGGACAAAATACCAGTCTAACCACACATTTCAGAGTAAGGGATTGCTACAGTGAGTTGATCAGAACTTCAGAAGAAAAAAAAAAAAAAAAAAAAAAAAAAAAAAAAAAAGGTTGGGGTGTTAATTTTAGATGATTGCAAAATAAGAAAACAAATGTGGCCAGGCAGCGGGAGGGAGAGGCAAATCCTAGGGCAGTGATGACGAACCTTGGCACCCCAGATGTTTTGGAACTACATTTCCCATGATGCGCAATAAGGATGAGCCCCGGCGTGTTCGCACACTCTACGTGCAGAGCCCGCCAGGAAATCGGCACGGCGCTGCGCTAATCACAGGCAGCGAGACATTTTCCCGACGTGCGGCTGCAGAGATCGGCAAATGTCTCACTGCCTGTGATTAGCGCAGCGACGTGCAGACTTCCTGGCGGGCTCTGCACGTGGAGTGTGCGAACACGCCTGAGCTCATCCTTAATGCTCAACTACACTGCAGAATGCATGAGCATTACGGGAAATGTAGTTCTAAAACATCTGGGGTGCCAAGGTTCGCCATCGCTGTCCTAGGGTATATCACCAGCAGGTGGAAAGAGGACCCAACTCCCCTATATAGATATTTAGTTAGACGGCATTTAGAATATATTGTCCAGTACTGGAGACCTCACTTACAGCAGTAAGGTGAGAGGCCATCTTGCACAGAGGTGTCACTGCATGGAAAGAGACACATGCTGCACTTATTTGCATGGTGAAAGATCCCAGCACTTTCATTTCACCTTCCACATTAGAATTTTCTTAGAGACTTATATTTATATATGTTACTTTACGTTTGTATCTATGCATCAGCCACGACAGTTTTATCAATATGAGCACTGTTTGAATATTCGTATGTTATGCTTGAATTCTCTTTGCTATGTAGATTGTTTTTACACACACTGCTGTGAGGATTTTGCAAGTTTGAAGGACTTGGGTTACTTATTTGCACTGTTTGATTTATTTTCATTATTTATTTCATCATGTGTGATTGGAGCATATTTTTTGTTATATTAGTTACACTTTACATCTTTATAACAGCGCAGCACCACTCATTATTCATCTACATATCATTGGTCACAGATTCATATATCGGTGTTTGCAGCAGTAGTTTGTTTCTTCACCATTTTCAGTGATAGCGCGGGAGTATCTCAGTTGATTCTATGATTCTATTCAAAAGAATTGATGATCATAGAGTATAATCTTTAATAGTATTTAATAGAAAAAGTCCAGAGAAAGGCAACAAAAATGGTAAAAGGTTGGGGGATAAGACATACAAGGAAAAACCTTCAGGAAATATGTACAGTTTCCAGGAAAGAAGGGAAATTGGAACTTTATTGAAACATTCTAATACATTATGGGCTGTATTTATAAAAAACAATTGCAGAGCTATTTATGCTTTGAAACTGCATGTACGTTTTCTGTGGAAATGGGGGCAAAAATGAAAAATAGGCCCTTTCCTCTGCAAGTCAAAATGTTATTCTTCATATATAAAGTAAATGAATAAAATACTGTATTATGGGCACTAGACTGAGTTGATCATAGTAAATAAAGCGTGTAACTAGTAGAGGTTTATTAGATATTTTTTTATGTTGGTACTTACAAGCAAAGTCTAAATTGCAACATGGTTGATGTTAATGTGCAAGTGATGTTGATGCTCATGTGCAACTATTAGCTTCTATACAGAAGAGCTCCCACTATTAGTCAAGGTTTATATGGGAAATGAGGCGCCCCACTCTGTTTCTGAATACCTTTGCAACACCAGCTTTAATATATGTTGGGGGTGATAACATTGAACCTGTAACCAAGACCTTCTATTTTAAACAGTATCAGTTAGAATGAAAAGTGTTATTTTGCAGTAAAAAGACACTGAAATCTATATGTCTGTAAAAACTGAATTCACATATTGTTTAAATTAGTTAGGTCTGTTTTTGAGAAATTAAGCATATCCAGATTAGAACATTTGAGTTTTGGACATTGCTTATCTAGTACATATAACACTGCTAGCTAAAGAGTGTCAGCAAAAGAAGTAGCCAGGACATAAAAAAAAAAAAAAAAAAAAAAATATCAAACTTACTAGTAACCATTGAAATAAAAGAAAAATGCTTACTTGGCTCTTGTCTGTACCACTGCTATAGTTTGAGGATGACATCTGCTGTCCACATAAAACTTCCTCCTCTTGTTGTGTCTACAAAACAAAAAAACAAAAAAAAAAACAAAAAAAAAAAAAAGAAGGATCAACAAGGTCAAATAACATGGAACTCCAGACAACCCAAAAAAAAAAAAAAAAAAAAAAAAAAAAGTCAACTTTCATGCATACAATATAAATAGGTGCTAATGGAAGCACCAGCACCTTGAACCATCCACACTACTGCATACTAGGACTGCTGTAAAAAAAACACACCACACACACACACACGCACATGGATTCAGGTACTGGGAGTTAGAAGGGGGTGACGACTAGATAGGCATGTTTACAGAAGGGGATGTGGTGGTGGTGATGCTTAGGCATAGAGTCAAACATGGAGGGGACAATGCAGAAGTGCAATGCTGTCACCCTCCTGGTTATTTTGTGGTAGGGATGTGTGAATCTTAATAATGGCTAAGAACTGTATATATCTTGGAGGGAAAGCTCACACGTAGGTATTTTTTAATGTATTTAGCAGCTTTTTTGGTTATACACTTAATATACAGAGACAGAAGTTGACTAAAAACAAAAATATACTTTAAAAGTTCAAACCTGTGGCACAACTGCATGGCTTCAGCAGCAGCCGTCCCTTCATCCAGTAAAGAAGCATTGGCCACATCCATCCCAGTTATATCGCACACCATAGTCTGATAATTCAGCAAGCTTTCCAGGCGACCCTGGGACACCTCTGGTTGATATGGAGTATACTGTGTTACCCTAGTGAGATAAATTCATGTCAGAACAACAAATAATAGGTTTGAAAGATTACCTGTAATGTAATATGTATAGCAGATGAGTTTTGTCTTTTGCTGCATCTGTACTGGGACTATTTCATTAGCTATATGCATGTATCTAATATTGTTCCAGGGGACTGAAATAACTGATACTGTGGAGAGGGGAAAAAAAAAAAAAACACACAACGCACCACCACACACAACTACAAAGCAAGGATTTTTTAGTCTGAATGGCGAAGGACATTAATATTTTAGTATTAGCAAAAACCCATCTATGTGTTAGATTTATTTATCCATCAATGATTCAACACCTTCATATTCACCCCATTTACAATTGGATGAACATGCACCAAGTGAATGCAGCTGCTTAAATCTCATATATAGTATGGTGCCCAGGAGGAGGTACCAGCAAGGATGAGCCTATGAATCACCCATCTGTTCCCGCCTGCATTGAACTGTTCCCCCCCCAAAATATAGTTTGATTGTCAAACGCGATATACATGATCACATGAAACAGACAAGACAGATATACATGAGAAACCAAATAATGTCATACATGGGAAACAGGAGGTAGTACGTTATGGGTGTTAGGGTCTTTACATATACCGCTAAATATAACATTTTCACAAACCATGTAGATCTAGATCGCGTTGCAACATTTTATATTGTTCTATTCAGATCTCTCAGTGTAGAGGTGTTGTGTCTCAAGGGGTGCTTCTATTATATTAGTGAGTGTTACGGGTATGAGCATCAAGGTGCGTTGGGGATTTTAGTTTAATTCCTATGAGCGAGTCTTTTATGGGGTGTCCATTGGTGGGCTTTTAATCTTCTCTCTTGTCAGATATATGGGGTTTGCTGGGATCTGTGGTCTACTTTTTCTATATAGGCTAATGGTCTGTGGGATTGTTAAACTGGTTTTGGTGTCCAGTTGACCATAAAAGCAGTTAAATAGAGAAACTAGCCACACATTGACATTGGTAAAGTAATAAGAACTATTTCACAACTATTTACTTTCCAGGTCTCAGTCATGCCCAATAATGTCCCACAACACCCATCCAGCGTTGGCAAGTGAGAGGAAAAAGGAACAGGGTTCCCCTTCCTCATTGCTTGATCTCCTGTTGGAGCAATGGGGACTTTACCAAACTTGGCACCTTTTGTGAACTGGGAACTCTGGAAAGGAGTTCCCACGACATCATTACAGTATCCTCTGCTATTAAAAAAAAAAAATATGGGAAAACAAGGTATTGAATCATCTTATGGGAAAATGCTGAACTTGGCAGGTAGATTGTTCCAAACATCTTGGAGAACTAACCACAGATCTTCTGTGGATGTAGGCTGCCTCAAATCCTTCTGTCTCTTCATGTAATCCCAGACTCGAGGTTCAGATCAAGGTTCTGTGGGGACCAAACCATTACTTCTAGGACTCCTTGTTCATGTTTGCACTGAAGATAGTTCTTAATGACACTGGTTGTATGTTTGGGGTTGTTGTCATGCTACATAATAAATTTGGGGCCAAGCAAGCGCCTCCCTGTTGGTATGGCATGATGAATAAAGTATCTGCCTGTATTTCTCAGCATGGAGGACACCATTGATCCTGACCGAATCAACTCCAGAATTGCAGCCCCAAACTTGCAAAGTGCCTCCACCATCCTTCACTGTTGCCTGCAGACACTCATTATTGTACTACTCTCCGGTCCTATGGCAAACAAACTGCTTCCTGCTACAGCCAAATATTTCAAATGTAGACTCATCAGTCCAGAGCACCTGCTGCCAATTTTAAGTTTCAATTTGTTTTATTACATTTTTTCTTATTCAAAATGAGAAGAAAGAATACAAAGCAGAACAAAACATTTTGTATATTGTTCTGTATACACAGTAAAATAGGTATATACAAAAGGGATCAATACAACCGAGATGAACCATCCAGGAGGTCCAGTATTGTTGTATACAATATAGAAAAGACCAAAACAAAAAAATTATTATTATTATCGATACAGTATAGTCTATTAACATGGTAATGAATAAAAGAGGTCCATCTAGAAAGAGAACTTAACAGGTCCACCTATTAAATGCACAAGGCTTAGAAGTCCTAAGGCACCAACAATACTTAAGTGGAACGTCAGTCAATTTTTCAACTTTCCATCTATTAAATCTTCTGCCCTTGTGGTTTTAACTTTAGATAGAAAAACATTTTTTTTCCTGCCAGCAAATAGCTTATACAGCTAACTTCATGTTTCTTGTCTGGTCATTAGCCTAGGCTTATGACATCATGCACAGCTCTCTCTTGAGTGTTTGCCAGGAAGGGGGGGGGGGAGGGGGATGAGTCATAAGAGGGCCAACGAGAGCTGCAGAGCTGGAGGTGTGCCTCTGTGTAAATCCAGGAAGTGAACAGGCAGCAGCTTCAGCTGCCCACAGTCAAAATTGTTGCAGCCAGACTCAGTGGAGGGAGATTTCTGCAGCATATGTGGCAAGTATATAAAAAATATGCAAAAGAAGTTGGAGGAAAACTTCAGAACGGCAAAATGTTTTTATTACAAATTATGTGAGCAGACCGCAGTTCCTCTTTAGTAGCTGCTGCCAATTTTAACCACTTCAATACCAGGCGCTCCCCCCCCCCCCCCCTTCCTGCCCAAGCCAATTTTCAGCTTTCAGCGCTGTCACTTTTTAAATGGCTACAATTCTTTCATGAAGTCTACTTCTGGCCAGACTTCTCCGGACAGTAGATGGGGTCCAGATGGGGATTGTCTCACCTGCTGCATTAAGTCTCTTTGGCCAACCACTGCTTCTACGGTCCTCAGCGTTGCCCATTTCTTTGTGCTTCTGCCGAGCTTGAACATCTTGAAACGCCAGTCCGCTTTGAAATCTTTGCCTGACAAAGACCTTGCTGATGCAGTATAAATACCTTGTGCCCTGTTACTGTGCTCAATCTTGCCATGGTTTACGACCTGTAACATGAAAAGGCCTTCCCCGAACCCACCTTAGTAGCACAGCTTGGCCGTTTCTCACCCAGTTTTAAACCTTCCACACAGCTGTTTCAGTTAATGACTGCTTCAACCTACATAGGAGATGATTAGCCCCTGCTTGGTAGGGGTGCAATGGATCGTCATCGATCCGTGATCCGATCCGCGGAGGTTGATCCGTACGCGACACCCGCGATCCGCTCTGTGGCCTCGGCCATAGGAAAGGCCGCGGCTTTGGCCTAGCTCCGGAGCGGCGGCCATCTTGGTACACCCGGCGGCCGTTTAGCACGTGATCTCTCCCCTCTGTGTACCGATCTGTACAGTGGAGGGGAGAGATCGGATGGCAGCAGTGCCAATACTCTGCAATGCCCTGCCAATACTCTGCAATGCCCTGACAATACCCCGCCAATAGGGAGATTGTGCATATTACAGTGGGGGAGATTTTTTTTTTGTTGATCCGAAAATGATCCGAACCGTGACTACTGATCCGAGGAACGATCCGAACCGTGAGTTTTTTGATCCGTTGCACCCCTACTGCTTGGTATAAATCAGTTAGTCATACGCCTACAACATTCCTGGCTTTGCACAAGTGTACAAAGTGTGTGCAAGTGTAGGAATTGATGCTGGTTTGAAGCCAAAAGGGTAGTCATACCATACATGGATTTGATTTAAAAAAAAAAAAAAAAAAAAAGATATATTTCTTCTGTTCGCTCACTTTGTAAATTGAGAAGATAAAACTAATTAAAAATATATATTTTTGAAAGCATTCTTACTTTACAGCATTTACTTGCCTAAAACTTTTGCACAGTACTGTAAATTGCCCAACTAAAGTTCCGCTTTAAAACTTGTTTTAGTGAGGGGCAGAGGGTGTGGGGAAAGGAAAGTGGAAAATAGAGAGAGGACGACAGAGGAGAGAGCGTATGACGGAGGCACGTAAACTGACCACATGTCAGGGCTCAGCAGCCATGAAAAACCGATCAGTTTATGGGGGGAGGGTAGAAGCAGGTAGCATCAACCATGTATTTCAGGTGATCTAGGAGGCCAAAATTACACAGCGCAAGCACCGTGCTGAAGAAAATGCTTTAAAAGCAACAGGATACATTTTATATATATTTTTTTTTTTGGTAGGGTAACAAACGCCTTAACTGCTGAAAAGTACAGATATAAAACTATTTCAGTAAGGGTCAGGGGTGCAATTGAAAGAGTGGCAAACACATTTCAGGACACAGTCTTCACATAGAAAACAATGTATGGACCTTTTTAACTATTTCTTCCAGTACCATTATCTGCACAGGACTTTGCATGCAGCTGGTTCACCAAAGTAGCAGTTGACAAAACCAATGAGGATACCATACTGCAAGAAATACAATTAAAAAAAAAAGTTTGTCAACTTCTAGTCCATATACACGGTTTTCTATCTTGAAGGGGCATTTTTGGAGCCCCAAAATACTCCTGGTTGTCACCATGACCGTTACTGGAATGGTCATAGCTGAACCTTTTCAGCAGTGGTGTGGCGCTTCACATTCTTGGCAATGGAAAGCTGACTAGGTTTCTAGCCTTCCCCTACTCTACATTAACCATGTTAACAAGAAATTAAGGCAATCCCAGACTCCTGACAGAGGTTTAACTTGAGAGAACCACACACACACACACCTCTTTGCCCAGGTGCTGCATAGAATTAATTTAACAAAGCAGCATCTACATGGAATTTATTATTACATTTGAATAATTAAGTCTATTGCATGTTTCTGATTTTCAGAACTGCACCCAATCACACACACTAAAGGAAGCTTTGAGTGCCTACAGACTCTAGTATAGCGTTCCTACATATTGTTCTACACAATCTTTTGTCCTTTATTTTCTTCTCAGGTCCCTGGAATTTGTTGGCTTGGTTTCCAAGGAGACCAAAATTCCAACTGGCATTTTTTGGAGGCGCTGCAAGCAGAGCTTGTGCTAATGTTAAAAGATGGATTCTAGCAAATGGAAATATATCAGCCATGTCCATACTAAAAAAATAAATATCAAATATATATATATATATATATATATATATATATATATATATATATATATATATATATATATATATATATATATATATATATATATATATATATATATATATATATATATATATATATATATATATATATATCTATATATATATATCTATATATAATTTTACACACACACACACACACACACACACACTTGCTCGCCCTCCATTGCCCCGTACACACGATAGGATTTTTCGACGGAAAATGTTCTATGAGAGCTTGTTGTCGGAAATTCTGACCGTGTGTAGGCTCCATCAGACATTTTCCATCGGAATTTCCAACACACAAAATTTGAGATCTGGATCTCAAATTTTCCGACAACAAAATCAGTTTTTGGTCTTGCTACATTACCTAAAGTTGTCTTGAGGGGTGCTACACAGGTCCAAAGGAGTGGAACCCCTATTAAAAAGGGACCCAGTCTTTGAAGGTTTACTCATGCAGCCCGCCGTGATGGGTGAAGTTTGGATCTGTCCGTTTCAGCAGTATCCTGCAGCGAGGGTAAGGGAAGAAGCTTAGGAACTGTAAAAAGTCCACCTATGCCTTCCTTCCATATATTAAACATTGTAATGCCTTAAAATCTCCTCTAGAGGGAGTAAAGATACACATTCCCTTTTCAGCAGCTGCGTCCAGCAACAACAGCGTGGTGTGTCCCAGTATCAGTAAGGGGTTCATTATTCCTCTCCCCCAAATGGGGAAACCAAGGGGCTGGGGGTACATTATGTACAGTGCAAGGTACATTACATCCTATCTGTAAACACAAGATTCAGTTTGAGTAGTGTTACATTATTATTCAAAGTGTGACGGCACTAAAGGCTGTTTCACACTTAGGCCGGGTTCACACTAACCCGCTGCGGATCGCACAGGAGCGCTGTGAGTCCCTGTTCCGTTTCAGGGACGAATCAATGCCTGAATTTGGCTTGGAAACAGAGCGAAAGACGCACACTGTGCATTGCACTCCGCAGCGGAGATATGGGAGCCAGTCACAATCTCTTGCTATGCAAATTGGATGCGGAGAAACCCACATCTAATTCACATAGGTGTGAACCCGGCCTAACAAGTAAGCCTCAACTGCTAAGAGCCCCTGACAGGAACGACTGATGCCAGCCTTTTAGGCTGGGGAGCAATACTAGACAAGACGAATGTCCAAGGACAGTGGTCAAGAACCAAAAGAGCCTTGCCCATCAACAACCTGGAGAGTCGGGCAGTGCTTCTGGCTCTGAAAGCCTGGACTTCCAGGTTAAGGGATTGTCCTGTCAGGATCCAATCCGACAATGCCACGGCTGTGGCCTATATCAACCAACAAGGGGGCACCAAGAGTCTCAGCGCAGAGAGAGGTGAACCATATTCTAACTTGGGCAGAAAGAATTATTCCGTGCCTATCAGCAGTCTTCATTCCGGGAATAGAGAATTGGCAGGCGGACTACTTAAGTCCCCAGCAGTTATTCCCAGGGGAATGGTCTCTTCACCCCAACATTTTTCAGGCTGTTTGCCAAAGATGGGGGACTCTGGACATAGATATTCTAGCATCCAGATACAACATGAAGTCAGTCAATTTTGTGTCCAGGACAGGGGATCCACTCGCATGCGGAACAGATGTGTTGGTAACCCTGTGGGATCAGTTCTCACTGATCTATGCATTCCCCCTATTCAGTTGCTGCCACAACTTCTTTGCAGGATCAAGCTAGAAAGAAAGCCGGCAACTCTGGTAGCATCAGCATGGCCGAGAAATCGTAAAGATGGCAGTGGAGGGTCCGTGGTCCCTCCCACTAAGGCCAGACCTGCTCCCACAGGGCCGATATTCCATCCTACTTTACGAACGCTAAATTTAACGGCCTGGCTATTGAAACCCACATTCTGAAGAAAGGTGGGCTTTCCGGGTCAGTTATCTCTACTTTGATTAATGCAAGGAAACCAGCGTCCAGAGCTATATATAGAGTCTGGAAGGCTTATGTTTCCTGGTGTGAATCCAATGGTTGGCACCCTAGGAGATATACAACCCCTGGCAAAAATTATGGAATCACCAGTCCCCGAGGATGTTCCTTCAGTTGTTTATTGTTGTAGAAAAAAAAAAAAAAAAAAAAAAAGTAGATCACAGACATGGCCCAAAACTAAAGGCATTTCAAATGGCAACTTTCTGGCTTTAAGAAACACTAAAAGAAATCAAGAAAAATAATTGTGGTGGCCAGTAACAGTTAGATTTATAGAACAAGCACAGGAAAAAATTATGGAATCATGAACAACAAACAAAATAACACTCCAAACACATCACTAGTACTTTGTTGCACCACCTCTGACTTTTATAACTGCTTGCAGTCTGAGGCATTGACTTAATGAGTGATAAAACAGTACTCTTCATCAATCAGCCTTCTCTGATTGCTGTTGCCAAATCATCTTTGCAGTTTGGAGCATTGTCATGGACCATTTTCCTTAACTTCTACCACAGATTTTCAATTGGATTGAGATACGGACTGTTTGCAGGCCATGACATTGACCTTATGTGTCTTTCTTCAAGGAATTTTTTCACGGTTTTTGCTCTATGGCAAGATGCATTATCTTGATAAATGATTTCATCATCCCCAAACATCCTTTCAATAGATGGGATAAGAAAAGTGTCCAAAATTTCAATGTAAACCTGTGCATTTATTGAAGATTTAATGACAGCCATCTCCCCAGTGCCTTTACCTGACATGCAGCCCCATATCATAATTGACTGTGGAAATTTGTATGTTTTCTTCAGACAGTCTGCATAAATCTCATTGGAACGGCACCAAACAAAAAAGTTCCAGCATCATCACCTTGCCCAATGCAGATTCGAGATTCATCACTGAATATGACTTTCATCCAATCATCCACGATTGCATTTCCTTAGACCATTGTAACCTTGTTTTTTTGTGTTTAGGTGTTAGAGATGGCTTTCTTTTAGCTTTTCTGTATGTAAATCCCATTTCCTTTAGGCAGTTTCTTACAGTTCGTTCACAGATGTTGACTCCAGTTTCCTCCCATTTGTTCCTCATTTGTTTTGTTGTACATTTTCTGTTTTCAAGGCATATTGCTTTAAGTTTTTTGTCTTGACGCTTTGATGTCTTCCTTGGTCTACCAGTATGCTTGCCTTTAACCACCTTCCCACGTTGTTTGCATTTGGTCCATGTTTAAGACACAGCCGACTAAACAACCAACATCTTGTGCAACACTGCGTGATGATTTACCCTCTTTAAGGAGTTTGATAATCCTCTCCTTTTTTTCAATTGACATCTCTGGTGTTGGAGCCATGTCAGTCCACTTGTTGCAACAGCTCTCCAAGGTGTGATCACTCCTTTTTACCTACATACTAACAAGCAGATTTAATCTGATGCAGGTGTGTTTGTAATGAAAATTTACAGGGTGATTCCATAATTTTTTCCTCAGAATTGAGTGATTCCATAATTTATTCCCTGTGCTTGTTCTATAAAGCTAACTGTTACTGGCCACCACAATTATTTTTCTTGATTTCTTTTAGTGTTTCTTAAAGCCAGAAAGTTGCCATTTGAAATGCCTTTAGTTTTTGGCCATGTCTGATCTGCTTTTTTTCCTACAACAATAAACTGAAGGAACATCCTCAGGGACTGGTGATTCCATCATTTTTGCCAGGGGTTGTATCATAGGCAGAATTCTTGCCTTTCTACAATTAGGCGTAGAGATGAAGTTGGCCCCAAGTACTATTAAGGGCCAAGTCTCAGCCTTAATCGATTTTATTTCAAAGACCGCTTGCTACGCATTCTTTAGTCTGGTGTTTTATGCAAGGGGTTATGCTTATTAATTTGCCAGTTAAAGCACCTTTAAGCCCTTGGGACTTGAACTTAGTTTTGTCTATGTTACAAAAACCGCCATTTGAACCGATACAGCATATTCCCTTAGTCCTTCTGACAAGGAAGCTGGTATTTTTGGTTGCTATATCCTCAGCAAGGAGGGTTTGGCTGCTCTTTCTTGTAAAGAGCCATATTTGATTTTTCATGAGGACAGGGTGGTATTACACCCTCGTCAGGGTTTCCACCTGAACCAAGATATTGTCCTGCCATAGGTTTTTCCAAAACCATGTTCCAGGGAAGAAAAGTCACTACATTGTCTTGATGTGGTGAGAGCAGCGAAGATCTATTTAAAGGCAACTGCTCAGATTCATAAGACTGATGTCTTATTTATTCTGCCAGAGGGTCCTAAGAAAGGACAGGTAGCGTCGAAATCCACTTTCGCTAAGTGGATTCGACAAGTGATAATTCAAACTTATGATCTAAGGGGTAAGATTCCCCCGTTTCAAGTTAAGGCATGCTCTACCAGGGCGGTTAGGGCTTCTTGGGCAGTGTGTCACCGGGCCTCCATGGCTCAGATCTGTACGGCCGCAACTTGGTCTTCAGTGCGTACTAGGATTTTTATAACAGCTTACCTGTAAAATCCTTTTCTTGGAGTACATTCTACATCTTGCTTACCCTATAAACAGGGCGGACACCTCTGAATACAAAGAAAGGGAGGAGCCCCACCATCCCAACATCCAAATGGTTATTAAAAAAAAAAAAAAAAAAAAAAAAAAAAGTTGAAAGGAGTAAAAAAAAAACTCAAGAAGTTGCAGGCTTTATGAGCATAGCATGAGGCAAAGGATCTATGCCTCCAAGCTTTGCGATTTTGGGTATCTGACTTAGAAGGTTATGGAGGTTAACTACTTCAGCAGTACTCACCCTTAGGCTCCATTCACACTAGCGCGTTTTTTGATGCATTTTGCATTTTGCAGAAATGCATGGGAATTTTTTAACATGGGTTCCTATGGAACATGTTGACATCAATGCTTTTTTGTTTCTCTGCATTTTTGGAAAGGGTCAGGGACTTTTTTTCATGCAAAATGCAGCGTTTTGCATGTAATAGAATTCAATGGACAAGCATCAAAAACGCAAGTGCACCGTTTTTGCAGCGTTTTTGCCGTTTTTTTTTTTTTTAATTTTTTTTTAGACTGTAAAAAAAAAAAAATGCAAAACGCAAATCGCAGCAAAAACGCCGCAAAAACGCTGCTCAAAAACGTGGCATGAAAAAAAAACCTCCAAAAACGCTCAAAAGCAACATGCATACGTGTGAATCGAGCCTTAATGGCAGCTTAATAACCACGGTAGTTGTAGATACCATTCAAAACACTAGGCAAGAGGCCACTGGAATTAAACTACAGTTCCAGCTTATTCTATTTTGAGTTTCTGTACCCAAATAGCTACAAGAACAAATTGAGTATTGTCTGACATTTTTTATTTGTACTAACATCCAATTTTTTACGACAAGCTTTCGAGGTGTACCCCCTTTAAGGTCCAAATGGTACTAATATACAAAAAACTTTTAGCAGAATGTTAAGACAATCTGGAGGACAGGGGGGAAAAAAAAAACCCCACACACCATAAACAACACAGCAATAGTAATTTTAGGCAGTTTGTTGGAAAAGGCAGGGTGGGGAGTAACAGAGGTGAGGATGGTTGAATAATTATTTAGAAAATGGAGGTCCACATTTAGGCCCCTTTCACATTGAAGCGCTGCCAGAATGCCGGTCGTTTTTGCAGTGCTTTTCGGGGGGGTAGCGTGTTAAAAGGTCATAGGGGAAAAAAAAAAAACCCCCGTTTTGCGGTGCTTTCAAATCACTTTGGAAGTGATGCCCATTCATTGAAATTGGCAGGGGCGTTTTTTGGGGACGCTTTTTACAGCGCTCAACACGCCCCAAAGATGCTGCTTGCAGGACTTTCTACTGCCCTGATGTGAAAGCACCCCATTCAAAAGAATGGGAGGCGCTTTTCAGGTGCTATTTTTAGCCCTAAAACATCTAAAAACTGCCTCAGTGTGAAAGGGGTCTTAGGCCTTTTGTGTGGAAAAAAAAAAAAAATTCCTAGTTCAAAATTTTTCCCTTTAAGAACCAAAATATGTCTTCCATGGTGTGGATAGGTTGTGAGGAATGATGTCCTACAGGTGTGCAGAAGTCATCCTCGTTACGTTCCTTAATGGTGTGCCTGTGTAAATTCATTCTTGTTTGCAATTTTTGCATTAGATGAAGAACACATTACTGGAGGTACAGCTGTATGATCCAGCACTACTGAAGGTCCCGTGTGTGTGACACTTTTTATTTGATTCAATTGGCTACACAGTTTGCAGCTTTTGCTTCTATTATTTGTGACTTCATAATCTGAATGAAGTTTCCTGCTGATTCGTTTATGTCGGAGGTTGGGTGGTTGCCTGAAAGCCAATATTGAGAAATGCGGGAATATTTTCTTTAGTATTTCATACTCTGTTATGATGGATTACAAATCTTTGTCATCTCCTCTAGTGCTAGAGTGTATATAGCTACTAAAGGTGCAGTTATGTTTAGTATTCTGAGAGGTTTATTTCTGTCTTCTGGGTCAGAGCAAATTCCAGTGGTATGGCCTGTCTGTGTATGATGCCCGTTGGGTGTGGAAGCTGCATAGTTGCATCAGTCAGTGAGTCAGTGGGGTTGATTTACTAAAACTAGAGAGTGCAAAATCTGGTGCAGGTGTGCATGGTAGCCAATGAGCTTCTAACTTCAGCTTGTTTAAGTAAGCTGTGACATAAAAACCTGGAAGCTGATTGGTTTCTTTGCAGAGCTGCACCATATTTTGCACTCTCCAGTTTTAGTAAATCAACCCCAGTGAGTTTCCTGTATATTGAAGTGTGCTGCATGTCATCCCCGAGGTGTACTTTGGGGTCTAGGAAACTGACACACGTGCTTGAATAGTCCATTTTTAGTAAGTTTGATGGGTGAAACTAGTTAGTAAAAAGGAGTAAAAAAAGGTTTTAGATTTTCCTCACCTTCTGTGCATATGATGAAAAGATCATAAATACAGCAATAGTATCTTTATGGCTTTTGCTGTATGCGGTTAAGGAATTTTTCCTCCTGTTCACCCATAAACAAGTTTGCATATTAGATGTAATTTTACTTACCATGGCAGTACCCATACACTGAAGATGGAGGTCATTATTGAAAGCAAATTAGTGTGTAAAAATGACTTCAATGAGCTGTGTAACATCATTAGCGCTGCTTTTGTGGTTTTGTGAGGATTTAAAAAAATAAAAATCTATGAAACAGCAATCCCATCCTTGTGAGGGCTGTTACTGTATAGAGATTTTTTTTTTCTTTTAACACCTATTTTAGCCATCCTTAATTGGAATAGGTTACAGAATAAAATAGTTTATAATCCTTAAAGGGCAACCCTATTAAAACAGCTAAATATAGACCTGATTTTTTGCTGAACTCAGCATTAAACAGTTAATGCCCACACTGAGCCCCATCCCCCTCCTATAACATTTAAAAACTCCATATCTGTGTCCTTAAGTCATATCCAAGCATACCCCCCCCCCCCCCCCCACCTGGTCACATGCATAACAGTGTGATAGTATGAAGAGTTCAACCCACCATCTGTTGAGGGTCTCTGTAACCCCTCTTGTGACCAGCAACATTTAAAACAAGATTATCCTCTGTAAGTCCAATATCCACCTAAATTTTGTTTTCACTCAGAATCAAAGTACATGTAAAAGAAAGAAAAAAAAAAGCCCTCTAGTTTAAGGGCTTTTTCACATGGGCAGGAAAAATAAAATAAAAATGTTGCCGCTTTCAGAGAGACATCGGAAAGCACCTATAGGTCATCTAATGTGCATATGCACATTGTGTCCTTTTACAGGAGGTTTTTTTTTTTTAAAAACACACACACACACACACACCATTTTGAGCTAGATTACAATTTACTAGCGTCTGCTGGTAGAGTTGCTAGTGATCTCATCACACCAGCAAATGTAGGTGCATAAGCATGTATTAAATGTAATTTTAATTGACTTCATAACTTGAAAATGTATAAAAGAAAAAATAAAACAGAAATATGCGCCCCCCCCCCCCAAATTTCTGCTACATAACTAGAAAATACACAATCCACGACATTTAGCTGCGATGTAGATTTTCTTTTTCTGACACTGCTCACTTGTCCACAAGGTGTCAGCACATTCAGTACAATAGGAATATATGTATCAAAATCATAAGATGTGTACATATGTAAAAATTAAAAAAAAAACCCACACACCTCTCTTTAGGATAAAATGCTGTAAATTGAAATTACAAAACTGTATAATCATTTCTGAAATTAAGTCAGTAGGGGCTGTGAGAACCAAATGAATGACTTTAGGGCTTCTGCCGTAAACTTTTACAAATTAATTGCTCCACAGTGCCCACAGCTACAGAGGTCAGCGAGGATTCGTTAAAAAGCTAATTTACTGGTTGGTACAAATATGTAAATACTTCTAATACCCAACACCTTAGCACAGCTTCACTTTAATATTGTATGATTTTTTTTTATCCAGGTAAGCAATCTGATGACTTTGTGGGAGTACAATGGATTTTTTTCTCATCTTCCAGCAAAATCTCCAAGTTGGCAAGAGGGCTATGTTTTGCTTTCCTCTGTTGGGAGTTTGAGAGGCTGATTAAAACAAACATTTCATGACAGGTTTCCTTTAACTAGGCATTGTAGGCTGTGTATCTGTCAGACTTATTAGAAAAAAATAATATAATATAATATAATATAATATAATATATTTTCAAAACACCAATAAATAGGTTTACAAATGCCTGACATGTCATGTAACAAAAAAATAAAAAGTAAAAATGTACTTTAAGCATTTACACTGCTCCTAAAAGGGGTTATTTGAGAAAATGCCAGCCCTTTCAGTTATACTCTGTGCGTAGTTTATCATTTAAAAAAAAAAAACGTGCCTTACAACAAGTGAAAGAGGCAAGACATACCAGCCAGCATTTTCCAGTAAATTTCTTAAGATGGCCTGTGGAACGGAGCAATTATAGTAACCCATGCCAATATAGGATCTCCAGATCTTGTTCTTTGATGCTATGTTTCGAAGTGTTTCAAGAAGTTCATTTTCACCTGCGGAAAGAGAGTCAGGCACTTGTAGCAAGTTTAATTACTGCCAAAAAAATTACAATAAGCCAGCAAAATCAACCTCATGTATTGGGGCACCTTGATTTTTCCATCGCTTCTGCAACTCATTTTAGCTTTTCATGTGACAACACTGAAGAAATGACACTTTGCTACAATGTAAAGTAGTGAGTGTACAGCTTGTATAAGTGTAAAATTTGCTGTCTCCTCAAAATAACACACAGCTATTAATGTCTAAACTGCTGGCAACAAATGTGAGTACACCCCTAAGGCCCCTTTCACACTGGGGCGTCGGCGGTAAAGCGCTGCTATTTTTAGCGGCGCTTTACCGTAGTTTTTGCGCGGGGGTGGGGGGGGGGTTCGTCCGCTAAAGTTAAAACAGGGATGTTGCACCACTTCCTTAAACTAAATCTCTCTAAAACTGAGCTATTAAAATTCCCCCCCGCCCGTGCCCCCCTCCGTGACTTTTCCATCAAAATCAACAATGCAACCATCAGTCCCTCCCCTCACGCCAGGGTACTAGGTGTAATCCTAGACTGACTTGTCATTTCAGCCTCAAATCCAATAGCTGTCAAAAGTTTGTAGAATTCACCTCCATAACATCTCTAAAATTCGCCCCTTTTTAACAAATGAAACCACCAAGCTCCTCATTCACTCCCTTGTTATCTTGCTTGACTATTGCAACTCCCTTCTCATTGGCCTGCCTCTCCATAGGCTATCCCCTCTTCAGTCTATCATGAATGCTGCTGCCAGACTTATCCATATTACCAACCGCTCAGTGTCTGCCAACCCTCTCCTCCAATCCCTACACTGGCTCCCAATCACCCAGCGAATTAAATTCCTGCTTTTAAGCTCTCTCATCTCCTCTTCCCATGCTCGTCTCCAGGATTTCTTCAGAGCCTCTCCCATCCTCTGGAACTTGCTACCTCCATCTATCCCCTACTCTTGCTACCTTCAGGCGATCCCTGAAAACTCATCTCTTCAGGAAAGCCTATCACGTCTCCAACTAATCTCCTACCACTTCCAACAGCTCATTCCCCACAGTTACCACTACAGTTTTGTACCACCTGCCCCACCCGATAAGATTGTCAGCTCCTCTGAGCAGGGCCCTCTTAATCCACTTGTATCTTATTGTATTATAACTGTATTGTCTCCCTTTTATATTGTAAAGCGCTGCATAAACTGTTGGCGCTATATAAATCCTGTATAATAATAATAATAATAATAAATAAAAACTACCCGAAAAGCGCAGCTGCACTTTACCGGAAGTTCAATGGGCAGGAGCGGTGTATAAACCGCTCCAAAGATGTTGCTTGCAGGAGTTTTTTTTTTTTTTAACGTCTTGCCACATCCGACCCAGACGGGGTAGAGAAGCGTCAGGATTCATATACAGGATTTGTGTATTATTTTTATCCTTAATATTTGAATACTGTATATTACTGTGTACTGTCATGTCAGTGATGCCGTTTTTAGTTTTTGCACCACAGCTCATGTTTTAATTAACTATGCTTATAGTTTTTTTTTTTTTTTATATCCGGTTATTAAAAATCTCATTTATGCAACTTCATGTAGTATCTTTTTACCTTCTTTGCTGACTAGAAAACCCCTTACGGGGGACAATCCCTTATTTTTATACTATTATCCGGGGTGTGCAGCTATTTTTATCATATGAGTGTCTTTCCATTTCAAGGCTGTAAGATGACTGCCAAGACGCTGAAACTGAGCTGCAGCACGGTGGCAAAGACCATACAGCGGTTTAACAGGACAGGCCTCACCATGATCGACCAAAGAAGTTGAGTGCACATGTTCAGCATCATATACAGAGGTTGTCTTTGGGAAATAGACATACAAGTAGGGCTGCAACTAACAATTATTTTCAGAAACGATTAGTTGGCCGTTTGTTTCAATTAATAGGATAATGACCTTAACCGCTTGCCGCCCACCCACTATTATGATTTTTTGTTTTTTTTTGTTTATTGGAGGATATAATAAACATACATGTCTACATTGTTATTAAGTTATTGTGAAGTGTAAATTATTTACCAAGAACATTACTAGTTACCAAACAATTGAGTGTGGGTGGTGTGAATTTCTATTCACAGCTACACAAATGCTGCCCTTTTAAACGCAGGTCTACAAGTCCAAGACATGCATTCCATCTTGTAAGCCTGGATCAGTTCTATAAAAAACATCAATACTTACTTTGCAAGCTGCTGCATTGTTGACTTGTCATTCCCTCACTACAGTATAATTTTGGTAGTTGGGAAATCTATCACTTAAAGGCCACAGACTGGGTGTCATTGAACCTATACTTCATAAGAGTGTGTGTGATATAGCAAGCTTACGCAAGCAGCTGTCATGCTCTTTACTTTTTCCTCCCCCTCCAACAGTGATACTGCCATCAACATACACTAGACATGGTTTGCATAGTTTAGAGCAAATATTTGCAGTGTTGCCCTTACAGAATAAAAATGGTCATATTTTCCAGTTATGTGTGAGTAATACAGCTGCTACATGCAACTCATTGTTTGGTGCCACGAAGTTCATGCTGATAAACTAGTTCTATAAGTTTGTAGGCAACTCGCCAACAATGCCTGACAATTTGGAATCAAGTTTTCTCCAGGAAAGTAATAGAGTCGATTGTTACCATTTACGCAAACCCCCCCCACAGAAAAGTCTGCCCAATCTGAATCTCCAGGTTTTTAGAAGGAAACTTGTTAGAACAATTACTCAGTATATAGACAGTCTGCTACCAGCTATTGTCTTTAGGCAGCTTTAGTCATACCTGCAATACAGAAAAAGCTCAATAGGGAATATGCTGAGGATGGATGGGGCAGTCAAGACTAGTAATCTATGAAATGAAGCTATCTCACTTCCTGCAATGCAATGGTTACATGTCTCGCAGGCCTCTGTCACTGTCTCTAGCCCATTGACTGGCCAGCTTGGAATGGTGCCATCCCATGCACAGGATTGGCAGGCAGTAGCACCCACCAAAAGCAACAGGGGGATTATTTCCTGCTGCAGCATGTGTACACTCAGGAACCGCTGCTCCCCTTAAAAGTGATCCAAGTGTGCTTGACAGGTGGCGATATGTTGCCTCCTCGCCACCTGATTTAAACCCATAAATACCATGCAATGCACACGATTGCGACGCGGTATGTATGGCAATTAGAGGTTTAAATCCGGTGTGAGGGCAACACTGCCCAGTGATCTTTGACTTCGGGTTTTTAACCACTTACAGAGGAAGTAGTGGGTTTTCCTTCCTCTTTATTTCCCTGTAAAGGTAAAGCATAATGGGCTACTATGCATCGCATAGTAGCCCATTTTGTGTCACTTACCTGACACAGAAGCCCACGCTGTCGTTGTCCCCACGAGCAGGGAGCTTCCATCTTCGCCCCTCTTCCTTCCGGGGCCACGAACTCCGGCTCTGACTGGCCAGTGGTCGCGTGGCATCACATGCACGGGAGCTACCAGTCACAGCATGACCCCCTAATAGGGCACATTGTGCTGTTTCTTTCTAAAGAGTGCTCGGCACATGTGCCGTAGTCATCGGCGCTCGTCTTTTGTAAATATCTCCTAAACCGTGGAGGTTTAGGAGATATTTCAAGCACCTACAGGTAAGCCTTACCTGTAGGTAAAAGTGGTTGTACAGGGTGTACAACCACTTTAAGGCCCGAGCCTCTTTTTTTTTTAGATGTGTTTACAAGTTAAAAACTTTTGCTAGAAAATTACTTCGAACCCCAAACATTATACATTTTTTTTTCCTAACACCCTAGAGAATAAAATGGCGCTCGTTGCAATACTTTAATCACACTGTATTTGCACAGCGGTCTTACAAGTGCACTTTTTTGGGAAAATATATATATATATATATATATATATATATATATATATATATATATATATATATATATATATATATATATATATATATATATATATATATATATATATATATCTTTTTTTTAATTCAAAAAAGTGTAAGACAACAGTAAAGTTAATCCAATTTTTTTTATAATGTGAAAGATGTTACACCGAGTAAATTGATACCAAACAATTCACGCTTCAAAAATTGCGCCCGCTCATGGAATGGCGACAAACTTTTACCCTTAAACTCCATAGGTGACGTTAAAAAAAAAAAAAAAAAAAAAATTTACAGGTTGCATGTTTTCAGTTACAGAGGAGGTCTAGCACTAGAATTATTGCTCTCGCTCTACAGATCACGGCGATACCTCACATGTGTGGTTTGAACGCCGTTTTCATATGCAGGCGCTACTCACGTATGCATTTGCTTCTTCACGCAAGCTCGGCAGGACGGGCACGTAAAATAAATAAAAATAATTTTCCCCCCTTTACACTTTTTATTTTTTTAAAAAACCACACACATCATGTCACTTTTATTCTTATTACAAGGAATGTAAACATCCCTTGTAATAGAAAAAAGCACCTCTTAAATATGAGAGCTGGGGTCAAAGACTTCAACTCTCATATTTACACTAAAATGCAATAAAAAAAAACAAAAAAAAAAAAAACAAAAACAAAAACAAAAAAAAAAAAAAAGTGCCATCGGGGACCCGGTGAAAAATAAATTAATAAATCAGCCATTGCTGGATGAGGACCATAGGGATGTCTGGTGACCAGATGGTCACCGGTCATCTCTATGACCATCGGAGGCCTGGGCGTGACGTTATGATGTCACGGCCGGGCTGCGGATGTAAACAAAGTTGCGATCACGGCTGGTAAGCATGAGATCGTGGATTTTTTTTTACGATCTCATACTTTCCAGCGTGGAGGAGAGATGTGGGATATTATTGACCCCGCATCTCTCCATAAAGAGGACCTGTCACAAACGATTCCTATTACAAGGGAGGTTTACATTCCTTGTAAGAAGAATAAAAATGAAAAAAAGAAAATAAAATAAAAAAAATGAAAGTGTAAAAATAAAGTAAAATAAAAAAAAAATTAAATTATAATGTTTGGGGGTTCTGAGTAATTTTCTAGCAAACAAAAAAAAAGATTTTTACATGTAGGGGGAAGTGGTTAAGCAGTACAATCACCAAGCTGCAATATTTTTATTTGGATGATGCTGAAATTTTGCAGGTCTTTACCAAAGTAAGCCAACCACTTTACTCCTTGGCCCCAAAGAAATTTATGGTCCATAATTCCTAAACACCCTACAGATGTAAAACAAGACCCTCAATCTTTTTTGGGGAGGGTGGTCACATACACAGCTCATTTCATCTTTGGTGGCAGCTCAACCCAGGGCCGTCTTTAACCACTTAAGGACCAGCCTCATTTTGGATTTTAGGTGTTTACATGTTTAAAACAGTTTTTTTTTGCTAGAAAATTACTTAGAACCCCCAAACATTATATATTTTTTGTTTTTCTAACACCCTAGAGAATAAAATGGCAGTCATTGCAATACTTTTTTTTGCACAGTATTTGCGCAGTCGTTTAAAAAAAAAATGACACAAAAAAAAAAAAAAAAAAAAAAAGTGCCTATTAGAGAAGTGAGCGGAGCTGACATAATGACGTCGCTCCGGTCGTCCTATGGTATAGAGACAGGTAGGCGCCATCTTAGCCTCACTCGTCTCTATACTGAGGAAGAGAAAGGACCCGATCGCCTCCGCCGCTAGCGACAGCTCCGGTAAGCGGCAGAGGGCGCGGGAGAGCAGCGAGAGGGGGGGGTGGCACCTCTCCTGCCACCGATAACGGTGATCTCGCGATGACCTCGCCGCAGAGACCACCATTATCGTGTACAGAAACACCGGCCCTAAAGATGGATACCTCGGTTGTGGCAGCAGCTGCTGCCATTACTGAGATATCCATCTTTAAAGCAATGACGTATATTTACAGTGGCCGGTCATTAAGTGGTTAAGGCAGGGCAAAAGGGGCAGCTGCCTGGGTCCTGTCATTGTTGTGGGGCCCAAAGCAGCTGCCCCATACTTGCCAACTATCCTGGTTTAAATTCCCTTGTCCCTTGACATTTTAGTCCTGTGCTGTGTCCCAACATCTCAGTGTGCAGTGCTGCTATTAATGCTGCCCAGCTCTGCCCTATTGTTATGTATGGATGACTCACCTGCAGACCCTATGTTTACATGTAACTAACCGAAATTCACATGTAAACAGCGGCGGCCAGCAGCATTCATATGTATATCATGCCCCCCTGAGGTCATATCCACCATCACCTATACTGAATGCTGCCCACTGGGGAGGTAAAGGGTCATGCTCAAAAGTCCTGCTTGTAACTGTTGTCATTAAGCCTACCATCCGCCTGTTCTGCAAAGGTAAGCAAATCGTTGGGGTGCGCAGAGGTAGGCAGAGAAGGAATTACAGTTTGGGGTCAACCGGAGAGCAAGGGGGGGGGGGGATGTACAGAGGTAAGGAAGGTGGATGCAAAGACGAGCAGAGGGGGCAGGTAGAGTTAAAGGAGTGGAGGGGATGGGGGAGGTTTGGAGTGCAGAGGTTAGCAGGGGTTTTAGGATGCAAAGGTGTACTGACAGGGTGGATAAAGATGTAGGTAGCGTGTAGGGCAGCCCATTCATTTCAATGGGCTGCTCAATGCGCTAGAAATGTGGAAGAAAGTCCCTAACCCTTTTTCAAAATCAGATGGTGCCAAGTAGAGCTGCACAATTCTGTCTAAAATGAGTATCATTTGCTTAGAATAAAGATCACGATTCTCGAGTGCAACATCTTCTTTCACATTATACAAAAAATAAAAATTGGGCTAACTTTACTGTTTAGTTTTTTTTTTTTTATTAAAAAAGTGTTTTTAAAAAAAACTGCATTTGAAAAGCGCAAATACGGTGTGACATAAAATATTGCAACAACAGCCACTTTATTCTCTAGGGCTGCTGCAAAAAAAAAAAAAAAATTGATATCATGTTTGGGTGCTCAAAGTAATTTTCTAGCAGAAAATAATGATTTTTACTTGTAAGCAACAAATGTCAGAAAAGGTTTGGTCTTTAAAATGGTTAAACTTCTCTCATCTACACACTGGAGTTCTTTCCTTTGATAAAAGAACAAAAAGATACTTTGTTGCTACTTGTTTGGTGTTGGAATAAAACTTGGCAGGCTGCCTGGATTTTTTTTCCCCAGCTGTGAGAACTCTCTGCACTTGTTAGAAAGATCATGCCTTGCAGTTTTGAAGATCGGGAAGGGAAAAAGATTGCGATTTTGATTCTTAACGATTAATCATGCAGCTCTAGTGTCAAGGCACATGTAGGCAGATGCGCGAGGGTGTCATTAACAATTGATGGCACTGCTGTGTATCTGCTAAAGGACAGCATGTTTCTGTGGTGTCAGGAAAGCGATTCTGCATGTGTTCCCGACACTCAAATGTGAACACAGGCTAAATGACTCAGTTACATTGACGGTCATTGTAAGTCTTCTCATTATATTGGGGCTTTGTGTCAAATCATTTCATTTACACTAGTGGCCAGTGTGAATGTTCACCTTACATTAGTGATCACTGTAAATCCCTCTTTACATTGGTGGTTACTGTGAATGCTTCTATTAGTGTTCAGTGTAAACCCCTATTGAATTGGTGGCCAATGTAGAAACTCCCCTTTATATTGGTAGTTGGGGGGGGGTACCACACAGCATTGCCATTGATCACACCCTCCCCTGCCACTGATCCCAGGAGTCCTAGGATCCCTAGGAGTTTCCGGTCTATTGATGGGTCCGCTCACTTCCCCAGTCCATGGTGTGTAGACAGTGAGGAGATGTGCTGTAACCTCTAGCAACCAGTGAGCAGTATTACTGTATAGTAATCTCTAGCAACCAATCAACAAGCAGAAACCATGTGCTGTAACCTCTAGCAATTAATCAGTGAGCCGTAATGTGTGCTGTAACCTCTAGCAACCAGTCAGTGAGCGGTAAGGATATGCTGTAACTTCTGGCAACCAATCGCTATCTGATACAATAAATTGATTTGGAGTCTAGCTGCTATTTATTGTATGCCCCCACCCCCCCAGAATGACCCTGGCTCAACCGCCACCCCATGCAAAATAAAAACGAGAGAAGGCTTATGCCATGTAAAATATGTATTTTTAGCAAGATAATTTGAGCCCAAAACATCAGTAGGAAGGAGATGTGGCACAAGTAGGTTTCATTCAACTTATGCCAACAGAACAATGCAACCATGCCAGTAACAAGCTGTAGATTTCATCACTGTACAGCACAATTCCTGGAATGTATTACATCCCCCACAGCCAAAATGTGCCATGTCATGTTAGGAAATGATAAACTAGTTTATAATGTCCATACTGTATAAGGTAGTGCAGAAGTTTTAAAGTATCTCACATCAGCTTATCTGCTCATATTTAAGATAATTACACTATTATGGCAGGTCAGGAAGGTGACATACAATTTACAGTGATGCTGGCATTAGACGAGTTAGAGCTAATTGCTAAGTCTTCCCTAGGTCGTACTGGCTGGAACTTGAAATCATTCTCCCCCTCCATCCAGCTCAGACTGGTTGCAGAAAGCACATCAAACAAGCTTCTACAGCTATTCTAAACCTTTAGGCCTCATGCACACTTGACGTTAAAATAACGTTATAAAAACCATCAGTAGCTTTGCAGTGAGTTTTTCAACTTTTTTTTAGCAGTTTTTTTTTTTGAAAAAAAAAAAAAAAATTATTTTCAATGGATCATAAACGTTAAAAAATGCCAGTGAGCAACATTTGAGCATTTAGCGACGTTTATCGTTAGAGCGTTTTTACAGCTGAAAAACGTCTCAAAACCCCACTAGTTTTGGTGGTTTTTTTACTGCTCAAAAAACACCACTGCCCAAAACTGCTTACAACAGCCTATGTGTGCATGGACACATAGGATAACATGGAGAGTTTAATGACTGTAGAAAAAAAACAAAAAACAAAACCATCTACAGACAAAAACAGCTGCTGTAAAAACATCAAACGTCCAGTGTGCATGAGGCCTTAGTATGCTCGTTTCAGAATTTGCGGTGAAAACATCACATTTTGCATTTTGATTTCTCCCCCTACTGCAATTGTAACACCAAAAGAGACAGAACAACATTATCTCAAAATTTATAGAACCCCAATTCATTAAACAGATTGAAAAAAACAAAAAAAAAAAAAAACCCCTCTAACACTTCGATCGCGGGACCTCTCCCACCACCCCAATAATGAAGGATGCCCAGGGCTGCTGTTAGAAATCATGGCGCTCCGTATATAGCCTTCCTGATAGCTCCCCCCCCCCCCCATTAATGTGGTCTTAAAGTAAAACTATAGGCAAAACTTTTTTCTTCATTTTGGATAGAGTAAGGGAGGATTATAACTCGTCAGATGTTTTTTTTTTGCCATCTGTGTCCCATTGGGGAGATTTATCTTCACTTCCTGTGCTCTAGCCAAACAGGAAGTGATAAGAAATACCTGCAAATTAAGGAAATATCTTGGGGACCACCAGGACACCAGAGCTAGCGTCACTATTGGAAGATTTGCCCTCCATTACTTTTCCGGGAACAACCTAAAATTTGGGATTCTCTCACTTCCAATGATAAAAAGGTAAATAGGACAAATAGAGGGTGAATCTCCTTAACGGGGGCACAGGCGGCAATAAAAACTGACAAGTGTTCTTATCCCTTCTCCACTCTATCCAAAACTTAAAAAAAAAAAGAAAGAAGTTTTGCATTTAGTTATATTTTATTGTATCTCTATGACAGGTTTCTGAAATGGCTGAAGGAGAGTGACAGTACAACTTAATGCTGTGGCACCATCACCAGTGACTAGCGATTAAATCACTAATTGCATCACTGATATTAACTATCTGTAGCCACTAAAACTACTACAAAATTGTACATCTGACATCAGCCTTAGCCCATCATTTAGCTAAAAAGAATCATACCCAGCGTTTACAATGTTTGGTATGAAACTCTGTTAACTAGCAGGAAGTGGTTTGGTATAGATAGAACACATCTGTGTGTTGGTTACAATGAAGGCATTAACATGTAACATCTTATTGTCAAATCGAAAGTTTAGAAATGGTGCTTTGCAGTCATTTGTAGAACTGCTCCACATCCAACAAAAGTGCCATGCTGCCCCATTCTTTTGTATTGCGTTTACAATGACCTGTGCAGAACAATTCATCTTCTGTTAACAATAGAAGTGAATGGTGTCCAGCCTGCATCTCTTTGAAATACCTAGTCATGTGTGACTAGAGACTTAGCATTGCCATAAAAGCCTGTATAAAGATTAACAAACTAAGAAGGTTATGAAAGCATAACCGAGGCTATAGCCAGTCTCTTGCTCCTCTGGAGCTCATGTTGCTAGCAGACACTTGGTCCCTCGTGTGTTAAATTCCAGGGGCAGTAGGTGTTATACAGTCCTTCTAGTGCATTCAGCTGCAGCTATTTATCTGATGCCATCCTGAACAAACCAGATTGAACTGGTCACAAACTTGACAAAAGCAATGGGTTTAAAGTTTGTATTTTGACTGCAATGTGCAATTACATGGGAAGAGATCAATCACAGGAGCAGACATCCGCACAACCACCAATTGAATTGCCAAAGGGTGCTTCCAAGGTGTACATCCATTCCTTTAATAGGGAGAAAACAGCCAAAAGGGAAAAAAACAAAAAAACAAAAAAACTGCCGCTATACAAAATTCTATAGCGGCGACATTCCTTTGTGCTCAGATAGTGCTTTAGCAATTGTTTATTAGGCCTTGTGCATACTAGGGCTGGCCATACAAATTTTCTTTTAGATTTACCAAAACCATATAATGAGGTCAAACCTAAACACTTTCAATTTGTATGAAATCAGGCAGGAACTTGCACTACATAGTTGGAGTTAAAATCTAAAGGAAATGGAATAAGAAAATTGTATAATATATGGCCAGCTCAATCAAATCCTGATACAAGCACAGTGTCCAGCCTCACAGCCTGCAATCGGTCCGTCTTTGACAGGCTGAAATACACTGTTGCTGAAAGATTGATACTCACGTTTAGGGCCCCATGCATTCAGGGACGTATGCCCTGAACACATGGTGGGCATATGCCCTTGAATGCATATAGCCCTTAATGCCACTTTGGGGGGTGGTTGCAAAGCATCTCCGCTTGTCATAGATTTTGACAGGCTGCATCTGTGCCCAGGCACACAAACGATCTGTATTTTATGGGCAGGGGTTAAACATCCAGTGTGCACGAGGCCTTTAAAGCGGGGGTCCACCTATCTATCGTTTTTTTTTTTTTAGTTCATTCACAAACTTTTCTTCTCAGCATTACATACTCACATATTGTGTGTAATATGTCCGCCTGTGTCAGATTTCGTCGGAAAGAATAACTTATATTATTCACTGCAGGCGGTTTCCATCTTCATTGTGGGCATTTAAAGCCCACAAGCATTTATTTCCTGGATGTGGTGAATGCATTCACCGCTCGTTCCCGCACATGCTCAGTGGCATCCTGGGAAGCCTGAGACTAGCTCCCAGGAGTCTGGGAGAGGCTAGAAACACGCCTACTCCCACGGGAGGAGAACCAGGAAGTGCAAAGAAGAATAGAAAAATAAAAAGGTAATTACGGCAATTTAAATTTTTTTAAACGGCATGTCAGCATCTAGGCAAGGAAGAGAATACATACAGATATTGTTCAAAATTTGGGTGGAACCCCGCTTTAACATTTATTGCTCAGAATGCTTCTCATAAATATGGTGAAGTGGAGGGGGATTGTTGGATACAAATTGGATGGGAATGGTATAATCTCTCCCTCTCAAAAAAAAAAACCCAACAGTTAATGAATGCCTACAGACAGCTCTGCCTGTATATTAACTAAATAGGCCCGCTTAAATGAAAAATACGAAAAGCTGAAATTGCATGTAAAGGGGAGGGAGAAAAAAAAATTTCAAACCAACTCTGAATCGTGGTAATGCTTCACTGTAACAGCTAACAAAGACATAAGTATAATACAGGGTGTTTAAAGGGGAACCCCAGGGAAAGCTGTTCAGCCAGCCTTGTGATTCACATAGGTCTGTCACAGACCACAGACAGCAATATTTACCCAACTACTTTAGATTTACAACCTTGGATCACTTCTCTGCCAACAGGGATGATGCCGATTCAAAAAACATAAAAGTAACCAAGTACACCCAAACATCTAACTCTGACTGCAGAAGAATCTGAACGAATGTAACCTTTATACATTCTCTGCATTGCCTGTATCAGTCTCCTAAGCAAGCCAGTTTTTTTGTTTATATTTATATATAGAACAAGTCTATACATAGCAGTAGTACTTAGTACATGCACAAGCTATAAACACGCTATAGATGAAGTGGAGAAACATTCAGTGCATTTTGTTATTGAGTGAGAGAACTAAAGTCAGCATCTAAACCTTGCATTCCTAATGAGCACTCACCGGAATGTTCCATTTTTGCAACCAAGCAAGATTAACTGCTAGGTAACAGTGCTTTCAGATGTAATATGGGACCAGTACCAAAAACCCAAAGTAATCTCTCCAGTCATCCTGTTAATATTCTATTCAACCAGTATTTCACAGTGGTGAAAATTGCCCTGTCATTGGCAAAGGTTTTACTGTCGCAGTAGGTGAGCACTATTCAAACTAGATGTAATACTGTGCAAGAAAGGGGACACATTTCATCATTTAGGGTAGAACTTTGCTCTGAACTGAAAAATGTGTGAACAGAAAGGATTTTGTTGCAGAATTAGTATGCCATTATTCAATTTCATGTGGGAGACTCAGCAAGGTTTCCTGCAAACAGCCATTGATGGGAAGCTCCAACCCTCCTACAACGGCTACCTGTGGATGACGGACCCTGGACACAGACTTGTCCAGGGCTGGTCATTCACAGGTAACTGTTGCATGTCTGATTACGTATGAATAGCCATGAAAGGCTGCAGGAGCTGTTGGCCTCTCCCAGCTTTGAATGGATCTTCACGCAGGCTGCCGTTAAGAAATCATAGTCAGCCCTAAACACACGAGTGAATGAGGCCATTATAAGAGATAAGATCACCTCTTAAAAAATAAAATGCATCTTTTTTGCAGGTTAAAAAGTGCGCATTATTTTGTTTCTGAAGCCTGTAAAGCATTTCACCAGCGATCAGATCGCTAGTGCCATGCAGATCAGTCTGTGCATGTACATCTTGTACAGGCAAGCAGATACAATCTGACAGGAAGAGAGAATGAACTACACAGTGCCGTGGCAGTTCAATGAAAACTACAATCTGACAGCTGCAAAGGCTGAACCTCGTAGTTTCTCCATTCTCAGGACACTGAATGAGTGACGTGGCTACTGTGACAGCTAGGCAGAGAGGGGTTGTTGTGGGAGATCCCCACTAGCTGTCAGATGGGGGGGGGGGGGGGGAACGTGCATAGGCCAGTTTGTAACACATTACATCCTGAATAAGGGTGTAACATGTTACAAAAGCGGATGCTCTGCTTTTCTGACTCCTCTGCCACATTTGGACATTTTGTTTGGGGGGGGGGGCGGCAAGTTGGGAGCGGGTACCTAGTATTAATAGGTACTCACTGCTGCTTGGATTGCATAGGCATGAACAGAAAAAAAAAAAATTGCCAAATAAATCCACTGTACCATTACTATTACTGTAGACTTCCATTTGTTGATTTATTAAGACAGGTGGTTTCCGGTCTGCCCTGCTGTTGCCTTTACAACATCCCTAATATAAGAAAAGGGAATATTTCTTGTAGCCATTTTTGTGGAATAAGATATAGTGTGATATGGTGGATATAAATAATTTTTTTTTTTTTTTTTTTTTAAATCGGTTTTTGATCAACATCGGATTTTTAAAATTTGAACCAAGCTCCGCAAGCTGAGATAACACGCACTGCATTGATGCATGCACACAATTTCACAGTAACCATGAGATAAACCTTCAGGAATATTTCTTTATCCCATTGTTTTGCAAATCGATGTACACTACAAACTGTATGACTGAATCGGCTCTGATATTGCTGTTTACCAACCTGACAGCTTATTATTCTAAATAGGAAACCTTTGTTTTGTTTGCCAATATTAAAGATTCTAACTACCAGCAAGAATAAGTCCTTACATTTAAAGAGGACAGGTAATTTCAGATCCATCATGGCAGCGCCTGTTAGCGGGTATCTACTCACCTGCTGCAACCACGTCCCTCACCTTGTTGTGTCGCTGTTGCATCACCAGCCGTTGCATTAAAGTGAATAGTACTCTTGGTGAGTCAACAGCGGGTCACCACCCTGTGTTAAGATATTTATTATTCAGGGATACCACCAAGTATACAAAAAATTGCATACAAATAATGAGGGTTCCCATCTATGTGCTAGCTAGCTGAAACAATCCTAGCTCAGATTGTACACATCTGAGCTCCACCTACAGTTCTTAATCAGCTAAGCTACTTGATAATACACATAATAATGTGAGCTTGTCAGAACACACACACACACACACACACACACACACACACACACACGTAAAGAAAGAAAACAAACAGTCATTCCCATCTACAGAGGAATGCCACTACAGCAATTATACTGTAGGTCACCCAGTCTTTATTGCACTAGATATCAGCTATTGCCATAACAATGACAACACAACCATAAACCGACCTGGATTACTTTCGGGACTTTTTTTTTTTTTTTTTTATATATAAAAGGTAAAACTTACAAACTTGATCATCCATTTTCAGTGGTCTTGACAGGCGGATGCTTGCAGGAATAGTCTTATCAATCAGCTCGTCAATACTCTAATAGGAGAGAAAGGAAAAAACACTGAGACAACCATACACTCTTTTCCTAAGCAATTTAACTGGATCTGGCACACAGCATTTGTTCTAGAAAGATTAAGCTCAGCTAAAGCTGAATGTAAAGTCTCATTAATGACGGTTTGATTGGACTTCCTGGCATACATTAAGATGCATGCATAAATGAGGTTTAGGCTCCTCTAATACCCTTCACAGTCTGAGCCCATTGTACCCCGGGGAAAGGATTCTCTTGTGTCTACAGCCCCTTTGAAAGCTTCATTGATATGCAGGCCACCAGCACAACAGAAAACAAAGTGATCACTTCACAACTCACAGTGGTTGGTGAAACACTGAAAACACATTCACAAATTAAAGAGAAATAGTATCAAGTCCATCAACACACAGATAGCCGAGTGAAAGAACAGACAACATGCTGAACACTGGAAGCTTCAGTGTATGATCACCCTGTGCAAACCCAATTACTAAAATCTCAGAAGCTTTAAACACAGTAAGGCCGGCCATACATTAAACAATTTTCCTTGAAGCATAGTTCCACCCAAAATGGAACTTCCGCTTTAAGTGCTGGTGACTCCTGACATGCCACATTTGGCATGTCATTTTTTTGAGGGGGAAGGGGTACCCTGTTTTTACAGACACCCAGCTCCCACTTCCTCCCCTGGCACTAAGAGTAAGGAAGATCACCTCTCCCCCATATCTTCTGGGACATGCCACAGGTACCAGAAGATTGCCCAGCCATTCACAGCGCGGCTCGTGCATATGCAGTGCGCGCCCAGCTGAGAAGCCACAGCCGGGCGCCCACAGTTAGAATGCGAGCGCCGCAGAGAGAGGCTTCCTGCAATGCTGGACTGTGGGACAGGAGCGTTTGATTACTAAAAGTCAGCAGCTACACTTTTTGGGTACTGGAACGTGGCAAAATGCATCAAACTCATGGGAATGCATCACATAAGAAAAAAAAAAAAAAACACACACCTAAAGCGAACCCGGGGGGGGGGGCGGGGCTCCATTGGGAATGAAAATTAAAAAAAAAAAAAAAAAAAACACAAAACACAGGCAGAAACATATCTGGAGTGGTGTGAACTGTAAGCGAAAGAGTATCCAAAAGGCATCAGAAGTGCGCTGTTTGTGGTGTGAACCAGCGATAAGGGTCAGCTTTGAAATTGTGCGATTTCAGATAAAGCCACCTTCAAATGTGAACGGGAGCTAAGCATCCATGCACACTAGGAGCAGAAAAATGCTCATATTGCAGAAGAGTTTATTGACATTAGGAATATATCTATTCATTACAACCATCAATTCTATAGAGCCATCTAGCCATTTGATTGATCCATCCAATTTACCCATCCATCCTATAAATCTAATTATTTGATAAATTCTATCCATGCAACCATTATACCCATCCTGTACAATCCATGCATCCATTCTATAAAGCAAATTATTTGATCTATTCTGTCCAGGCATCCATTAGTGCTATACATCCACTGGCTCTATCCCTGCATCCAACTTTTCTAACTATACATGCATCTATTCCATGCATCCATTCTATTTGATCTATACATTCGACCAGATTTATCAACACATACATCTGTTCTATCCATCTATTAATTTCATCAGATTTATCCAGCCATACAGCTAGTCCATTCGATCTATGCCTTCCAGGGCAGGGACAAGGGATGGGCAGGAGCGGAAGCTGCCCTGAGCGCAATGGTTTGTTGTAGGGATGTGGGTGCCCTGTCCCTAACCTGAAGGGAAGGGTGCATTTTGGCATCTTTGCCCTGGATGAACTTGTTCCAGCACTGATCCTATCAGATTATTCCATCCATATTATCCATCTGTTCCCTTCGTTCTATCCCTTCTATCAGATTTCTCCATCCATCTATTCCATTCGATTTATTCCTTCTATCAGATTTCTTCATCCATCCAAGAACGTTTTTAAAGGCAGGGCAAAAGGGGAAGCTGCCCTGGGCCCCATAGCAGCTGCCTCATACTTACCAACTATCCCAGTTTAAATTCCCTTATCGCTTGAAGTTTTAGTCCCATGCTGTGTCCCGATATCTCAGTGTCAAAGTTCTGTTGCCGTTACCCAGCTCTGTCCTATTGCCATTTACAGATGACTCATGTGCAGACTCTGTTTACATATAATTAACCTGCATTGATATGTATACCATGTCCCCCTGAGGTCATATCTACCATCACCTTTGCTGAATGTGAGCAGAAGAAGAGGAGTGTAGGTATCGCGCTGCTCTGATGTGATGCGATTTTATAGTTACCTTGTGTAATGACCTAATATCAAGATTGTACTCACATTTTGAAAGATACTGATAAGCGTGTGATATTAAAGTCTGCGGTAATCGGCTTCTGTTCGTCTATCTGGAGGTGACGCAAGACGTGGATAAGCCCCGCCCAGAAATTGGACTTAAGGCTATATCACATGCCACTTTGCATTTTAATATTTTTTAAACATATCTTTTATTCTGTTCATACATGTTTTTTTTTTTTTTGTAAAGAAGTCACTTTCTAAGCACCATATTGTGTAATAGGTTCATAACCCTAGAATTTTGCAAGATAACACATTTAGTCAACAGATTCTAATTAGGTCATTACACAAGGCAACTATAAAAGTCACATCACATCAGAGAAGCGCCATAGCTACACTCTTCTTTGCTCATATTGTAGTATTTTCCACCTAGGTGGAATTATACCTGTAGAGGCAGCAGCTCCTAACATCTGGAAAGTACCCTCATCCATAGCGCAGATTCACTCCACCTAACCTTTGCTGAATGCTGCCCACTGGGGATGTAAAGGAGCATGCTTGAAAGTCCTGCCTACAACTATAGTCATCAGCCTGTTCTGCAAAGGTAAGCAAATTGGAGGTGGAACCCTTCTTCAAAAGAACATGGTGTCACAGCACCCTGAATTTTGGTGCATGTGAATACACACATCTCAGCCGATGCCTAAGGGTGTCAACAATTAAAGCAGCATTCCACCCCCCCCCCCCCCAAAAAAAAGGGAACTTCCGGCTTCTTTGGGGGCCAGAAGGAAGTTCACTTCTCCCCCCCCCGCGCAATCTTCTGGGACACGTCACATTGCCCGGCCATTCACAACACAGCATGCAGTGTGCGCCCAGATGTGTAGCCAGAGCCGGGCGCACACAGTTACAATTCCGGCAGAGAGAAGCGAGGCTTTATGCGCCTGCATTGCTGGACAGGGGAGTGGCTGTTTATTAAAAGTCAGCAGCTACACTTTTTGTAGCTGCTGACTTTTAAATGGGTAGAATTCCAGTTTAATGGCACTTCTGTGTATCTGCAAAAGGGCAGCACGTTTCTGTGGTGTCAGGAAAAAGATTTTGCATGTATTCAACACGAACAAATGTGAATGTAGGCTACATGTCTGTTACATTAGTGATCAGTGTAAATCTTCTCATTACATTGGGGCTTGGTGTAGAATCCTTTCATTCACACTAGTGGCCAGTGTGAAGGTCCTCCTTACGTTGGTGGTCAGTGTAAATCCCGCTTTACATTGGTTGTTACTGTAAATGCTCCTATTACATTAGGGGTCAGTGCAAATCCCCATTAAATTGGTGGCCAGTGTAAAAACTCCTCTTTATATTGGGAATCATTAAAAAAAAAAAAAAAATCCAAACTTGCATTTGTGGTCAGTTTTGAATCTTCCCTTACATTGATGGTCCATGTAGAAGCCCCCTTTAAATTGATGGGGAGTGCAAATCCACCCCCCCCCCCCCCAATAAAGGGCGTCATTGTACAAGTCCCCCTTTATTGGCTGTTAATGTAAAATCCTCCATTACATTGGTGGTCAGTGTAAATTCTTCATAACATCAGCAATCAGTGTAAATTTCCCTTTAAATTGGTGGTATGTGCAGAATTGCCCTTACGCTGATGGTCAGTGTAAATCCCCCTTGACATTGGTGGTCGGTGTAGAAGTGTCATCTTACATTGGTGGTCAGTACAAATCTCCTTAACAATGGATGTCAGTGTGTAAACTCCCCCTTACATGGAGCTAAATTGTATATTTCCCTTACACTGGTGGTTGGTGTAAATGCTTTTATTACATTGGGGTCAGTGTAGAAATTCCTCTTTTCTATTAGTGGTTGGCGCAAAATGCCCAGTTACATGGTGGTCAGTGTAAATCCCCCCCTCGCATTGGGGGTCATTGTAAATTCCCCATTACATTGGTAACATCCCCCACTATATACTTGCCAAAGATTTCCAACTTTGTCCTACACGATTTAGAATTTGTCACAGTGTACTGCCTCCTAACCAATCCCCCCCCCCCACTACTGCCACTGATCCCATCAACCATCCCCCCCAATTGCTATTGATCACCACCACCCCCCCAGCATTGCCACTGATCCCAGGACTCCTAGGAGTTTTCTGTCTATTGATGGATCCCCTCACCTCCCTATTCCATAGTGTGCAGGCAGTGAGATGTGCTGTAACCTTTAGCAACCAATCATTGAGCAGTAATGATGTGCACTAACCTCTTGCAACCAATCATTGAGCGGAAAGGATATGCAGTAACCCCTAGGAACCAATCAGTGAGCAGTAATAATGTGCAGTAACCTCTAGCAACCAATTAGCGAGTGGTATAGATGTCCAGTAACCTCTAGCCCGATTTGATTCAGTAAACTGATTTTTAGTCCAGCTGCTATTCATGGTTTGTCTCAAAGCATGTAGAGAGTGAAATTGCATGGAGGAGGGGGCCCAAGAAAATGTTTGCCCGGGGTCCAGTCAATAATAACCCCCTCCCACCGAGCGTACACAGATATGCGGCCTCGGCTTTAGGGGGTCATACCAGGATGATGCCCGCAGCTGCAGGCATCATCCCCGTACTGGTTTTTAGAGCGGGCTATCGAGGGATAACAACCGATGCAGTTAAAAGCCATTTGGTTGTTATCCCGGGAGGAGCGGGGAGGGGACATCCCCTGACATCCCCCCTCCCGCTGCTCTTACCAGCCCTCCTGTCCTAACGGGAGACCTGATCCTCGATCTGCCATTTCCGGCGGCTAGAGACAGACTGTCACGAAGCCGGAAATGGCTTCGTTCCAGTCATCTCTCTGTAAACATGGAAGTGACGTCACTTCCTGTTTACTCGGCTGCCAATGGCACCAGTTTCTTTAAAAAATACAGTATTCAGGATAGAGAGATATATCTATCTATCTTTTTTTTTTTTTTTTTTTTTAAATGTCGCCTATGGAGATTTTTAGGTACCGTAGTTTGTCGCCATTCCACAAGTATGCGCAATTTTAAAGCATGACATGTTTGGTATCTATTTACTTGGCGCAACATTATACAAAAAAAAAAAAAAAAAGTTGGTCTAACTTTACCGTTTAGTTTTTTTAAAAATCATGAAAGTGTCTTTTTCACCAAAAGGTTGCGTTTAAAAGACTGCTGCACAAATACCATGTGACATAAAATATTGCAACAATTGCCATTTTATTCTCTAGATTCTCTGCTAAAAATATACTTAATGTTTGGGGGTTCTAAGTAATTTTCTAGCAAAAAAAAATACAGATTTTAACTTGTAAACACCAAAATGTCAGAAATAGGCTTAGTCATGAAAGGGTTAAAGATGGCCCTGATTCCATTTGAGCCATCCCTTCCGTCCATCAGATTTCTCCATCCATCAGATTTCTCCATCCATCCATCCATCAGATTTCTCCATCCATCCCTTCCATCCAATTTCTCCATCCATCAGATTTCTCCATCCATCCATCAGATTTCTCCATCCATCCATCCGATTTCTCCATCCATCCCTTCCATCCAATTTCTCCATCCATCAGATTTCTCCATCCATCCATCAGATTTCTTCATCCATCCATCAGATTTCTCCATCCATCCATCAGATTTCTCCATCCATCCATCAGATTTCTCCATCCATCCATCAGATTTCTCCATCCATCAGATTTCTCCATCCATCCCTTCCATCCATCCGATTTCTCCATCCATCCGATTTCTCCATCCATCCCTTCCATCCATCCGATTTCTCCATCCATCCATCAGATTTCTCCATCCATCCATCCGATTTCTCCATCCATCCCTTCCATCCAATTTCTCCATCCATCAGATTTCTCCATCCATCCATCAGATTTCTTCATCCATCCATCAGATTTCTCCATCCATCCATCAGATTTCTCCATCCATCCATCAGATTTCTCCATCCATCAGATTTCTCCATCCATCCCTTCCATCCATCCGATTTCTCCATCCATCCGATTTCTCCATCCATCCCTTCCATCCATCCGATTTCTCCATCCATCCCTTCCATCCATCAGATTTCTCCATCCATCAGATTTCTCCATCCATCAGATTTCTCCATCCATCCCTTCCATCTATCCGATTTCTCCATCCATCCGATTTCTCCATCCATCAGATTTCTCCATCCATCCCTTCCATCCATCAGATTTCTCCATCCATCCCTTCCATCCATCAGATTTCTCCATCCACCAGATGTCCCCATCCATCCCTTCCATCCACCAGATGTCCCCATCCATCCCTTCCATCCACCAGATGTCCCCATCCATCCCTTCCATCCACCAGATGTCCCCATCCATCCCTTCCATCCACCAGATGTCCCCATCCATCCCTTCCATCCACCAGATGTCCCCATCCATCCCTTCCATCCACCAGATGTCCCCATCCATCCCTTCCATCCACCAGATGTCCCCATCCATCCCTTCCATCCACCAGATGTCCCCATCCATCCACCAGATGTCCCCATCCATCCCTTCCATCCACCAGATGTCCCCATCCATCCCTTCCATCCACCAGATGTCCCCATCCATCCCTTCCATCCACCAGATGTCCCCATCCATCCCTTCCATCCACCAGATGTCCCCATCCATCCCTTCCATCCACCAGATGTCCCCATCCATCCCTTCCATCCACCAGATGTCCCCATCCATCCCTTCCATCCACCAGATGTCCCCATCCATCCCTTCCATCCACCAGATGTCCCCATCCATCCCTTCCATCCACCAGATGTCCCCATCCATCCCTTCCATCCACCAGATGTCCCCATCCATCCCTTCCATCCACCAGATGTCCCCATCCATCCCTTCCATCCACCAGATGTCCCCATCCATCCCTTCCATCCACCAGATGTCCCCATCCATCCCTTCCATCCACCAGATGTCCCCATCCATCCCTTCCATCCATCAGATGTCTCCATCCATCCCCTCCATCCATCAGATGTCTCCATCCATCCCCTCCATCCATCAGATGTCTCCATCCATCCCCTCCATCCATCAGATGTCTCCATCCATCCCCTCCATCCATCAGATGTCTCCATCCATCCCCTCCATCCATCAGATGTCTCCATCCATCCCCTCCATCCATCAGATGTCTCCATCCATCCCCTCCATCCATCAGATGTCTCCATCCATCCCCTCCATCCATCCCTTCCATCCATCAGATGTCTCCATCCATCCATCAGATGTCTCCATCCATCCCTTCCATCCATCAGATGTCTCCATCCATCCCTTCCATCCATCAGATGTCTCCATCCATCCCTTCCATCCATCAGATGTCTCCATCCATCCCTTCCATCCATCAGATGTCTCCATCCATCCCTTCCATCCATCAGATGTCTCCATCCATCCCTTCCATCCATCAGATGTCTCCATCCATCCCTTCCATCCATCAGATGTCTCCATCCATCCCTTCCATCCATCAGATGTCTCCATCCATCCCTTCCATCCATCAGATGTCTCCATCCATCCCTTCCATCCATCAGATGTCTCCATCCATGTGTGGATTTCTGTGACTAGCACCAACTTTGTTCCCATGAAGTGTTGCCCCTGGAAGAGCCTACCCCAGGTAATGCATATGGCACACACCATGCAGGGTATAATGCACATTCCTCCATCACATAGAAGAAATAAGGGTCAGGTCGATGTGTGGAATACCCCTGGGGGGGGGGGGAGAAGGACCCCTGGGTGGGTGAAAAGGGACCCTGTGTGGAGGACCAGCCTGTTGCTCACCTGCACTCCCAATGTGTCCATCATCTCCTTCTTCTCCTTATCCCCAGGTCCGATGTGTCTCTCGGAGAAGTCATCATGCCGGGGGAAGAGGCGCTCTATCTGGCGCTGGTTGCCGGAGGTTGAGGCTAGAGCGGCCGGCCCCATGCTGGTACTGTTGTTCCTCCGGACTTCTTCTATCTGCCTCCACGGAGCTCTCCTGCTGCCCCCCATTGCTCTGCCCTGTAGCCTGACAGACCTGCACATCACAGACCAGGACTTGGCGCAGCTCTGCATGGTGCCGGCTATGGAGCAGTATAGCAGGCGGGAGAACGAAGAGCCGCACTAGATACAAACTATCTGTGTGAGGAACACCTGCGGATCACTTTGTACTGAAGTACCAGCGGCTGATGCCCACGCCCCCTCACTATATCCCCCTCCGCCAATGATCTTGTGAGGACCGGATGACGTGTAGCCAAGCCCCCGTGCAGGGAAACAAGCTAGCGTGCTGTGATAGCGGAGGAATGCTGAGCTTGCACAATGGTCCGGGCGGCCTGGTGTCCTGTTTGGTGCACACGTGCTGCTCACAGAAGGCGGTGTGCACGGAGAACCGGAGCCAGCCGGTTTACTCAAGTCCACCACTACACGAAATATATGACTAGTCTGAATCCTCTGGATATAGGTTTACATCGGTGTCAGCAAAGCACCGGCACACCTAGAACTGCTCGGGGCATTCTTCAGAAGAACATAGTCCCGTGATAAAATATGGGACCAGACAAGGGCGACTGGAAGCTGCAGGTTACTAAACAGGTTGGAATTCGGACTGATGACATAAAACATGCTCAGCACAAGGTGGCTCCTTATTCAGCCAGCTTCTTATTCAGGATGGATCTTCCCAAAAGTGATTATTTACTAAACAATCATCTGCAAAGTTTATAATAAAATCTTAAACTTTAACAACAATTCTGCCCCTAACAGCCATGTATTGAATGGGGTCATTCTGAATAAATAACTTGTTCTATATGAAAACCATCATGGCTCACCCAAATGTGACATGTTTTTATATAACTGGGCATCCCTCTATTAGTTACAGTACAATTTGGTCTGAGCCAGGTGATAGAAATCATACAAATTGGCACACTGACACCCAGAGGCATGATGGGACTTGTAGTTTTTCAACAGCTGGAGGTCTGCTAATTGCATATCCCTGTTATAGAAAAGTTCAATTTGTCCCGAGCCAAGTGATATAAACCCTAAAATATATGGCACCAAACTCGTCACACCGACAGCCATTCATTTCAATGGGAAATTCCAAATAAGAAACCAAACAGTTCCTATATGAAAACCATCTTGGCTCACCCAAATTCCACGTGTTTTAATCTAATTGGGCATCCTTCTATATAGAAAAGATAAATTGGGCTGTAGCCAAATGACATTCCTAATAAAATAATGAACTACACCTGGCACCCTGACAGCCTTGGATTTGGGATCACAGTGTGAAGCAACAACTTAAATGACTCAACTTCTGCTTGTTACCGTCTACTTTTTCTCTGTGTGGAGTTCTGATTTCATGAGAGCATGATTTACTGTATATGCTTTCTACTTATCACATTGTAATTGTGTTAGGTATAGATAGTGGCAGCTAGTGCTCAATTTTTTTTTTTTGGGGGGGCGCAAATAAAAAGAAAAATACTGAACCCCCACCCTCATCAATTGCAGCCTCACTGTGCCCATCAAATGCAGCCACTGTGCCCATCATATGCAGCCACTTGTGCAAATCATATTCAGCTATTGTGCCCATCAAACGCAGCCACTCTGCCCATCATATGCAGCCATTTGTGCCAGTCAAATGCAGCCACTTGTGCCCATCATATGCAGCCACTGTGCCCATCATATGCAGCCATTGTGCCCATCAAATGCAGCCACTGTGCCCATCAATTGCAGCCATTGTGCCCATCAAACACAGCCACTGTGCCTATCATATGCAGCCACTTGTGCCCATCAAATGCAGCCACTTATGCCCATCATATGCAGCCACTTGTACCCATCAAATGCAGCCACTTGTGCCCATCATATGCAGCCACTGTGCCCCATCATATGCAGCCACTTGTTCTCATCATATGCAGCCACTGTGCCCATCATATGCAGCCACTTGTGCCCATCATATGCAGCCACTTGTGCCCATCATATGCAGCCACTTGTACCCATCAAATGCAGCCACTTGTGCCCATCATATGCAGCCACTTGTGCCAATCAAATGCAGCCAGTTGTGCCCGTCAAATGCAGCCACTTGTGCAGTCAAATGCAGCCACTTGTGCCCACCAAATGCAGCCACTTGTGCCCATCAAATGCAGCCTGGCTCGGCTGTCACTTCACTAACCTCCCCCCGCGGCCGGGCCGGCGGCACTTACCGATAGTTTGGCGGGGCTCTGCTCCTCTCCTGGAGTGCCGGGGCTCTCCTTCTCGGCAGGAAGCGACGGCTGCGGCTCCTGTGTCCACTCGGCTTGTCCTCAGGCTTCCAGCAGCCACTGTGCCCATCAAATGCAGCCACTGTGCCCATCAATTGCAGCCATTGTGCCCAACAAACGCAGCCACTATGCCCATCATATGCAGCCACTCGTGCCTATCATATGCAGCCACTTGTGCCCAGTATATGCAGCCACTTGTGCCCATCATATGCAGCCACTTGTGCTATTCAAATGCAGCCACTTGTGGCCATCATATGCAGCCATTTGTGCCCGTCATATGCAGCGACTTGTGCCCATCAAATGCAGCCACTTGTGCCCAGTATATGCAGCCACTTGTGCCCATCAAATGCAGCCAGGCTTGGCTGTCACTTCACTAACCTCCCCCCACAGCCGGGCCGGTGGCACTTACCGATAGTTTGGCAGGGCTCTGCTCCTCTCCTGGAGTGACGGGGCTCTCCTCCTCGGCGGGAAGAGGCGGCTGCGGCTCCTGTGTCCACTCGGCTTGTCCTCAGGCTTCCAACAGCCACTGTGCCCATCAAATGCAGCCACTGTGCCCATCAATTGCAGCCATTGTGCCCAACAAACGCAGCCACTATGCCCATCATATGCAGCCACTCGTGCCTATCATATGCAGCCACTTGTGCCCAGTATATGCAGCCACTTGTGCCCATCAAATGCAGCCACTTGTGCCCATCAAATGCAGCCACTTGTGCCCATCATATGCAGCCACTTGTACCCAGTATATGCAGCCACTTGTGCCCATCAAATGCAGCCACTTGTGCCCATCATATGCAGCCACTTGTGCCCGTCATATGCAGCAACTTGTGCCCATCAAATGCAGCCACTTGTGCCCAGTATATGCAGCCACTTTTGACCATCAAATGCAGCCAGGCTCGGCTGTCACTTCACTAACCTCCCCCCGTGGCCGGGCCGGTGGCACTTACCGATAGTTTGGCGGGGCTCTGCTCCTCTCCTGGAATGACGGGGCTCTCCTCCTCGGCGGGAAGCGGCGGCTGCGGCTCCTGTGTCCACTCGACTTGTCCTCAGGCTTCCAACAGCCACTGTGCCCATCAAATGCAGCCACTGTGCCCATCATATGCAGCCACTCGTGCCCATCATATGCAGCCACTCGTGCCTATCATATGCATCCATAGTGCCCATCATATGCAGCCACTTGTGCCCATCAAATGCAGCCACTGTGCCCATTAAATGCAGCCACTTGTGCCCATCATATGCAGCCACTTATGCCCATCATATGCAGCCACTTGTGCCCATCAAATGCAGCAACTTGTGCTCATCATATGCGGCCACTTGTGCCCATCATATGCAGCCACTTGTGGCAATCAAATGCAGCAACTTGTGCCAGTCAAATGTAGCCACTTGTGCCCAGTATATGCAGCCACTTGTGCCCATAAAATGCAGCCAGGCTCTGCTGTCACTTCACTAACCTCCCCCCGCAGCTGGTCCAGCGGCACTTACCGACAGTGTGGCAGGGCTCTGCTCCTCTCCTGGAGTGATGGGGCTCTCCTCCTTGGCAGGAAGCAGTGGCTATGGTTCCTGTGTCCGCTCGGCTCATCCTCAGGCTTCCTCCACCGTGTCTCTTCTTCCGCAAAAGCATTAGGCATCCAATAGGATCGCCTAATGCTTTGGCCAATCGGGAGACAGGTCTCACTGTCTCAAACGGGAGGAACGTTTGTGTGGAAATAGCGAATATTCATTTGGTATGCCACAAAACAGGGTGGGATCGGGACGCAGTGCTCTGCACCCCGAGTCCACCCTATTTTGAAGCCTATTAGAGCCTCTGGCTCTAATCACGTGCTCCAAAATACACACCCCTGCCTATCCCCGCCATAGTATTTCATGTGTCTGGCATCCTGAAAGGGGCCAGGCACATGAATAGGAAGGGTGGCGGAGATGCCAGGGGGGGCGGTGCGCCCACAATGCACAGGCCACTACTGGGTATAGGACCAGTGGTGGTCTGTCCATTAGAAGCACCCGAACGTGACCCCATCTATCCACAGCCGCCACCCCCATGATCTATTCACGGCTGCCACCCCCTATTCATGCGTCCAGCCCTTTCAGGACGCAGGGCGCATGATTTACAGCGGCAGGAGTGTTTTTTTGAAGCACCTGATTAGAGCCAGAGGCTCTAATAAGCTTCAAAATAGTGTGAGCTCGTGGTGCAGAGCATTGCGCTAGAAGCCCACCCAGGTGTTACAACACAGAATGAATATTCGCTATTTGGAACACTGATCCTCAATCCAGCCAATCAGAAGCGGGTCTGAGACCCGTTTTCCGATTGGCCAAAAAAGAGAAGAGTCCCAATTGGCCGCCGAAAAGGAGGGAAGAAACGGAAGCCGCCGCAATGCCCGTGCAGAGCAGGGGAAGCTGCCACTGCCGCAGAGCAGGGGAAGCCGCCGATGAAGCCCTGGAAAAGCGCTGCCCCCCATAGATGAGGTAAGTGCTCCAGACCTGACCGACCATTTGCAGCCCCCCCCCCCAAAAAAAATAAATTACCACCAGCCGCCACTGTATGGGACTTATGAATACAACAAAATAAACACATAGATAACAGATAAGTTGTTATCTCTTCCTCCCTCCCTTCCCATTATTAAAACATTATTTTAATTATATTATACATTATTTTAAAAGGTTTCTTGCTCCTTTATTTGAGGATCTTTACACATCAGCTAGTAATTTGTCATAGCACATTCTTGTTATTGCAACATTCAGCCCTTCTGTTGGATACAATGTATTCATTTAAAGTATAAATGTATCATGTTTTGTGATCTGTTACTTTTACTTTTCAGTAGTTCTTCATTTTAGCTTCTTCACTGAGGCTAGGTTCACCCTTATGCGATGTGGGAAACCTTGCAAATCCTGTGCAGGTGCCTGCATCGCACCTGAATCGCCGGTGGTTCACACTGATATCTGCGAACCGCTGTGGGTGTCAATGTAAAGTTAATGACACCCCCAGATACTTTCGCAGATTGCAGTGCGAACTGTGAAATGGTGCAGGAATTGGTTCGCATAGCGGACCAAAAAAGGTTCCTGCACCATGCGAATGCGATGCGATTTCAGCCATACAGTTTGTATGGCTGAATTCACATTGCATAGACATTGTATGTGATCTGCACAGCAATGCAGTGTGAATCACATGCATGTCTGTGATCACACGAGTGTGAACCCAATGAAAGGGTTAAGGTAGATTTTGCACTACAGTGCTAGAGTGTTTGGCTCTGGCTTGAACAAAAGGTGCAACCCTATCGGCAGTGCCAGTCACAGCTTGAACAATGTGCAATGCATTCTGTTTTTGGACAAATTAATTTAGTCAAAATCCAAAACATGTATAAACAGATTTAGTCAATAACTAATAAATCTGAAGAAAAGTGCTACAGTGTGCACGTCTTCTTAGCACTGGGACACATAAAACATATACCGACATGCCAACGGGCGGGGTTACATAGTTACATAGTTAGTAAGGTTGAATAAAGACACCAGTCCATCCAGTTCAACCTGAGTAAGTGTGGATGCGTGTCTACAATTCTCCCTATCCCTATACATTGTGTCTCATTAAGATGCTCATCTATTATTATTTTTTATTAAGGTACCCATATAGCGCTGTCAATTTATGCAGCGCTCCACACATGCATTGCACACTCACATTGGCCCCAACCCTCAAGGAGCCCACAATCCAAGGTCCCCAACTCACATTCATATACTAGGGCCAATTTTTTGGACAGAAGCCAATTAACCTACCAGCATGTCTTTGGTTATATAACATGCACAAATGCTGCATCCTGATAGTGCTGTATGATTGGCATTAGTGTACAATTAGGCAGAGTAGGCACGTGCTTATAGGTGCCCTCCATAGAGGGGCGCCATGCATTCATGCCTAACTGCCATTGTTTTAACAAGATACCACACCAGCAATAATAACAAAGGTGCATTCTGCACAGAATACACCCTGCTTCTGCTCCATGACAGATAGCCCTCTGACAATGAAAGGCATTTTATATTGCAGTTTTTACACAGCACAGGGGTTCTTTCCCTACATCCGTTTTGGAGCCACAGTCAAAACTCCAAATTATGAAACAAACGAAAAGGATCCTTATTCGGAATTTCCCATTGAAATGCATGGCTATCATGGTGCCATGAAGATGTCATATTTCATGATTTTTATCACTTGGCTCGGGCCAAATTGAACTTTTCTATGTAGAAGAATGCCCAATGAGTATAAAACAAGTGGAATTTGTATGAGCCAAGATGGTTTTCATATAGGAATAGCTTGGCTTCTTATTTGGCGTTTCTCATTGAAATGCATGGGTGTCAGCGTGCCAATTTGTATGATTTCTATCACCTGGCTTAGACCAAATTGTACTGTAACTAATAGGGGGATGCCCAGTTATATGAAAACATGTCACATTTGGGTGAGCCATGATGGTTTTCATATAGAACAAGTTATTTATTCAGAATGACCCCATTCAATACATGGCTGTTAGGGGGGCAGAATTGTTGTTAAAGTTCACGATTTTATTATAAACGTTGCAGATGATTGTTTAGTAAATAATCACTTTTGTGAATAAAGATCCATCCTGAATAAGAAGCTGGCTGAATAAGGAGCCACCTTCTGCATAATTTTGCTGACCATATTTTATGTTTTATGTTACCAATTCAAAGTTCCCCCCTCCCTCACATGGATGGGAGAGAGCTGATTTGCTCCTTCTCCTCCCACCCCTCTCCTCCTGTGTGCACCGCAAGAAGTGTAAAGCCCAGCAGCTGAATGATCAAATTCATTCCACCCCACCCCACCCCCCCTCCTGACAGTGGCAGAACGCCAGGGCCTGGGTGCAAGTGTGACCTTTCTGACCCTGGTAGTTCCACCAGTGATGGTCAGGATGGCAAGCAGCATGCTTTTGCTTCTCAACACAAGACAGCTTATGAAATCTGCACAAACATGGTCTCTTCACAGTAATGACTGTGGAACTTAAAGTACAATACCACCTAAAGCCTAACCAGCCTAAAAATGCCCCCCACCTATACTAACTAACTTGTGTAAGAAAGATGTGTATATATATATATACTTACCTATGTTCCAGCAGCTCTAGTCAGGTGATCAGATCCCCTCAGCCCTGCAGTGGCTGCAGGGGAGAGGAGGTACTGCCAACAACATCTGCACCCTTGGGAACCTATAGGTGATGTCAACACTCCCAGCTTTCACAGCTGTTGTTTGGCTCTGTCTCTATTTCCCTGCAGGCACCACTGGTTGTCACAGGGGTTAATGTGACCTGACTGTAGAAGGCTTAACATACACCTTCCTTACACAGGTCAGTTAGTGTTAGGATTGGGGAGGGAGCATTTTTAAAGAGGAGGGCCAGTCAAAAAAAAAAAATATTAAAAGTCAGCAGCTACAAATACTGCAGTTGCTGACTTTTAATTGGACACTTACCTGTCCCAGGGTCCAGCGATGCGGGGGATAGAAGCCCCGCATGTCTCCCCCTCCATTCAGCGGTGCCAGCATTGCAACTGTGGGCGCCGGGCTGTGGCTTCACAGCCTGGCAGCCACTGCGCATGCGCGAGCGGCGCCGCGCGCCATGATTGGCCGCTCAGTCACCTGGGAACTGTAATGGGTCCCAGATGATTGACAGGAGGGAGAGAGCAGAGCTGAGCCCTTCCTGTGCTGAGACGGAAGTGATGTCACCAGCCCAGGCACTGAAAGAGGCAGACTACGAGGGACCACCTAGCAACAGGCATTTAGAGGTGAGTAAAAAAAAAAAAAAAAAAAAAAATCCAAATTTTTTTTGTATTTTATTTTAGGATTTTTCATGTAGTTTTTTTTTTTTTTGGGTGGAACCCCACTTTAAGATTAGGTAGGTGGTGCCTGAGATTCTACTTTAATCATGTATAGTGCTACCCCTGAAGGGGCCACTGTATCTACCTGGTTCTTTCCAGGCAGTGCAGAGGCCACCCATTCACCCAGGCACAGCTTCACCTATTCTTAGTCTAAAGAACAGTCTAGAGCAGGGGACCCCCACCCTGCCCTAGACCTATCCATAACCTATTGGCAGCAGGCGAACAAGGCTCGATTGGTATTGACGACCGCTTACGTTACCACCTGGGCTCCGCCTCTTGTCTGGTTGGCAGCGATGGTCCTGCAGGAGGTAGGTGGCTTGCGAACGAGTGAAGTTCTGCCCCCTGTCAATCAGTGGTGGCTACTCTCCTCCTTCTTACACCCCGGGGCACAACAAACACATACAGGTTTTGGGAAAATCCTCCCCTTCTACCAGGTGTAAGGTAAGGAGAGATGAATGGATGCATCAACGCGTAGCATCTCAGCCATCTATACAGTGGAACCTCCTGGTAGGAGCCTGATGATCTGAGGTGACGCTCTGTGCAGTGATCCACTCACTGATAGGGTTTTCACAGGAGTCTTTGTGCAGTCAAACCTCTCTGCTAATGATCTGTAAATATAGATCAGTGAGTGGCAACCATTGCTTGTTGAAACTTGTAACAAGAGACGGCATACTCAAAACACATAAGTATAATTAGCAGAGTACACTTCTCTCTTAGTAAGAGCAGCATAGTTTATCATTCACAGCTGGAGACCATGTGCAAAGCTGGTGCAAGGATTTTTGACAGCCTAGGCAAAACCCAATTTTGCCGCCCCCCTCATTGGCTCCGCCCCTGACTGTGATTTTTGCAACACCTCTCCATCTATTTCTTCAGCTGTGGTCCACAGGCCCGCACCTACGCCTCTGGACCCAGCCTGAAGACAAATAGTGGTGGCACCAGCCAAGGTCTATGCATACTTCCTAACTTTCTTAAAGGGGAATGAGGGACACCTATTAGAAAAAGTATGTATGCATAGGACACCCCCCGCTATGCCCCCCCTAAAGGAGAATTGTACAAAATAAATTGATTGGTTAAACCCACAAGTGCTTTTTTACCACTGCTATTCCTGTTATATTGGCTTTTGGAATTTACAAATGCAGCAATTTAGAAATTGGATGAAAGGTTTAGGGCTAGAAAACACTTTTTGGTACATAAATAGTACATTATATATACAACTATATAGGTCTGACCAACTTGAGGGACAAATGAGGAGCTATGAGGGACAGACCGACTTCCAAATAGGGGACAGTCCCCCGAAATCAGGGACAGTTGGGAGCTATGAGTATATGTAGCGGCGGCTGGTGCTCAAAATTTGGGGAGGGGGGCGCAAACAAACTTAAAAAAAACCCCATCAATTTCAGCCACTGTGCCCATCGAGCGCAGCCACTGTGCCCATCAAGCGCAGCCACTGTGCCCATCAAGTGCAGCCACTGTACCCATAAATTGCCGCCACTGTGCCATCAAACGCAGCTACTGTACCCATCAATTGCTGCCAGTGTGCCCATCAATTGCCACTACTGTGCCCCATCAATTGCTGCCAGTGTGCCGATCAATTGCTGCCAGTGTGCCCAATCAATTGCCAGTGTGCCCATCAATTGCCACTACTGTGCCCCATCAATTACAGGTACTGCCAGTGTGCCCATCAATTTCTGCTACTGTGCCCTATCAAATCCTGCCAGTGTGCATCTCCCGGGAGGGGACTTACCTGTCTCGCAGTGGATCACGGTGGCATCCTCCACGTCCATGCTCCTCGATGTCTCCGGTCCTCTCTATCAGGCGTCCAATCACAGTGGCTGTTGTTTCAGCCAATCAGGTGGCAGGTAACCAGACCTGAGCACCTGATTGGCTGAGAGGCGGGTCAGTGTTAGGAAAGCGAAGACAGCATTGAGTAAAGAGCGAACGCACAGCATTGCGCCCGCTGTTTACCATTTTGGAAGCCTATTAGAGCCTACAGCTATAATCAGGATGCCTATTAGAGCCCACGGCTCTAATCAGGCGCTTCCAAAAAAAACCCTCCACTGTAATTCAGGTGCCTGGCGCCCTACAAGGGGCTGGACACCTGAATAGGGGACGGCAGCGGCGACCACAGATAGATTCATGCAATGCATGAATCTATCTATGGTGAGAGAGAGGTGACAGGAGAGAGGGGGTGGCGCTCCTGTGCCCTTTATGGACACACCGCCACTGGGTAAATGGACAGATACACTGACGATGCTCTGTAGCAGTGGTTCTCAACTCCTGTCCTCAGAACCCTAACAGGCCAGGTTTGTAAGATAACTGAAATACATCACAGGTGATATAATTTGCTGCTCAGTGATTGCAGTATTCTAGTCTGCATCTCCCCAAGGTAATATTAAAATCTGGCCTGTTAGTGGGTCCTGAGGACAGGAGTTGAGAACCACTGCTTTACATGCTCCTAGTAAAAATAATAATAAATGCACATTTTTTTTACCTGCAAAAAGATCTGCATTTATTATTTTTTTTACAAAAGTGTACTTGAATTTCCACACCTCAAATCACTGCAATTCCTGTATTTTCAGGCCTCAGATCATCAGAATTCTTCCACCTTTACACCTCAGATTACCCCAATTGCTTCATCACTGTAGTCCTCTGAATGCCTGTTCCCCTCTGCACCTCTGTTCCCCACTGTATCCCACCCACACATCTGTTCTCCTCTGTACCCCACCCCCACGCACATCAGTTCCTCTCTGTATTCCCCCCGCACATCTGTACACCTCTGTACCCCCCCACACACACACATCAGTTCCTCTCTGTATCCCCCCCTGCACATCTGTTCCCCTCTGTACCCCCCATCCCCCACACACATCAGTTCCTCTGTATATCTCCCCTGCACATCTGTTCCCTGCTGTACCGCCCACCCCCACACATCAGTTATTCTCTGTCTCCCCCCCCCCCGTACCCCCCACTCGCACACACATTCATCAGTTCCTCTCTGTATTCCCCTCCCTTGCACATCTGTCTCCCCCTGTACCCCCCACCCACACACACACATCAGTTCCTCTCTGTATTCCCCCCGCACATCTGTTCCCCTCTGTACCCCCCCACACACACACATCAGTTCCTCTCTGTATCCCCCCCTGCACATCTGTTCCCCTCTGTACCCTCCATCCCCCACACACATCAGTTCCTCTGTATATCCCCCCTGCACATCTGTTCACCGCTGTACCGCCCACCCCCACACATCAGTTAATTTCTGTCTCCCCCCCCCCGTACCCCCCACCCGCACACACATTCATCAGTTTCTCTCTGTATTCCCCTCCCCTGCACATCTGTTTTCCCCTGTACCCCCCACCCACACACACACACATCAGTTCCTCTCTGTACCCCCCAGTGTAATCTTTACTGTGTACTCTCTCCTGTGTACTCCCCTAAGAGTAACCCCCCCATACCGCCGTATTAATCCCCCCAATGTAATCCCTTGCAGTGTATTCTCCCCTGCAGTAGGAGTTGAATTAGTGGAGCCAAGTGCCAGAACTTGTTCTGGTACTGGGCTCTGGGACTCCAGCGGGAATGGGGACCCGGGCAGTGCTCAAGTGCCCAAATGGTTAGTCCACCCTGCCCCCAGCCTGTCCTGATCACCCCCCCAGCTCTAATTATTATTATTATACAAGATTTATATAGCGCCGACAGTTTACGCAGCGCTTTACAACATTAGGGCAGACAGTACAAGTACAATACAATTCAATACAGGAGGAATCAGAGGGCCCTGCTCGTTAGAGCTTACAATCTAGGAGGGAGGGTCAAGTTATACAAAAGGGTAATAGCTGTGGGGGATGAGCTAATGGAGAAAATAGTGCAGTTGTTAGATGGAGGTAGGATAGGCTTCTCTGAAGAGGAAAGTTTTCAGGGATTGCCTAAAAGTGGATAAATTTGGAGACAGTCTGACAGATTGGGGTAGGGAATTCCAGAGGATGGGCGAGGCTCGGGAGAAGTCCTGGAGGCGGATATTGGAGGAAGTGATGAGGGAGCTAGAGAGCAGGAGGTCCTGGGAGGAACGGAGAGGGCAATTAGGTTGGTATTTTGAGACTAGGTTAGTGATGTAGCTGGGGCAGAGTTGTGGATGGCTTTGTAACTTATTGTTAGTATTTTGAATTTAATTAGTTGGGCGAGTGGTAGCTAATGGAGGGATTGGCAGAGAGGGGTAGCAGACACTGAGTGGTTTTTAAGGTGGATGAGTCTGGCAGCAGCATTCATGATGGACTGAAGAGGGGATAGTCTATTTAAAGGTAAGCCAATGAGGAGGGAGTTGCAGTCGAGGCGAGAGATAACCAGGGAGTGAATCAGGAGCTTTGTGGTTTCATTGGTTAGAAAGGGACGTAGTTTAGAGATGTTGCGGAGGTTGAGGCGGCAAGCTTTGGAAAGTGATTAGATGTGGGGCCGAAAGGAGAGTTCAGAATCCAGGATAACACCTAGCACCCTGACATGTGGGGACGGGTGGATGGTTGTGCCATTGCTCTTGACAGAGAAGTCAAGGGAAGAGGCACGTGGCGGAGGAAATATTATAAGCTCGGTTTTGGACAAGTTGAGTTTAAGGAAGTGGTGTGACATCCATACAGATATGTCGGTTAGTAAGTTAGTGATGCGTGAGGAGACTGATGGAGTGAGTTGAGGGGTGGAGAGATAGATTTGTGTGTCGTCAGCATAGAAATGATATTGAAAGCTGTGAGAGGCTATCAGCTGACCCAGGGAAGAGGTGTAGATTGAAAATAAAAGAGGTCCAAGAACAGAACCTTGGGGGACCCCGACAGAGAAGGGAAGAGGAGTGGAGGAAGTACAATTGTAAGTGACACTGAAGGTGCGTTGGGATAGGTAGGATGAGAGCCACTGAAGAGCACAGTCATGGAAGTAAAGTTTTTTGAGGAGGAGGGGGTGGTCAACCATGTCAAAGGCAGCTGAAAGATCTAGAAGTAGGAGTACAGAATAGTGTCCATTGGTTTTTGCAGTTAGTAGGTCATTTGTGAGTTTTAAAAGAGCAGTTTCTGTGGAGTGTTGAGGGCGAAATCCAGATTGAAGGGGATCAAGAAGGTTGTTTTTAATGAGGTGGTCACTCGGTTGTAAACCAGGTGTTCAAGGAGTTTAGAGGAAAAGGGGAGCAAGGAGATAGGCTGTAGGTTGTTAAGATTGGTAGGGTCCAAGGACGGCTTTTTAAGTATGGGGGTGACCAGTACATGTTTTAGAGCATTGGGGAAGATGCCAGAGGTGAGGGAGAGATTGAAGATGTTGGTTAGAGGGTGTAGGATGGGGTCAGAGGGCGACCGTAGCATTTGAGAGGGAATAGGGTCCAGGGGACAGGTGGTTAGGTGGGAGATAGAAAGGAGTTTAGCAATTTCGTCTGTAGTAGCAGATTTGAATAGGGGGAGTGTCAGTTTTACCTGTTGACATGGGGTCTTAGCTGGGGGAGATACCTGTAGAGTGGAGATCTCATCACAGATTGTATCAATCTTGTTTTTGAAGTGATTAGCGATCTCCTGGGCAGTGAGTAAGTCAGTGGGTGGAGGCGGTGGAGGACAAAGTAGAGAGTTGAAGGTTTTTGAAGGTTTTTGGAGGGCAGATTTGTAATGGTTGAAGTCTTTGAGAGACTTATGCCCTGTACACGCGATAGGATTTTCTGATGGAAAATGTGTGATAGGACCTTGTTGTCGGAAATTCCGACCGTGTGTAGGCTCCATCACACATTTTCCATAGGAATTTCCGACACACAAAGTTTGAGAGCAGGCTATAAAATTTTCCGACAATAAAATCTGATCGGTTAAATTCCGATCGTGTGTACACAAATCTGACGCACAAAGTGCCACGCATGCTCAGAATAAAGAGACAAAAGCTATTGGCTACTGCCCTGTTTATAGTCCTGATGTACGTGTTTTACGTCACCGCGTTCAGAACGATTGGATTTTCTGACAACTTTGTGTGACCATGTGTATGCAAGGCAAATTTGAGCCAACATCCGTTGGAAAAAATCCATGGATTTTGTTGTCGGAATGTCCAATCAATGTCCGACCATGTGTACAGGGCATTAGTTTTGTGCCACAGACGCTCAAGAGCGCGACTACGTTTTTTGAGAATTTTAGTGTCATCTGTTTGCCAGGGTTGTAGGGGTCAAGGCCTGATTCTGCGTGTAGTGAGGGGAGTGAGCTGGTCCAGGGTGGAGGACAGGGTTTTATTGTAGATGGACGTGGCTTGGTTTGGGCAGGACAGGGGAGAGATTTTGTCATAGAGGTGGTCAATAGCAGAATAGAGGAGAGAGGAGTTGAAGTTGCAAAAGGTTCTACGGGTAATGGTTAGGCGATTGGAGGGAAAGGTGGTGGAAGACAGGGGGAGAGAGAAACTAATAAGGTGATGGTCGGAGAGAGGAAAAGGATTGTTTGAGAAGTTGCATGGAGTGCATAGGTACCGTAGGAGAATACAAGGTCAAGGGTGTTCCCATCAGAGTGAGTAGAAGCCTGTACCCATTGCTTCAGGTCAAATGAAGAGGTTAGACTAAGAAGTTTAGAAGTAGCGGAAGTGTTTGTATTAGCAGGGATGTTGAAATCACCAAGAAGGATTGTGGGAATTTCTGAAGAGAGAAAGTAGGGTAGCCAGGCAGAAAACTCATCAAAGAAAGTTGATAATGGTCCAGGGAAGTAGGAGAGGATAGACGTATACAGTGGGCTTCGAATGATGAGAGAGAAAAAGAGGGAGGAGAGTGACTAACCTGGAAGGTGCTCTGGGGGGATAGGAGGAATCCCGCTCCACCTCCCTTGCGTCCATTAGGCCTAGGGGAGTGAGTCCAGTAAAGGCCACCCTGGGATAGGGAAGCAGGAGAAGGTGTGACATATTCGTGGAGCCAGGTTTCGGTGAGAGCAAGTAGATTAAAGGAATTAGTGACAAAGAGGTCATGAACAGCAGTGAGTTTGTTGCAGACAGAGCGGGCATTCCAGAGGGTGCAGGAGAGAGGGAGGCTGGCGTTGGGAAGAAGAGGAATGGAGACTAAATTGTGTAGATTGCGACTACAGCCAGAGGGTGTAGGGTGATGGGTGTGTTGGGCACAGTTAAATAAGGGAGGCCCAGGGTTTGGGGTAATATCTCCAGCGGTTAGGAGTAGCAGAAGAGTAAGGGAGGTAATATGATATGATTTGTATGAGGGGACATGCTTCAATATCCTGGGGGGTATGTTAGCAAGTGGGCTAAGAGTTAGAAAGAGGTGATGAGTGCAGTAATAGGGGGAGGAGAGAAGTGAGGGTGATATGTACAAAGTGTGGGGTGGAGCAGAGGGGTGAAGAAAAGATAGTTTGAGGAGAGAGGCAGCATTTGTAAAAAGGAGGAGAGGTAAAGAGTGCATGTTTCAGAGAGGAAAGTGAGTTAAATTGGAATTGAGGTCACCTGCAGTCTGATGTGTTTTGCTTTGTGCAAATCGCTGAAGTGCAAGAGCAGAAGTGCCACTTATTTAAAGAACCCCACTTCTTTGGAAAAACCCCCTGTATGTGCAGACCCCTGTATGTGTTCCCCCGTAAAGAAGGCCTTGTTTTTATACTGTGTGTTGGGTGTGGGTTGAATCTGGCAATTAATCAATTAGGAGGGGATATTAGGAACACAACTAGCAAAGAAAAACTTTCACACCACAATCAAACTGCAAGGGGACTAAAAGGCCAAAATTGTAAAGTTAAGGGAACCCATAATTTAGGTAAGACTTAATGGCTAAATAAACATTGAAAAATGTGAGCATGGCTACAGATGGAGTTGAAAAAGTGGCGACAAAGAGATTTACCAAATATGCATGTGAGCAGTCAGTCAATATTCAGTTTAAGGTATATGGAGGTATAAACGCAGATTTACCAAATATGCATGTGAGCAGTCAGTCAATATTCAGTTTAAGGTATATGAAGATATAAACGCAGATTTACCAAATATGCATGTCAGCCAGTCAATATTCAGCTCTAATCTCATCTAATGACTGATCTCATTAAACCCATCATCATCAGAGTAGGTAGGTATGTCTGTAGCCTTTACCTGCCTTGGGTCACTGCAGTAGCTTCTGCACCATGGTGCCCAGGCAGGGCCGGTGCTACCACTAGGCGGAGTAGGCAGCCGCCTAGGGCGCTCCGACACTTAGGGGCACAGCCAGGGCTCCTGGGTCCCCTCCAGAGGATCGGTTCCCCCCTGCCAGGTGGTTGCGTGGTGCGGAGTGTAGTAGGAGCAGCAGGAGGTGGCTCCCGCGGCTCCATCTGCCTGGCTGCTGGTGCAGAGTTGCTGGGCGGGGAGAAGGAGCAGGCAGACCCTCCCTCCTCCCCCGGAGCAGCGCCAAGTTTGTGCTTAGTCCTCCGCTCAGGTCACAAAGGGGTCTGGCAGGAGCAGCCTCTTTGTCTTCAGCTGCAGCACCCGGCGATCCGCCTCGTATGGCAGGCAGCCTGTAAGGACTCTCTCTGAAGCCCGTGGATTCTCTCGGGGCTGATCGAGATAGTGGGCGGGGCAGGGGATGTGGCTGACTCCCACATACATTGGTGTCCTCTCTGGCTGAAAATGCACTGGGAGGAGGAGCCGAGATGGCAGCCCGGGAATCTTCACCTGTAGCCATGAGGTGAGTGACTGAAGTTTTCTCCTGCAGGAGTTCCTTCTATCTATAAGGCTTCAGCACCCTAATCTGGACACAAACAGCAGGGAACTGATCCCAGGGGTGCAACTTCATACTGCCCCCCACCGCATACTGCCCCCCACCACATACTGCCCCATCGCATACTGCCCCCCCACCACATACTGCCCCATCGCATACTGCCCCCCCACCACATACTGCCCCATCGCATACTGCCCCCCCACCACATACTGCCCCACCGCATACTGCCCCCCACCGCATACTGACCCCCACCACATACTGCCCCCTACCATATACTGCCCCCTACCATATACTGCCCCCTAAAGCATACTGCCCCCACCACTTACTTCCCCCACAACATACTGCTCCCCACCATATACTGCCCCCCCACCATATACTGCCCCCCACCATATACTACCCCCCCACCATATACTGCCCCCCACCATATACTGCCCCCCACCACATACTGTCCCCCACCGCATACTGCCCCCACCACTTACTGCCCCCCATCACATACTGTCCCAGTACATACTGCCCCCACCGCATACTGCCCCGCACTCCATACTGCCTCCACCGCATACTGCTCTCGCTAATGGAGTTAACGTGGGCAAGAAGGTGAGAAAGTATCCCTGTACAGGCTGCCAGCACTGCATCCCCAACCCCCACCTGTCATCTCTTACATGGCTTCCCCTGCCAATTTAAAAACTGGCCGATCCTAAAATCTCATCACCGCCATCAAAATTATTTCTGAAAATCTCTAAGACTTTGATTGTGGTGCTGGAGGACACAGGCTGTAGACACCACCCCTTACCATCACTCTTATCTACATTTTAAATTTGCCAGGATCAGTCATCTTGGCGTTGTCTGCGTTCACAAAATTATCTGATTATCAAGAATGTTTATTGAATGTCATATCGGCAAAAAATCTGCACCTCTGTGTCTGGAAGCTGAATTGTCTGTGTTGCGCAGAACGATTGTGTTTTTCTGCCTATAAAAGCTTGAAGAAGCTTGTTCTTTTTTGTGCTCTCACGTTTTTATTGAGCTCTTTCAAGCTTTTTTGAGCATAAGCATTTTTTTCACAAACCCTCCTAGATAGTATTTTCTTAACCACTGTATAAACAAAACAAAATGCTGGAACAAACGTTTTTGCACGTTTTCATGCGTTTTTGAGCTATTTTGAGCTCTTTGAGGCACTAGCTCCTCTCAAAAATGTGAGTTTGGTGGGGGGTTTTTCTGCCTGTAGAAGCATATGCCTGAAAACGCCTGAAAAATCCCTAGTGTGCATAGACACATTGGTTAACATGGAGGGGAGTATCTAGGCAGAAAAAATAAGAGCTCAAAAGCCTGCAGGAGCTGCTTTCTTTGAGCTCTTTTGAGCTGCAGTGTGTATGAGCCCTAAATTTACCTAACTGCCCTACTGGGAGGGCGCTACACATGTAACATGTGGCTGCATAGGATACTCTCTAAAAGACTCCATAATTAGAGTCTAGCTTAGAATCACTACTTCAGTAAAAACAGTTAGAACACAGCTATTTGCAATTATCCTTATAGGCAGCGCCCTTCACATCAAACCCTAGAGTAGCTGAGGTTAAACAGCTGGAGAGATCCAAGGACACAGAGCCACCCCACTGGAACTGAAGTACTCTGGTAGCAACACTGGTTCTGACAGTGGAGGGCTGCTCACCTGGCTGCAGATCAATTGCCAAGCTGCTTCTACTTCATCAGGTGTGAGCTGCCGAGGTGAATAAATAGACACCCTACTACATTCCTTAATCAGCACAGATATTAGAAATCATGGGGTTCCAGACAGCCCTCGCCCACACCTTTCCCCCCTTGGGCTGTCAGAAGAGAAGAATGAGACAGGGTGCTGCAAATTTTGGGAGTGGAAAAATGCACTTAAGGGGTTTGAAGCTTTAGCCTATGTATTGAGTGCAGGGAACAGGAGTACAATACACAGAATGCAGTGGTCAAAAGCTTATAACAGATAAAATGCAGGGGTCAGGCGTGTATAATGTACATGGTGCAACGGTCATAATTATGTAACATACAGACTGCACGGGTCAGGTGTGTTTATTGTACTGTACAAAGTTCAGGTGTCAGATGTATGTAATGTACATTGTGTAGGGTCAGGTATGCGTAATTTACAAGAGTCAGATGTAATGTATGGTACAAAGTCCAGTTGGTCAGTTGTGTTTAACGTACAAAGTGCAGGGTTTAGGTGTGTGTAATGTACTATACCACGTTCAGGAGCCAGTTGCATGTAGTGTACATAGTGCAGGGGTCAGGTGTATGTAACATACAGACTGCAGGGGGTTGGGTTTGTGTAATGTACCATACAATGTGCAGGGATCAGATGTATGTGTAAGGTAAATAGTGCAGGGGCCAGGAGTGGTTAACGTACAGGGGTTAAGTGTGTGTAATAGACATAGTGCAGGGGTCAGAAGTATGTAATGTACAGAGAGTGCGGTGCATAATGAACAGAATTCAGAGGTCAGAAATATGTAACATACAGAGTACAGAGGTCAGGTGTTTAACCACTTCAGCCCCGGACCATTATGCTGCCTAAGGACCAGAGGACTTTTTCCAATTTGGCACTGTGTCGCTTTAACTGCTAATTGCGTGGTCATGCAATGCTGTACCCAAACTAAATTTATGTCCTTTTCTTCCCACAAATAGAGCTTTCTTTTGATGGTATTTGATCACCTCTGCCGTTTTAATTTTTTGCGCTATAAACGGAAAAAGACTGAAAATTTTGAAAAAAAATGATATTTTCTACTGTTTGTTATAAAAAAAATCCAATAAACTCAATTTTAGTCATACATTTAGGCCAAAATGTATTCGGCCACATGTCTTTGGTAAAAAAAATGCCAATAAGCGTATATTTATTGGTTTGCGCAAAAGTTATAGCGTCTACAAATTAGGGTACATTTTCTGGAATTTACACAGCTTTTAGTTTATGACTGCCTATCTCATTTCTTGAGGTGCTAAAATGGCAGGGCAGTACAAAACCCCCATTGAATATTTATTTTTTTTGTCCCAAGTGATTGAATAATGACAAAAAAAAAAAAATATTTACAAAAAGTTGTCACTAAATGATATATTGCTCACACAGGCCATGGGCCTATGTGGAATTGCACCCCAAAATACATTCAGCTGCTTCTCCTGAGTACGGGGATACCACATGTGTGGGACTTTTTGGGAGCCTAGCCGCGTACGGGGCCCCGAAAACCAATCACCGCCTTCAGGATTTCTAAGGGCGTAAATTTTTGATTTTACTCCTCACTACCTATCACAGTTTTGAAGGCCATAAAATGCCCAGATGGCACAAACCCCCCCAAATTACCCCATTTTGGAAAGTAGACACCCCAAGCTATTTGCTGAGAGGCATGTTGAGTCCATGGAATATTTTATATTTTGACACAAGTTGCGGGAAAGTGACAATTTTTTTTTTTTCTTGCACAAAGTTGTCACTAAATGATATATTGCTCACACAGGCCATGGGCATATGTGGAATTGCACCCCAAAATACATTTAGCTGCTTCTCCTGAGTATGGGGATACCACATGTGTGGGACTTTTTGGGAGCCTAGCTGCGTACAGGGCCCCTAAAACCAATCACCGCCTTCAGGATTTCTAAGGGTGTAAATTTTTTATTTCACTCTTCCCTGCCTATCACAGTTTCGGAGGCCATGGAATGCCCAGGTGGCACAAACCCCCCCCAAATGACCCCATTTTGGAAAGTAGACACCCCAAGCTATTTGCTGAGATGCATGGTGAGTATTTTGCAGCTCTCATTTGTTTTTGAAAATGAAGAAAGACAAGAAAAAACATTTTTTTTTTCAATTTTCAAAACTTTGTGACAAAAAGTGAGGTCTGCAAAATACTCACTATACCTCCCAGCAAATAGCTTTGGGTGTCTACTTTCCAAAATGGGGTCATTTGGGGGGGGTTTGTGCCACCTGGGCATTTCATGGCCTCCGAAACTGTGATAGGCAGTGAAGAGTTAAATCAAAAATTTATGCCCTTAGAAAGCCTGAAGGCGGTGCTTGGTTTTCGGGGTTCGGTACGCGGCTAGGCTCCCAAAAAGTCTCACACATGTGGTATCCCCGTACTCAGGAGAAGCAACAGAATGTATTTTGGGGTGTCATTTTACATATTCCCATGGCATGTTTGAGCAATAAATCACTTAGTGACAACTTGCAAAAAAAAAAAAAAAAAAAAATTGTCTCTTTCCCGCAACTTGTGTCACAATATAAAATATTCCATGGACTCAAGATGACTCTCAGCAAATAGCTTGGGGTGTCTAAAATGGGGTCATTTGGGGGGGGTTTTGAACTGTCCTGGCATTTTATGCACAACATTCTGACACTTTTTGTTTACATGAAAAAATAATTTTTTTTTGCAAGAAAATTACTTTGAACCCCCAAACATTATATATTTTTTAAAGCAAATGCCCTACAGATTAAAATGGTGGGTGTTTCATTTTTTTTTTTCACACAGTATTTGCGCAGCGTTTTTCAAACGCATTTTTTGGGGAAAAAACACACTTTTTTAAATTTTAATGCACTAAAACACACTATATTGCCCAAATGTTTGATGAAATAAAAAAGATGATCTTAGGCCGAGTAAATGGATACCAAACATGACATGCTTTAAAATTGCGCACAAACGTGCAGTGGCGACAAACTAAATACATTTTTAAAAGCCTTTAAAAGCCTTTACAGGTTACCACTTTAGATTTATAGAGGAGGTCTACTGCTAAAATTACTGCCCTCGATCTGACGTTCGCGGTGACACCTCACATGCATGGTGCAATTGCTGTTTACATTTGACGCCAGACCGACGCTTGCGTTCGCCTTTGCGCGAGAGCAGGGGGGGACAGGGGTGTTTTTTTTTTTTTTTCTTTATTATCTTTTTGCTTTTTTATCTTATTTTTAAACTGTTCCTTTCATTTTTTTTAAAATATTTTTTATTGTTATCTCAGGGAATGTAAATATCCCCTATGATAGCAATAGGTAGTGACAGGTACTCTTTTTTGAAAAAATTGGGGTCTATTAGACCCTAGATCTCTCCTCTGCCCTCAAAGCATCTGACCACGTCAAGATCGGTGTGATAAAATGCTTTCCCAATTTCCCAATGGCGCTGTTTACATCCGGCGAAATCTAAGTCATAAAATGCTCGTAGCTTCCGGTTTCTTAGGCCATAGAGATGTTTGGAGCCACTCTGGTCTCTGATCAGCTCTATGGTCAGCTGGCTAAATCACTGGCTGCATTCTCAGGTTCCCTGTTGAGACAGGAGAGCCAGAGAAAAACACGGAAGACGGTGGGGGGGGGGGCATTCCCTCCCACTGCTTGTAAAAGCAGTCTAGAGGCTAATTAGCCGCTAGGATTTCTTTTACATGAAAGCCGACCGCTGGCTGAAAAGAATGATACCAAGATGATACCTAAACCTGCAGGCATCATTCTGGTATAACCACTCAAAGTCGTGAATGGCGTACCTGAAGACAAAAAAATGGTTAACAATAAAACACAGTAAACGGTAAAGTATAAAAAATTGCATACCTGAAAAGCAAACGTGATAAAACATAATAACAATAAAACATTGCAGAATAGAATACAGTAAAAAAGAGCAGAACAATAGAGAGAGAATAGAGAGAGAGAGAGAACAATAGAATGACAACTATTTTTTTTTATTTTATATATTTTTTTTTTTTTTTTACACTTTTTTTTGTAACTAACTTTTATAACTGTAACCGGTTCCAGGTTCGGGTCTCTCAAAATGCGATGGCATCTTGGGAGACCCTGTGAAAGTGCGCCTAGTCTGTGCAATGCTGTACGCTACGCTAATACTCAACTAGTGTATGGTAGCATTCAAAACATTCACCAATGCAAAGACCAGGATTGTCAGGACAGGAGGGACAATAATAGCGGGTATCACGCCTATATCTGCGCTTGCTGTAGACACAACATCTTTTTTGGGGGGGTTCCTTGGGTAGGGGTACTCGGGAGGACATAAAGAAAATGCCTCTCTTGCAGCCGACTGCATTTGGTTGGGGATGTGAATGGGGGAAGTACGGGCGCTGCAGAACTGGTGGGTTCCCAATTAGGATTGGCAAATGCAGCAGGAAGGGCATTATGGGCACGAAGGGCATGTGTTTGTCTTCTTCTTGGTGGCAGCGGGACACTACTTGTGCTTGCCATCTCACCAGCTTGAACTGCACTTATGGGACTCGCCACGTCACCAAGTGTTACTGCAGTGCTGGTTTGACTATGACCGGGGTGTACTAGGCCGCTGGTGCTTGCCAGTTCACCAAAATGCTACCAAAAAAACTGTTAGCGATCGCAGGGATCGGGCCTGACTCTGCGAACGCTGCAGTTATGCGTTTAGTGTTTTGTGACAGTGATCGATCGATACTGCACTTGGGTGGGCTGGGCTGGGCCGGGCGGAGGAGCAAAACGCAGGTGCTAGCAGGTATCTGGGCTGATCCCGCTAACACTGCGTTTTTGGGAACCCTAAACTGCTGGGGACGCTAGTATAGATCTGATCGGATCAGATATTGATCCGTACAGATTCTATACCACTAAGGGAGGCGTATGCTGCGTGCGTGGGTGTTAGCGGTACTGACGCTAATCTGACGCTGCCTGGGGCGACGCATATCACCGCTGGGCGATCAGGGGGCTAAACCTTTATTCGGTAATAAACGGCGGGTGCCCTGACACTATAAAAAATAAACGAACTAACCAGCGTCACCCGTAACAGTTATACGGTGATCAGTGATGACAGGGTTAACTAGGGGGCAATCAAGGGGTTAAAACATTTATTAGATAGTATGTGGGGGTCCCTGTCGCTATAAAACGCTGACGGCGAACCTAAATATTTACCTCCCTAACTAGCGTCACCAGCGACACTAATACAGCGATCAGTTAGACCTAAAAGGGGTTAACCCTAACTGCCCTAACACACTAACTGTGACAAACTGACACCATGCAGTAACCAGAAAAAAAAAAAAAATGCTTGGTGTCAGTGTGACGGGGGGGGGGGGGGGGGGGGGGTGATTAGGGGGTGATCGTGGGGGTAAAGGGGGGTGTTTTGTGTGCCTGGCATGTTCTACTGTGTGTGTGTGTTTGGTGCACTCACATTGAAGTCTTCTCTCCTCAGCGCCGGAACGGAAAATGCCGAGCCGAGGAGAGATGACATAATTTCCTTTGCTGCTGTTTAGCATACAGCAGCAGAGGAATGATCTGATTGGCCAGCGGCGATCGCGAGGGGGGGGGCACGAACGGATGGTATCCCCCTCACATGTACGTGATTCTGCCTGCCCGTGCCGCCTTGCCAACGTACATCGGCGTGAGGTGCTCCTTAAGTGGTTAAATCATGCAGAGTGCAGGGTTTAGGTTTATGTAGTGCACATTATTCAGGGGTTAGAAGTATGTAATGTACAGGGTGCAGGGATCAGGTGTGTGCAAGGTACATAGTGCAGGAGTCAGATGTGTGTAATGCATAGAATACAGGGGTCAGAAATATTTAATATACAGGGGTCAGGACTGTCATTGGCTTCCCATTAATCCCTATATTGCTGGCATACTTCAGGCTGTGCCCACCACTACCTGCAATCCAGATCCCCCAAATCTCTAAGGCCTCTTGCACATGATACTCCTGTTTGAGCATTTACTTTTTCAAACTTTTTTTTGTATGCACTTTCACGCATATGCGTTTTGCGCAAATTTGCACGCATTTTCTCGCATGCGCAGAAGCTTGTTGCGGATTGACCACGTAAATGGACAAATCTGTGTGCATTTGCGCAAATGCGCGCATGAGGCATAAATTACTGACCAAAAATGCAGATTTTTCTATATTTTTTTACTGAAGCATACACAGCGCTTGTTTACATGCCTGCGTGCATAGGCACATTACAATTAATGGGCTGTATTTTAGCTCAGTAAAAAAATAAGCTGTACTGAGCATTTTCAAGCTGCAGTGTGCCAGAGGCCTAACTGTGTGCCCCGTACAGTACACCCTCAGTCCCTCCACTCATCATCAAGCATGTACTCAGCACACACCAAACAAAGCCCAGCCACTGTGGCTGCTCCCCCCATCACTATGGAAACCTCTGTGCTGCTGGCCTGGGAGATAATGTCTGCAAGGTACTTACTTATTTAGTGCCCTTTAACTTAAATATTTATGCTGTCAAAAAGGGAGCACACAAGTAATGTAAAAAGTAGGACATGGCATATTTGTTAAGTTCCTGTGTGGGCAAAGCTTTGAAATATAGATATATTTTGAAAAAAAGCCATGGACAAAATGGTGTTTTAAAGAACATTTTTTTCGTCAACTATAGATAAATATATACAACAAACTACATACTAGATACTTTGGAAACATTCTCTGACACCATGGAAACCTCAGCACTGCTGGCAGAGAGCATGCAGAATGGTGACAGATTTAACCTTCTTCTGACCTATAGTTGATCTGTGTAGCCAGGTGCTGGGCTACAGGAATATGAAGATGGAGGCATTGCCATTTATTCTTCTCTCCCTATACTGAGATACAGATGTTTTGCTGCACCATCTTCCTCTGGCCAGCAGGGGGGGAGCAAAAGCCAAGCAAGTCTACAGACTTCTATGTAGAGTGCTGAGAATCCTGGCAGTTGTACTTTGATATGCCAGCCATTTAATGGCTACACGATAATGGTTACAGTACATTTCCCAATATACACTATACAGTAGGAGAAGTGGAAAGTAGATTTGTATTAAACTGCCTGAAAAAGTTCTTCTTCTTGGTGCTTAGTCAAGAGGGAGAGCAGAGCACCTCTATGCGAGTATTCGCCTGCCAGCAGGGATGCAAGCCTGACACTGAAAGACAGCACACTGACACTGACACTGGGACAGCACAGATCCTGCATTGCCACAGAGAGGCTGGAGCATCCACTCACCCTCTGCTTCCCACTGCTAATCACTGGAGGCTTTTAGGGAGTGACTAAGGGGGGGCGTTTCTGCAGTGAGCATCCACAGCAGCATCCTGGGAAAACACTTAAGAGGGAATACCCATTTTTGACACTGCTAGCCAAGACTGAGCCACTGAGAGCAGGGCACCAAGTGTATCCAATTCATATTGCACCCATACTGCACTCTACACTGCACTTATTCCAAATCTAACCTGCACCTACACCACCCATACCAGCCCTATTTTGCATAATATTGTACTTTTACCGCATCTGAACCATATCCACCGCCGAGACTTTACCATACCTATACTGCATGGAGGCTAACTGGGACTGTCGTTAAGTGCACTGATGCTCTTAAAGGGCCTCAATGATAGCTATCCGAAGATCCCAACACCTCAAAGGACTGTCCTTTCTGTAGTAATTATTATCCTACAAGTCACTTTTCTTTAATCGTACATCACGAGACACAGAGCCATAGTAATTACTATGTGGGTTATAGTCCACCTTCAGGTGCTGGACACTGGGACACCCTAAACAGGAAGTTGCCTCCCTATATAACCCCTCCCACTACTGGGAGTATCTCAGTTTTTTCGCCAGTGTCTAAGGTGTTGGTCACGAGTGAGATGTGCTGAGCTCCTCTGGAGCAATCCTTGCTGGGGCTAGCTATGCAGCTGGATCCATTCAAAGTGTCTTTTAGGCCGAATTGAATGGACCCGGGCCTCGTATCCGAAGAAAAGAGGTTTTGCCAGTAATGCTTCTCTTTTTAGAGAGCTGGACCCCGGGATCCAGTATTTTTGGTATTTAGGCCATAAAGTTTTACTGGCGGGGTGCTTTTTACAGGTGCAGGATTGTGGGTTCCCCAAGGGTCCCTGGTTCTTGAAGGTTTGTTAATGGAACCCACCGTGATTTGTGAAGATTGGGTCTGTTGGTTTTACCACAGAAAACCCTGCGGCGGGAAAGGTAAATGGAGTTTTTCTAAGGAATCTTAAAATTTTTTAATGTAATGTCTCCTTTAAAGTAAATGTTGTCATGCCTAAGTGTCACCACTGGGGACTGTATGGAGCACGTACCTTCTCATGCTTTGCTCAGAGTCACGCTGTGCCACAGAAGTAGCAGACTTTTTTCCTCCGGCTAGCAGGCAGACCTCCAGTAAGTTTAGGGGGGGTTTTGCTTCCTCCAGACACCCCCACCTGAGATGAACTCTTCCCCTCTTCAAGAGACTGAGTATAAGGGAGAACTAAAAACTATCGGCAATGCCGTTTTCTTTCACAGCCTGTACACGGCGGCGGCTTCCAGGTCTTCTCCGTGCCAACTCTCCCTCACTCAGCCGATCCCGGCGGATTGGAGGCCCATGCTTGTGCGGGAAAACTCTTTTTTATAAAAAAAGAAAGGAGGAGGGTGCGATGTGATGGTGGGGGCGGGGCATAGCGCTGCGTTGGCGTCCTTCAACGCGGGAGTGTGTTTAAAAAGAAAAACTCCATTTACACCCTGTTCCAAATTATTATGCAAATTCTATTTCAGTGTCACAAAGATTAAATGTTTTGTTTTTCAGTTTAACTCATGGATGGCATTGTGTCTCAGGGCTCTTTTTATCACTGAAAACAATCTCGGAAACCTGTGACAATTAGATTGCCAGGTGAGCTCAATTAAAGCAAAAACTACTAAAGGAGGGTGTTCCACATTATTAAACAGAGCACCATTTTCAAGCAATTGGGGGAAGAAAAAGGATCTCTCTGCTGTTCCGCCGTTCCGCTGAATCGCGCACGCGCATTAGCCGTTTCGCTGAATTGCACACAAACATTAGCCGTATTGCGCACGTGCGAAGGAAGGCAGCGATATTGGCGAGACTGGCACTTGCCTCTTTCCTGACACACATTGAGGAAGATTTCTGCCAGATCCATGCATCGGATCAAGAGAGCAGCTGCTAAAACACCATTACATAGCAGCAAACAGATATTTGAAGCTGCTGGTGCCTCTGGAGTATCACGGACATCAAGGCGTACAGTCCTCCAGAGTCTTGCAACTGTGCATAAACCTTCCATTCGGCCACCACTAACCAATGCTCACAAGCAGAAACGGCTGCATTGGGCAGAAAAATACATGAAGACTAATTTTCAAACTGTTCACTGATGAGTGCTGTGCAACCCTGGATGGTTCAGATGGATGGAGTAGTGGATGGTTGGTGGACGGCCACCCTGTTCCAACAAGGCTGCGATGTCAGCAAGGCAGTGGTGGAGTCATGTTTTGGGCCGGAATCATGGGAAGAGAGCTGGTCGGCCCTTTTAAGGTCCTGAGGGTTTAAAGATGACCTCTGCAAAGTATGTGGAGTTCTTGACTGACCACTTCCTTCCCTGGTACAGAAGGAAGAACTATGCTTTCCGTAATAAAATCATCTTCATGCATGACAATGCACCATCTCATCCTGCAAAGAATACCTCTGGCTGCTATGGGGATAAAAGGAGAGAAAGTCATGGTGTGACCTCCATCCTTCCCTGACCTCAATCCTATTGAGAACCTTTGGAGCATCCTCAAGCAAAAGATCTATGAGGGTGGCTGGCAGTTTACATCCAAACAGCAGCTCTGGGAGGCTATTCTGACATCTTGCAAACAAATTCAAGCAGAAACTGTCCAAAAACTCACAAGTTCAATGGATGCAAGACTTGTGAAGCTGCTATCAAATAAGGGGTCCTATGTTAAAATATAACGTGACCTGTTAAAATATTTGAAAAGTTAAAATGTTGTTCAAAGTTTGATTGAAATAGCTTTTGATTTCAGTAAATATGCTGCAAACACAACAAATGTCAATTTTCAGTTCTTTACAACCTCTAAAGTGTTTTGAAACTTACTGTGCATAATAATTTGGAACAGTGCATTGTAAGTTTTTTTTATTTTGAAAAAAAAAAAAAAAAACTGTTATCATTAAGAAGTTTGTTCAATAAAATTTGAATTGTACTCTTAATAGTTGATAACATGAGAATTATGCTGACTGTTGTTTACACCAATTATTTAGGTAAATGAGAAAAATATCATTGGCATAATAATTTGGAACAGGGTGTATGCTGGCTGCAAAATTGTCAGAGAGACATAAGAGCAAAGAGGAGCATGAAAGAGGTTTTGGTGATACAGGCATTTCCTATTTGACACATTTACTATTTGCATCAGGCTGAGCATTAATAGCAGCGGCAGTAGCTGGACTATTGCTCAAGCAGTGGATGCGATTTCTTCTGGTAGTACCTCTGCTTTGTACATCGGGCTATGGTCAGAAGGGGGGGGGTTGAAACACCCCCAAAAAAGACACATGAAATCTAAAAATGGGACTTTGTAGGCACACCAGTATTAAACTACAAAAAGATAAATATGTTTGGAATTTTTATTAATAAAGTATAAAAGGACAATGAACAAACATGGACATTTAAAAACAAGTCAGGCTAGACATAGAACCTAGTATTGGTACACCATGAGGATCCTATCCTGCAAGCTTGAGTGGGGTTTAGAATAATTATAAATATATAATCATATATTCAGAACACTTGTTGCCAAATAAAGGAGGCTATACTTCCCCAAACACAGAATAGTAAACAATCATCAAGCTCAAAATAAACGAGGTGCTGCAGGTCTGGTGATCCAAGGTGAGATGCTCTCTAGTTGCTCTACATGTTTCACATTACACAGAACACTTCCTCAGGAGCTAGAGATTCTGATCAGAATACAAAAAAGAGATGACAAAAGACTATCACAATGACAGAAAGAGAAATATATAGAATGTACATATATACATTTTTCATATTGAAAATAAAAAAACCTCCAAATCTAATGACCTATGGGACAACCCTATGAAAGATTATGGTCTCCAAAAGAAATAAGGCACAGCCCGGTGGTCAGGGTCAACCAATCCAAGGGGCAGAGAGAGCACCAATCCCGCGGGGTATAAAGTAGGTAAAGGAAGGGTAAATACAAATAGGAAATGTATGTAAGTATGTAAAGTTGTTATAATAGACCTATCTGATAAAACCGAAAACGAAGAAAAAGAGGCAGCGGGGGAAGGGAAAAGGGGGAGGAGGGAAGAAAAGGAGTAGGGGGAGGGTAGAAAGGGAGAAATGGAAAAGAGGGAACAGGAAGGGGGATCTGGATCACAGTAGGATTATGCACCTACGTACAATTGCAAAAAGGTTGTTGACTTACCAATGAGGTATTGTGAAAGTGAATACTACCAATAAAACCTTATATACACATGATCGCAGATCGATCAAAAAGTAGACATGTATGGTTTAGGTCGAACACAGCAGCGGCCAAAAGTCAGAGAACCTCTCAGATGTAGATAGCATCAGGTGTCCATGGGTAGGGGACAGAGCTTGTAGCTGTATTGCTGATGTATGAGAAAGAAAGGAACACAGTCACAATCAGATTGTGAAGCATTGCAGTCAGAATGGGCTGCAAACATAATGTTTGTTTGCAGATCGGTCAGGAAGTGTATTTGGGATCCAAAAAGTAGCTGGACTTACCCTGGCATCAGTGAGAGGCAGCTCAAGAAACCGCTCAGTGTGGCGGGGGCCGGTTCCATGATCGCATCGGACAGGTGCTGTTGCACCCTTAAATAGGGTGAGCCAGGCTGGAAACAGCTGGCTCGGGAGAGCCCGGCGTGTCCTGGTCCCATCGCAGGCTACCGCGCATGCGCCAAACGACGTCACCCCCACGCATGCATGACGCATGGTCGGAAGGAATTCCGCGCATGCGCCGAGCGGTAACTCGGGAGGACGAAGCCGAGCCAATGTGCTGGCAGCAAGGGTGGAGGCTAGAGGAATAGCAGAGTCCCCATGCCCCCGTCAGTCGCCACACATCCGGCCAGAAGATCGAACCAGATGTGCGGCGCTAGGCCATGGAACTCACCAAGCGCGGGGGCCAAACAATTCAAAGGGAGACCAACACTAAGGGAAGTCCCAGAGTCATCAGAAGAGGGGGAAAAAGAAAAAAACATAATATCTACAGCAACAAATTGTACACAGATTATAAATACTTTTGTACATAATCATAATATCCCAGAGGGATTAAGAAGTATGTATAGATAAACAAAAAGTATTTGACATATCAAAGGGAAGGAACATAGGATTACATCGATCTGTAAAAGGGAAAGATTTTTAAAGGAGATTTTTACCAAACATAGTATGTTATACATTTCATGAACAGTTCATATCATTTCGTAGACAGTGCTTATGGTTATACTAGCACATACTCAGGGGGGGTTTTTTCTTTGAAGATAAATATGCATTCAAAGAAAGGGTCTATATGAATGGGATTCATTCAAGCCAGGTGCCCTAGTGGCGTTTAAACGCTCGATCCATAGGGTCTCTTTTTGTAATATGAATTTGTCCCATTCACCACCTCTGGGGTTTTGGGGGACGACGGCCAGAACAGCAAAGGAAATAGAGGACGTATCAAACCGATGATATAAATCCAGGTGTCTGCTCACGGGAGTGAGCATCTTACCATTCCCTGAATAGTAAATGTGCTCATTGATTCTTTGCCTCAACTGTCTGGCCGTCTTCCCCACGTAAAAAGCCCCACAGGTGCACATCATCAAGTAAACCACCCCTTGGGTACAACACGTAGCAGAAAATTTTGGGTGGTAAATTTCACCAGTAGGGAGTGGGATAGGATATTCAGAAGATATCCATGGACAAAATGAGCAACTGCCACAAGGCACTGTGCCCCTTGGTTGTTGTGAAGCAATGGGATTGTAGGTTTTATATTGACTAGATACAAGTTTATCCTTAAGGGAAGTTGCTCGTCTGTAAACTATTTCTGGGTGTGTATTGACATATTTCTTTAAAATGGGGTCTTCCATTCGAAAATGCCAATGTCTTTTTAGAATGTTATTCAAATCCTGATGGTGGGAGGAAAATTTGGTGATCATTTTGATGGTGGATTTCTGTGGTCAGGTTTTTGTTGTGTACAGTAGATCAGTCCGTGATTTTCCTTTGGCCTTATTAAAGGCCTTACGTAGGAGAGACCGGCTGTAGCCTCTAGCTAGAAGCCATGACCTAAGCAAATTGGCCTGATGTTGAAAGTCCGTCATTTGTGTGCAATTTCGGCGAAGGCGAAGATATTGTGCATACGGTATACTTCTGATGAGGGGGAGAGGATGTGCACTTGTAGCATGTAGCAGTGTATTACCTGCTGTGGTTTTCCGGAAAAGGTTTGTAGATAAGGTGTTGTTGGTGTCCCTGTATATCTCGAGATCCAGAAAGCTGACAGTTGGCATGACATTGATATGTAAATTTTAAGTTGAAATGATTGACATTCAACATCTGTATAAATTTTTTAAGGGTCTTTGTAGTGCCTGTCCAAATGATAAAAATGACATCTATGTAGCGTTTCCAGATCAAAATTTGATCTAGATATTCTGCATACTGGTCTCGAGAGAACAGGTGACGTTCCCACCCCCCCAGGTACAGATTGCCGTAGCCAGGGGCACAACAAGTGCCCCTGGCTACGCCCTGCACCTGGAGGTAGTGGGAACCCATAAATTCAAAAGTATTGTGAGTCAGAATGAAGTTGAGTAACTTCACAATAAATTTGTTATAATTCCAATGGTGATGGTTCACCTCAAAGAGGAGAGTATGGACCATCCCGATCCCCTGCTCGTGGGGGATGCTGGAGTACAAAGCCTCCACATCAAGCGTCACGAGCAGGGAATAAGGAGGGACCAGTAACCCCTCAATCTGCTTCAAAAGATCCAAAGTGTCCTTAGTATATGGCAAGGCCATAACATGGGGCATGAGTGTGGCATCTACAAGATTGCTAGCATTGTCCGTTAAACTGCCAATACCCTAAATTATCGGTCTCCCAGGGGGCGACACCGGGTCCTTATGCACTTTAGGAAGTGCATAGAATGTCGCCACCCTGGGAGACCGAACATTCAGGTATTCATAGGTATCTTTGTTAATTAACCCTCTTAGATTGGCATCCCCAATGATATCAAGAAACCGGTTCCTGAAAGATAAGGTGTGTGATGAAGGGATTTTCCGATACCAATCTTTGTTAGATAAAATTTTCAAACACATGTTTTCATAAAGGGATCTGTTCAAAAGGACTATGTTACCGCCTTTATCGGCGGGTTTGACGATGACATCAGGGTGATTGTACATTTTGGAGATGGCTTGACGCTGTGATGGAGTTAGGTTATTCTTTCTATGAGGTATATCCATATGTTTGATGTCACTTACAACATTTTGTAAGAATGTCCAGATCTGAGGATTTTGGGACAAGTCGGGAAATTGACGAGATTTAGGTTTAAATCTATTAGCTGTGGATGTAGGAGGATTCCGAGATGTTGGAATGGGGTGTCATTAACGTGGGTACTCTCGCTTTTCTCTAAAAGGAGCATTAGGTCCCGAAGTGCTCGGAACTCATCCATCTTAAAATGTTTTATACTCTCCAAGAGTTCCCGCTCCTCTTTGTTCCTTATTCGATCTTGGTCGAATAGAAATTTGTAGGTAAGGTTGCAAGTAAACAAATAAACATCCTTAATCGTCTTGTACTTGTCGATTTTTTTGTGATGGACAGAAACTTAAACCCAGTTTTAGCACATTTAAATCTTGTTCAAAGAAGTGATAAGGAGTAAGATTCAGGACATCTAGTCCTAAGTGTGAGGTGGCGGTATCCCTAGCATGGGAAAATTTAGGGTAGGTGTTGCGTTTGAGATAATGTGAGAGTCAAGGGTGCTTTGTTTCTTACATGTTTGTGATTGCGTGAGGGATAGTGAATTAGCTAAATTTAGAGGGTTTGAAAAATTGGGTTGTGGTGTCACGTTCGTAAGTATGCTGTTAGAAGAAGAGGTGTTTGGGGTATCCCCACTGGGACCAAAGTGAGGTGTCGTAAGTGTTGAATTGTGTGTGCGTGTGTGTGTGTGAGTGCGACTTTGCAGATTCAACAATTGCAGTGCTTTTGTTGCAAAAGCACTGCAAATGCTAGGGACGCTGGCACAAATTGCTACTGAGTACCTACAGAGTCACCCTGGTTTTTGAGGTACTTGAGCACTAGGTCCTTTTTTGACCCCCAAAAAAGAGCTAAAATGGTCTTCTTCAAGCTCTGGAAAGCCTACTCATCTCTACAAATGGCATCCTCCCCTGAGAGGGGGTGGCTGGTCAGAGTAAGCATCAGGGCCATGGAATGTCTGCAACAGGTTCTCTTCCATTACCCAGGACCCTCAAACTGAAGAACTAGGGGCAGGAGAAGACAAATTCTCTTAGGAGACTGTGGTGAGGCTGATGACTCCTCTTCTGAGGTGTCAAATGCGGGAGAATCAGCTGTTCCAATCTTAAGATTGATGGTGCAATTTCTTACTGAATGATCGCTCCACATTTATGTACCCTTAACTGAGTGTTTGGGTTCACTAAAGCCTCCTCAAGCTGTGCATGCCTTTTCCTGTCCATGGAAAAGCTTTTTTGTATCTGAGAGGATCACCCAGATAAGCATTTTTTTTCCCACAAAACGTTTTCCCAAGTTTTCACACTTTATTCTATGGTGGAGGGAATTCACTAAGTAGGGTATACCAGCAATTAACGCTGCTATATCGTCTGTGAATAAGTTTGACTTGTCCGGCAGACAATGCTCAAATGCTTAGGGATCCAACGGATAAAAAAAGGTGGAATTCCTATTAAAAAAAACAAAACTTTTTTTTCACTGGCAGATTGAGTGTCTCAGCCTGCACTGACAATAATTGCTTAATCATTGGGAGACCAGTTTAAACAGGTGTTCAAGGTTATCCTGCTCAGCAGGTCCGGGAGGCAGCTTTATGTTTGCAATAGTTGCTATGAGAGATTCTATTCTTCAGGCCTTGCGCCCTTCGCTAAGCGCCTTGTAAGAAGCTCCTGGCTAGTCTTCCTTTTTGCTATGAAACAGCTATTTGGGGATGTTTTGGATAATACATCCAAAGAAATTCTACTGGAAAGCACCTCTTTTGCCATTTAAGAAAAGGAGTAAAAGTATTTTCGTTTTAAAGCTCCTTCACCTGTGCCAGAGGCATCAGCCTCCAGGCAGTCATGGCGGCTTCCACCGTCAGGTTCAATCGAATAGGGGGAATTCTTCTGCAGTTCTCAAGGATCTGGCAGGAAGAGTGTCGAGATGAATGGGGGACTTCATCAATAGCTCCAGGGTACAAACTGGAGTTCCAAGAGTTCCCGTCTCCTCGTTTTCTCAGATCAAACGTTTCTAAGGATACCAAAGAAAAAGAAAAAAGTGATCATGGCGGTCCCCATGTAAGAACAGAGGTTGGGGTTTGATTCAAACCTCTTTTTTTCACGGTGCCAAATCCGAATGGTCATTCTGGATCTCAAAAATCTAAATTGAATTCCTGAATATAACCACTCTTTTTTCGTATGGAGTCAGTCCAAATCAGTTATCTCCATCCTACAAGGAGGAGAACTTTTGGCGTCAATCGACATCAAAGATGCATACCTCCATATGCCTATTTCCTCGCTTACTAGTAATATCTACTTTTCAAGGTGGAAAAACTTAATTTTCAGTGTGTAGCTCTGCTTTTCGGTCCAGCTACTGCACCTTGAGTGTTTACAAAGGTTCTGGCCCCTCTTCTAGCCAGATTAAGGCCCCAAGGTATAACGATTATGGTTTACCTAGTCGATCTGTTCTTGATAGACCAGTCGGTAGCACGCTTAGACCAAAGTATGTTCACCACATTCAACTACCTGGAATATCTAAGTCGGATTCTCAACCTAGGAGAAATCTTCTTTAAAACCATGAAGAAGGTTAAAATACTTGGGTCCGATCATAGGTACACCCAGAAAAGGGTATTCTTACCCCAGGCAAAGATCAGCGCCATAAAGGAACTGATTTAGGTGGTCAAAGCAAGATGAATTTCTTCTATTCAACTTTGCATGAGGTTGTTGGGAAAGATGGTGGCTTCATTCGAGGCTGTTCCTTATGCTCAGTTTCATTCAAGCCTGCTGCAAAACAGTATCCTATCGGCTTGGATTAAAGGGTTCAAGCTCTACATTCCCAATGTGTCTGACTCCAAAGCCTACGGCCACATCACCCTGATAGCGCCCGATCTCGTCTGATCTTGGAGGCTAAGCAGGGTCGGGCCTGGTTAGTACCCGGATGAGAGACCACCTGGAAATACCAGGTGCTGTAGGCTGGGTGCGCCGGAGCCTCAGTTTATGGTTAATATCCAAAAATATACTAAGGGGAAAATCCTTCCTTTATTTACCTGGGAAGTAGTAACAACATATGCCAACCTTTTTTGTTTAGGTTGGGGAACAGTCCTGGAAGAGGCAACTGTCCAAGAGAAGTGGCCCAGATCAGAAATGGCCTTACCCATTAACATTTTAGACATTCAGACAGAGCTCTTGGTCCCGAGGGCCTGAATGTTCAGTTTATGGTATTGTCCTGCCAGGATTCAATCCGACAATGCTACAGCAATGGCCTATATTAATCACCAAGGGGGCACAAGAAGTTGTGCGGCCCAGAGAAAGGTGAATCATATCCTATCTTGGGCAGAAAACAATGTACTTTGCCTATCGGCAGTCTTCATTCCAGGAATAGAAAATTGGCAGGAGGACTACTTGAGTCGCCGGCAGTCGTTCCCAGGAGAATGGTTCCTTTACCCCGATATCTTCCTGTCAATATGTCAAAAACGAGGGATCCCAGACATAGATCTGTTTGCATCCAGGTTCAACAAAGAAATCAACAACTTTGTGTCAAGAACAAAGGCTCTGCTAGCATGCGGAACAGATGCCTTGCTATACCCGTGGAATCGGTTCTCACTGATTTATGCATTCCCTCCCATTCTGCCTGCGTCCACGACTTCTTCGCAGGATCAAGCAGGAAGGGAAGTCGTTGTTTCTTGTGGCCCCCAGCGGGGCCCAGGAAATCTTGGTATGCAGAGATCGTAAAGATGGCAGTAGGGGACCCATGGACCCTACCATCACGGCCAGACCTTCTCTCGCAAGGTCCGGAGTTCCATCCCACTTTACAAACGCTAAATTTAATGGTCTGGCTATTGAGAACCACACTCTGAAGAAGCGTGGGCGGTCAGGTTCAGTAGTTTCTACCTTGGTTAATGCAAGGGAGCCAGCCTCCATAATTATATATTATAGAGTCTGGGAAACATGTCTTCTGGTGTGAAACCAGGAGTTGCACCCCAGGAAATAGGTCAAAGGTAGAATCCTTGACTTTCTGCAGATGGGGTGAGAAATAAGGCTGGCCATGAGTGCTTTCTAAGGACAGGTCTTGGCCTTATTGGTATTATTTCAATGACCACTTGCTTTGCATTCTTTGGTTCGTAACTTTATTCAGGGGGTAACATGGCTTAATCTCCGGTTAGGTCACCCATGAACCCTTGGGACTTGAATTTAGTTTTGTCGGCATTACAAAACAGCCTTTTTTTGGGCCGATACGACATATTCCCTTGGTCCTTTTTTGACAAGGAAACTATTTTTTCTGGAAACCATATCTGCTGTAAGAAGTGTATCAGAATTGGCTGCTCTTTCTTGTAAAGATCCATATTTTTATTGTTCACAAGGATAAGGTAGTATTGCGTCCTCATCCTAACTTTTTATCGAAGGTAATATCAGGTTTTTATCTAATATAAAAGAAAGAACAATCAGCGCAAACTAAACTTAAAACTATTGCAAGCTGAACACTAAAAGGATAACACCAACCTCAGTAAAAATCAATAAACAAAATAAGTGCAGCGCAAAACAGAAAATATAAATGAGAAAAGGATGATAAATAGTCCAATAATAAATTGGTAATCAGAAAGTTCATTAATGCCAATATGAAATAACCCTCTTCTGGGGACACCCGCATTGGTCACTTATCCAGGCGATGCAATAATATGAAATAAGATTGTGCTTACCAGATCCAGTTGACCCCTTAATTATAGGGGGTCTTAAACGGCATGAATGGACCCGTGGCAAACTGCTGGGCTAGCTGTCATCTGCAGGTCAAATAGATTCCTCGAATAATGGAGGTCCCATCAGGTCTATTGTGTAATACTGGTATACTACAGGGATGGCTGTCATATGCTGAATGCTCTCTCTCAATGCACAGTGGTATCCGTGAGAAAGGGGAATCCGTATTGAAAAGGCAGAGCAAAGAAGCAATGATCCCCAGAAAAAAACAAATGAAAACATCTAAGAGCGATCTATAGATGAAAGGTTTCCAAATTTATTCAAACGGTGAAAGGTAACAAGGGAGAGATGCTATATAAGCGCCAACACATGTAAAAATCTATGCGGCTGTGTTTAGTAGTGAGACAGACTGTTCGCGTCCGAACAGCTGTCAACAAGAGAAGGCTGCGGGTGACGTCGGTCATGCAGTTCTGCCCCCGTACGCGGCATTACGTCACAAGGACTTCGTCAGCGAGGGTGGAGTGCACCTGTCACCCGTAGACCTAAATATACCCGCTGTCTCTCAAAATGGGAGTGTCAGGAGCGTCGGGACCGGAAGTCCCCGCCGGGAAATCCTGTCCTGAGCTCAATGGGGACATCTTCCCAATGCTATAAAAAACAATGAAAGATTTGATTAAAAAACCTGGTAACTACTCCGCACAGCAAGTGATGCAAGAGGCATCAATGCCAAAACTTAATCATAAATTTCAAAGGGATATAAAGAGTTACCATGTAACTAAAAGAATATGTAGTAAAATGTGTAATAAAATACTTTAAACATTATTATGATACATTGAGCACCCGCAGCATTCTCTAGCCAGAGTGTCGGTCCCGAGAGGACTAAATGTGGAGTTCGATCTTAATTGTTTTATCTCCAACAAATAATGTTGCTTTTTTGTTGCTTTTTTATTGCCTCTGTTACTATGTTTTTAAACATCCATTTTATTAGTTGTTATGTATATACTTCTATGCAGGTGTGTTGTTTTAAATAATCATTGTCAAAAAGATTTTTTACTTTAAGCTAGAGAATCCTCAGGAGAGGATTTCCCGGCGGGGACTTCCGGTCCCGACGCTCCTGACACTCCCATTTTGAGAGACAGCGGGTATATTTAGGTCTACGGGTGACAGGTGCACTCAACCCTCGCTGATGAAGTCCTTGTGACGTAACGCCGCGTACGGGGGCAGAACTGCATGACCGACGTCACCCGCAGCCTTCTCTTGCTGACAGCTGTTCGGATGCGAACAGTCTGTCTCACTACTAAACACAGCCGCATTGATTTTTACATGTGTTGGCGCTTATATAGCATCTCTCCCTTGTTACCTTTCACCGTTTGAATAAATTTGGAAACCTTTCATCTATAGATCGCTCTTAGATGTTTTCATTTGTTTTTTTCTGGGGATCATTGCTTCTTTGCTCTGCCTTTTCAATACGGATTCCCCTTTCTCACGGATACCGCTGTGCATTGAGAGAGAGCATTCAGCATATGACAGCCATCCCTGCAGTATACCAGTATTACACCATAGACCTGATGGGACCTCCGTTATTCGAGGAATCTATTTGACCTGCAGATGACAGCTAGCCCAGCAGTTTGCCACGGGTCCATTCATGCCGTTTAAGACCCCCTATAATTAAGGGGTCAACTGGATCTGGTAAGCACAATCTTATTTCATATTATTGCATCGCCTGGATAAGTGACCAATGCGGGTGTCCCCAGAAGAGGGTTATTTCATATTGGCATTAATGAACTTTCTGATTACCAATTTATTATTGGACTATTTATCATCCTTTTCTCATTTATATTTTCTGTTTTGCGCTGCACTTATTTTGTTTATTGATATAGGTTTTTATCTAAACCAGGATATTGTTCTACCTTCATTTTTTCAGAACCCTGTTCTATGGAAGAAAAATCACTACATTCTCTTGATGTGGTGAGAGCAGTCAAAGTCTACTTAAAGGCGACTGCTCAGATTCAGAAAACGGATGTTTTTTTCGTGTTGCCAGAAGGTCCTAAAAGAGGACAGGCAGCATCGAAATCTACTATTTCCAAATGTATTCGACAAGTAATCGTTCAAGCTTATGGTTTAAAGAGGTAGTTCTACCCTCTCAAATCAAAGCGCACTCCTCTAGGGCTGTTAGTGCTTTGTGGGCAGTGCATCACCAAGCCTCCATGGCTCAATTCTGCAAGGCCGCAACTTGGTCTTCAATCCATACATTTACCAGATTCTATCTGGTGGGTGTAAAAAGACATGAGGATGTCGCCTTTGGGCGCAGTGTACTGCAGGCAGCAGTATAAATCCTCTGATCTCATGGTGCTCTACTTTGGTTGTGTCTCCCTCCCCTCAGTTGGCATTGCTCTGGGACATCCCACATAGTAATTACTATGGCTTTGTGTCCCGTGATGTACGATTAAAGAAAATAGGATTTTTATTACAGCTTACCTGTAAAATCCTTTTCTTTTGAAGTACATCACAGGACACAGAGATCTTGCCCCTCTTTCTAGTATACGCGCGTATTGCTTTGCTACAAAACTGAGATACTCCCAGTAGTGGGAGAGGTTATATAGGGAGGCAACTTCCTGTTTAGGGTGCGCCAGTGTCCAGCACCTGAAGGTGGACTATAACCCACATAGTAATTACTATGGCTCTGTGTCCCAAGATGTTCTTCAAAAGAAAAGGATTTTACAGGTAAGCTGTTATAAAAATCATATTTTTGTTTCCCTGCCTCCTCCGTTACCATCCTCCTTTTCTTTTGGAAAATGCATACCCTGTCTGCCTAGGACTAGCATTGCCGATATAAATGCGCTCTGCCAGTATAGTTCCAGCACTAAGTAGATTAAACTTTACTAATGCTCACTGCTGTGCTTGAGGTGGCCTTGTTACTCTTTATGCTGATCTGGACGCCAAGTGTCATCTTATGCCTAGTCCTTACTGTTATTCATCATTAGTAATAAGTTTGCCTTTACCACCTGGTTCATTGGCTGTTTTCTTTGCTATAGCACCACTATTGGGTACAAACAGTATTTCTTTTGAGTGGTTTCTTGTGATGTATGTTTGTGCACTCAACCTGGTGTGTCAGAGGGGCTGCGGTTCTTATGATGGTCGAGGCATAGAACAGAGGACCCATCGTATCACGCGGCTCCTATGGAGGTAGCACTACACCTGCTTTAACCCATTTGCTGTCATGCACATACGTACTATGTATGTGGCAGGACACCCCTGTAAACTGACTCCTGGCTGCTCTGCTGTAGAAACTGGGAGTTTGTTTACATCTTTTCAGCTGACTGTCAGCTTTCTGGTGGAAGCAATTCAGGGTGACTGGAAGGTGCTTCCACGCGGACCCCCGCCACGTATTCCAAACTTTGTTGTCACTCCTGAGCACCTGGGATGCCCATGGCAGGTGCCAGCAGGGAAAGGGGTGGTCAGTCAGCGAACATCTATTCTCTGACCACCCCTGCACTGAATGAAGCTGGGAGATACATATACTGTATTTTATTATTCCCAGTTTCAGAGCTGTAATTCCCCAGCTGTTGTGCATAAATAACTTCAATGGGGTGATATCTCCTTAAAGAGGAGCCACAATGTCCCACACCAAGCATGGATTGATCTGAAGTTTGCACAGACCGATCTATGCCCTGAGAGCCCATTCACACATAAACATGCATGAGAATGCTTGAAAAATGAATTGCCTTCCATTGGTGTGCATTTTTAAGTGTTTTCTATGTGTCTTGGCTGTGACCTGCATTCTTCCAGTACAGTAGAAAGCAGGTCACTGCAGCAGTGGCGTTACGTCCATTAAGAGTGCGCGGGCACCGCCCCCTCTCTCCAGCCACCCCCTCTGTGTACTATGGATAGATTCATGCATTGCATGAATCCATCCACGGCCGCTATAGCCAACCCCTATTCAGGCGTCCGGCCCCTTTTGGGGGGGGGGGGGGTTGAAGCACCTGATTAGATTTGCTTTGCTAAAACAGAACCGCCTCTCAGCCAATCAGGGGGCACAAATGTAATACCGGGCACCTGATTGGCTGAAGGCAGAGGTGATCCCATTGGCCGCCTAGCAAAACAGTAAGAAGACACGCACAGAGGACACTGGAGCTATCGCCGCGCTACCCGTCCGACAGCTCACCGCCTGACCCACTGCCTGACCCACCACCATGATGGGGTAAGTGTCAGGCAGACAGCAGGTGGGGGGCACAGTGGCTGCAATTGAAGGAGCACAGTTGGCTGCATTTGCGGGGCACAGTGGCTGCATATTATGGGCTCAGAGGCTGCAATTGATGGGGCACAGTTGGCTGCATTTGATGAGCACAGAGGCTGCATATGATGGGCACAGTTGGCTGCATTTGCTGGGCACAGAGTCTGCATATGATGGGCACAGTCGGCTGCATTTGCTGGGCACAGAGTCTGCATATGATGGGCACAGTTGGCTACATTTGCTGGTTACAGAGTCTGCATATGATGGGCAGAGTTGGCTGCATATGATAGGCAAAGTGGCTGCACATGATGGTCAGAGTGGCTGCATTTGCTGGGCACAGTTGGTTGCATATGATGGGCACAGTGGCTGCATATGATGGGCACAGTGGCTGCATTTGATGGCACAGTGGCTGCATTTGATTGCACAGTGGCTGCATATGATGGGCACAGTGGCTGCATATGATGGGCACAGTGAGGCTGCAATTGATGTTTTTGTTTCAGTATTTTTCTGAATTTTTCAGTTTGTTTGCTCCCCCCAAAAAATTTTTAGCACCAGCCGCCACTGCACTGCAGTATGTGTGAAGATGGTCTGAAAGATCCTCCCTAGCTCCATAGGCTTAGAACCAGAGGAGGATTTTGTTTTTGATGTAACAACTGACACTAATAATCTCTTTAGCTATCTGTAAAGGAACATTCTTCTTTACATTGGCCTTCAATGACCACCAATAGAAGGGACCACCACTTCATTGACCACCAATATAAGAGGGCACTTCTCCACTAACTAATGTAGGAGGGCACTGCAATGACCACCAGTGAAATGGTGTACAGTGTGTAGTGTGCAGTAGTTCCCCATACTTACATAGTCCGAACCACTGTACTTCATGCTGTATGATACATACTCTGCACTACTGCACCCTTATGCTGTGCTCTCTGTTAAAACCTCCAGATTGTACACCGTATACCATGCTGTGTATTCAACAGACCACTGCACTCTGTACACTGTGCTGTACATTAAATACCACTGCACTCTGTACACTGAGCTGTACATTAAATACCACTGCACTCTGTATGCTGTGCTGTTCAATACATTTTCCAGACTGCTGTGTTCGGTATACCATGCCGTACATTACTAGCAACAAACTGCTGTACTCTGTATACCATGCCGTACGTTCTTACCTAACACAAAAGCTTAAGACCAAAATTTAGAAATGCAAATATTTACATTTTTTACATATTTACTCAAGAACACGTACAGGCTGAGGCACTGAAACAGTATATACTGTATGTATAAATGCACTGATGCCCTCAGCTCAGCACCATGGACAAGGGTTAATCTATGCCAGACTGCTTGTGCTGGGTTCTAAGATGACAGGGCAACCTGAGAAGTTGGCAATGGTGTCAGACAGGGTTATTTTTATTTTTTTGCATGGAGGATTTTTAACAGTTTTTCTAAGGTACTCTTGTTTGCTAAAATAAATTTATAATACCAGTTTACAATTTTAGAAAAGAAAAAAATCACACAAAACAGATTTTGAGTAGAGTGAGATATTTAAAAAGATTTGGGCTACATTGAAGTGCAGTGACTGTGTGCAAAGTACGAGAACATGTGCCAACCTGTCAGATATAAATATTGTTTTTCTGTGCTTTGCATTAATTTCTGAAATACATTCCTTAATTGCTTAAAACAGCATGCACAAACACTGAATATTCTTTTGTACAGAATGGGTAACCTACGTTTGTTTTTTTTAAATGCTATGTACATGTCCCCACTGGGGAGATGTTGCGGACTGTCACTACCTCTGCTGGATGTCTATTCCAAACATCAAATACAGTGAGTATAGAAAAGAATCACCCCTCTTTAAAATAATCACATTTTTTGATGCTTTGCAACCTGAAATAAAGAAAGGCACAGTTTTTGTTTTCTCCAGCTGTATTTACTTATAACATCCAAGTGAAAGATCTAACACCAACATGTCAGAAAAAAATAAAAAAAACTGAATCACTGAGTTGGAAAAAGAATCACCCCCTCCTAAAAATGACTTGTAAACTCAGTCAGGTGTAGATAATCACCTTCTCAATGGCACACAAAGCCATTTGACTTTCAACTGTGAGCAGCTGTGGTCATTTTAATTAGCTAAGCATAAAAAGAGCTTTCCTGAAGCATTTCCATCCCTAGTAGTGCAACTGAAGCAAACAATCAACTATGGGTGGCAAGGTACTGTCAAAAGTTCTCCGGAATAAAGTTGTGGACAGGCACAAGTCAGGAGATCGATACAAAAACATTGCAAAGGCTTTATCACTGCCTAGAAGCACAGTGAAGTATATTATAAGGAAGTAGAAGGTATTTGGTACAACACAGACCCTCCCTGGATCAGGACATTGCTCCAAACTAGATGGAAGAGCCAGGAGGAAACCGGTCAGAGAAGCTACCAAGAGGTCTACAGCAACTCTAAAGTGGTTGCAGTTATTTATGGCAAAGAGTGGTCATTATGTGCATGTGACAACAATATCACACATTCTCCACACATGTGGCTTGTATGGGAGGGTTGCAAGAAATAAAAACACTCCTCACGAAACCACATGCAGTCATGACTGAGCTTTGCCAAAATGCACCTTGAACATTCTGAGGCCACATGGAAAAAGGTGTTATGGTCAGATGGGACTAAAATTGAATTATTTGGCCTCAACACCAAACTATATCTGGTGGAAATCCAATACAACTCCCCATCCAAAAAACACCATTCCTACAGTAAGGCATGGAGATGGTAATGTCCTGGGAGTGTTTCTCTGCAGCAGGGACTGGATCACTTGCCAGGATAGAAGGAAAAATGGATGGGGCAAATACCATCTAATTCTTGAGGGAAATCTGCTGCCCTCTACCAGAAAGTTGTCAATGGGAAGAAGGTTTACCTTTCAACATGACAATGACCCAAAGCACACAGGAAAAATGACCACACAGTGGTTGAAGGAGAAAAAGGTAAATATCCTTGCATGGCCTAGTCAGAGCCCAGCCTTAAACCCCATTGAAAATCTATGGAATGACTTGAAGACTGCAGTCCACAAATGGTCACCATCAAATTTAACTGAATTTGAGCAGTTCTGTAAACAAGAGTGGGCAAATATTGCAAAGTCTAGATATGCGAAGTGAGAAGAGACATATCCCAACAGAATAAAGGCTGTAATTAAAGCTAAAGGTGGTTCAACAAAATACTGACACAAGGGGGTGATCCTTTTTCCAACTCAGTGATTCTGTTTTTGATTTTTTTCTGACATGTTAGTGTTATATCTTTCATTTGAATGTTTTAAGTTGAACTGAATAAATGCAGCAGGATAAAACAAAAACTGTCTTCATTTCAGGCTGCAAAGCAACAAAATGTGATTATTTTAAAGGGGGTTATGCTTTTCTATACCCACTGTTTTTTTTTAAATTAGTTTTGAACTAAAAGGTTTTAGTCAAGTCTCCCATTTCTCTTCTTTCACTTCTTTCTCTTGTTTCCTCAAAACTTTACATATTAAGTTCCTCCTGATATCCTTAATAAACATGAATAGTTTTTTTTACCTGAACATAACCTCATCAGCACCAAAACTCCAGTAAAATGGTTTGTCATTTTTGACAGTTTCATTAATGTTGATATGTAGTTTTCTTTGCATTGGAATGGGTTATGTACTGTAATCTTGCTGGGGAGAGCACTTCATTTCCTGTCTTACAGTGATGAGCGGAACAGGAAATAAGGAGAAGTCAAACCCAATGGAGACCAAGACGGTAATAAATATTAAGCAACATTTTTTAACTCTATCCACATCTAAGATTGAAAATAAATTTGGCTTGAGGTAGGGCTTGTTTACACTAGCAGTTGGGGGGCTGTAAAAATCGCCCCACAATCATGCACAATGCACATGTTTGCAGTATTTAGTAGGTTAAAACAGGCCATGAGGAGGCAACATATGGCCTCCTCACCACATGTCAAGCACCTCTCAAAACAGATCTGAGTGCAGATCATTTCCAGAGGAGCAGCAGTCCTTGCAGTTTACAGATTTATGCACACTGGACATTTTTACAGCTGCTCCTAGCAGAACATCTGGCGTTTTTCTTTCCTGCCTCTAAACTCCCCTGCATGTTAGTCTATGTGTCAATGCACTCATAGGCTTTTAGCGTTTAGTGGCAGGAGAGTTTAGAGGAAGGAAACAAAATACTGCCAGTGCATATAGGAGCAGCAGAGTCTTGGCGAAAATAACACTTGACGCTGCTAAATGTGTCTAAACGCTAGGCGCGTTTAGCATTTCAGAGTTTATTTATTTCAATGGCCAGAATAAATAAAAATTCTGGCTAATGAAATAAATAAACGCTCAAACACTGCTAAACTGGTTTGAAAAAATGCAGCTAGGTGAGTGAAACAGCATTTTACAATAAACCAGTGTGCATGAGGCCTTATGGCTCGTACACACGATTTGAAAATCATAGGATAAATACTGTTTTTGAAAATACCAGATCGTACGATTTTCATTTAATCAGTACAGTTGTCGTCCGAAAATACAATACGAATACACTACAACACATTACATAACTTACGATTTTTTATTCTGTCATACGAGAATTTTCATAACTTTAGTAACCTATTCAATTTCTACTTGCGACTAGCAAGCAAAAAAGTTGACGATCTGATTTTCAGATCATGTGTATGGGGCATTAGTATGATATGGGAAGTATGCAGGTGATGTGTGTTTATTTATGTTAACACTATAACATGTGCTATTTCCCTTTAATTTGGACATGCTTTTATCAAAGCTTTGGTAATTGATTAGTGAATTGTCCTGTGAGCCCCTGTTCACATCGGCATGATTTGACAGGTCAAATCGCATGTCAAATTGGAGCCTTTAGCCGGCAATTGGAGTGACGCAATGGGAACGACGCCGACTTTGCAGCAAAGCATCGATTTCCAAAAGTAGTTTGTGCACTACTTTTGGCATGAACCTGCACAGATGCCTTTCAAGTCAAGCACCTGAAAAACGCCTCCCCTGCAGCCCCAGTGTAAAAGCCCAAGTGCTTTCACACTGGAGCGGAGAACTTGCAGGACGTTAGAAAAAGTCCTGCAAGCAGCGTCTTTGGAGCGGTTTATGAGCCGTGTATACACTGCTCCTCCACCGCCCCTGCCCATTGAAATCAATGGGCACCGCTGCCGAAGAGCCTGCAAAGCGCTTCGGCAGCGGCGCTTTTCAGTCGCATTTAACCCTTTCTTCGTCCGCTAGCAGGGGGGTTAAAAGAGCCCCGCTAGCGGCCGAAAAGCGCCACTAAAACAACGGTAAAGTGCAGCTAAAACTAGCGGCGCTTTACCGCTAACGTGCCTGTGCTGTGTGTGTGAAAGAGGTCTAAGTGATAGCTGTTCTAACTCCCTGAATATTTTTTTTATTTCAGTGTAATATTTTGTAATGATTTTACACACTATCATACTCTACGTACTTATGTAGACACAATCATGTACTCTCATTCATTCACAGAAAGCGGTCCAGTAAAATCCATTACTTTCTAACACTAACCCATATAAAAATAACTCAACTTTTAAAGTTCTTTGCCCTTTGGACACAGATGTAATGGAAAGAAAGTAGCAGTAGATGCTCAGGGTAAATAGAAGGTAAATTATGTTATTAGAAGGAGGGTTGTAATTATAAATTATGCCAGAAGCCCATCATTTATAATTTGTAGTCTAACCTGAGTTACAAGCTTCCCATTTTTTTTTTCTTTGAAACCTTACTGTTTTGTTATTTTACTAATCTTTCACTTGTCATTAATAATATGTTTACAATTCAAAGAACATGTTCTGTTCAGAGGAAGCAGGGACAAATCATCGCATTTTCACTGCCAAAAACAGCTTCTCTCGAGGTAAACATTAACCTACTGAAACTCATGTAGTGAGGCAATAGACACCCATTATGACACAGACTCATACTTAAGGTACATTTATTATACCAAGGGCATTTTGACCCATGTGCCAAAGAAAACAAAAAAAAAAAAACAGAACCATGTGTCCGATCAAGCCTTTGACTGCAAATAATAGATGTTTATTACCCCAATTAATAATTAATTTCTATGATTTGACACTTAAAGCAGAAATCCAGCCAAAAATAATAAGATAAAAAATCATAATAAAATATTTATAAGCAGTTTGTGTTGCAATATTCACTTTCAATCTAAAGCCCGAAGTGCTTCTTTTCTGTCACAAGATACACTCAGTCTGATGGCCATCATCATTCAACTCACTTCCTCTGAGCAGACTTTGCTGGATCCACCCCATCTTGTGACTGTACAGCAAGAAACCTATCCCTCTGCAGACATCCCAACCAACTTGCAAAAACTAATTTCAGGGAGGTGGCAAACCCATTTCAGGGAGGTGGCGCCACGCGGCCTTTCGCGCAACCCTCCTTCCCCATCATCAGAGTCTGAAGAGTTCCCCTTTATATCAGGGCAGCGGAAACAACAAATGGGCTCAGCCAACCTGCCAACAGACATTGGGAAAGGTCAGTGTGATCTGGACGCATACAGAGAAATGGGGAAATCAGTGTCCCCCTGCCCCCAGACAAGGTTACCTGGGAGAATATTTGACCAGTCAGGATTTCCCACCAAATGATTTCACCTGCCTCCTAGGTACCAGCACTCCTCTATAGCTCCCACCATGTGTGTTCACCACTCAGGGGCTGCCTGCACGGTCACCAGGCTTTGTGTGGAAGCACATAGAGAGCCAGCCAGGAACACAGTGCTGCCAGAGAAGACATTGCAGTGTATAACAGTAATGAATGCTGTCCTTACACTCACCAGTAGGGATGAGCTTCATGTTCGAATCAAATGCATGTTCGACTCGAACATTGTCTGTTCGGTCGTTCGCCCAATTCCAAATGATATGGGCCACTCGCGCCAAATTCGAGTGGCGCGTCGCGGCCCATAATTCACTGCAGCATCGCAGTGCATTGCTGGCTGATGATTGGCCAAGCATGCACTATGACCCGCATGCTTGGCCAATCACAGCGCTGTCTGTACAGAGAGCCGAAATTGGCCAAAGCCAGGGTGGCTTTGGCCAATTATGGCTTAGGGGGTTTAGTACACGCCCCACACTATATAAGGCCGCCTGCACGGCGGCCCTGTGTAGTGTGTTCCAGCGTTGAGAGAGAGATAAATAGACAGAGAGACAGTGTAATTTGATTTAAGTTAGATAGAGTAGGCAGGCGAGTCAGTTAGCTGCACTTACAGTGTATTGTGTATATCTATATATATACAGTATATACATCCTAGGTGTTGTATATATAGTATTTGCAAGTTAGTTTAGTGCGTCCTCTGCACAGTGTGCACCTAAAGCTACCTAAACAAAATTAGTGGTGTTCTTCTGATCCTATTAGTACAGTACCGCAGGCAGCTGCAGTATTTACAAGTTAGTGTAGTGCGTTCTCCGCACAGTGTGCACTTAAAGCTACCTGAAGAAAATTAGTGGTGTTCTTCTGATCCTATTTGTACAGTACTACAGGCAGCTGTAGTATTTACAAGTTAGTGTATTGCGTCCTCTGCACAGTGTGCACCTAAAGCTACCTGAAGAAAATTAGTGGTGTTCTTCTGATCCTATTAGTACAGTACCGCAGGCAGCTGCAGTATTTACAAGTTAGTGTAGTGCGTCCTCTGCACAGTGTGCACCTAAAGCTACCTGAAGAAAATTAGTGGTGTTCTTCTGATCCTATTAGTACAGTACCGCAGGCAGCTGCAGTATTTACAATTTAGTGTAGTGTGTCCCCTGCACAGTGTGCACCTGAAGCTACCTGAAGAAAATTAGTGGTGTTCTTCTGATCCTATTAATACCACAGGCAGGCAGCTACAGCATTTACAGTTAGTGTAGTGCGTCCTCTGCACAGTGTGCACCTAAAGCTACCTGGAGACAATTGCTGTTGTTCTGCTCCTATTAATACAACAGGCAGGCAGCTACAGTATTTACAGTTAGCGCACTGTGTCCTCTGCACAGTGTGCACCTAAAGCTACCTGAAGAAAATTAGTGGTGTTCTTCTGATCCTATTAATACCACAGGCAGGCAGCTACAGTATTTACAGTTAGTGTAGTGCGTCCTCTGCACAGTGTGTACCTAAAGCTACCTGGAGACGATTGCTGTTGTTCTGCTCCTATTAATACCACAGGCAGGCAGCTACAGTATTTACAGTTAGTGCACTGTGTCCTCTGCACAGCGTGCACCTAAAGCTACCTGAAGAAACTTAGTGGTGTTCTTCTGATCCTATTAATACCACAGGCAGGCAGCTACAGTAGTTACAGTTAGTGTACTGTGTCCTCTGCACAGAGTGCACCTAAAGCTACTTGAAGAAAATTAGTGGTGTTCTTCTGATCCTATTAATACCACAGGCAGGCAGCTACAGCATTTACAGTTAGTGTAGTGCGTCCTTTGCACAGTGTGCACCTAAAGCTACCTGAAGAAAATTAGTGGTGTTCTTCTGATCCTATTAGTACAGTACCATAGGCAGCTGTAGTATTTACAAGTTAGTGTAGTGCTTCCTCTGCACAGTGTGCACCTAAAGCTACCTGAAGAAAATTAGTGGTGTTCTTCTGATTCTATTAGTACAGTACCACAGGCAGCTGTAGTATTTACAAGTTAGTGTAGTGCGTCCTCTGCACAGTGTGCACCTAAAGCTACCTGAAGAAAATTAGTGGTGTTTTTCTGATCCTATTAATACCACAGGCAGGTAGCTACAGTATTTACAGTTAGAGTAGTGCGTCCTCTGCACAGTGTGCACCTAAAGCTACCTGGAGACAATTGCTGTTGTTCTGCTCCTATTAATACCACAGGCAGGCAGCTACAGTATTTACAGTTAGTGTACTGCGTCCTCTGCACGGTGTGCACCTAAAGCTACCTGAAGACAATTGCTGGTGTTCTCATACTAATAATACTACAGGCAGGCAGTTGATTCTGCTAGCTGCAGTATCAATATATATATACATCCCAGCTTTGTGCAGCTACATCTCACAGCAAACAATTATGCCGCGTACACACGAGCGGACTTTACGGCAGACTTTGCCCGGCGGACTGGATTTCGTCAGACAATTCGATCGTGTGTGGGCTCCAGCGGACTTTGTTTTCTCAAAAGTTGGACAGACTTGAAACATGTTTTAAATTAATCCCTCAAAATCGAGTCCGGTCGAAAAGTCCGCTCGTCTGTATGCTAGTTCGACGGACAAAAAGCCACGCTGGGGCAGCTATTGGCTACTGGCTATGAACTTCCTTGTTTTAGTCCGGTCATTCGTCATCACGTACGAATTCGACAGACTTTGGTGGACTGTGTGTAGGCAAGTCCGTTCATTCAGAAAGTCCGTCCTAAAGTACGTCGAAAAGTCCGCCGGGCAAAGTCTGCCATAAAGTCTGACCGTGTGTACGAGGCATTAGTATGTCTGGAAGGCCAACAAGGAGAGGCAGACAGTCACAAGCCAATAAAAGAGGGCAAGCAGTCTCTGTGTCTAGAGGCAACAGTGTTGGTCGTGGAGACGGTGCATCCTCATCAGCACGTGGCCGTAGGACACGCTTGTCCTTTTTTCCGGCAGTTGGCCGTGTTGAGCCGCAACATGCGGAAGACCTGGTAGAGTGGATGACCAAGCCATCCTCATCCTCTCTCACCCAGGCTCAGGGTACTTTGTCTGGCAAAGCAGCTACCAACGCGGCCTCTTCCCTCGGCTCAATGGCATCAGTCACTCCTTGAGAAATGTTAATTAGGGGTGGGTGGCGCTACCTTTAACAGGGTACCTTATAAAATGTTAAATATGAGTCCCAGAAATAAAGTATAAAATACTCATAAGTGCAAAACCTCATTCACTCAAAATACAAAGGGGAATGAGTGTGAGTGGGCAACTCCTAAGTAGTGGACCTTGCTAACATGCCAGTCACATGTCATGCATAAAAGTGTATAACGTGTAGTTGACCAACAAAGAATGAATAATAAGTGACAACATAACGGTAAAAAATGACATTAACTCAATTCAATAAGCACCACAGTCTGTGACATGGAAGGGAAACAATCCGATAGGAATCCCCCCTTTTTTTTTTGAAAACCAATGTGTAATCCACTTTCCAGATGGCATTAGTCAGCATATGCAGCTGATATTATCCCATGCCTAGATCCTAAATTGATCCACAAGTGTGTCCAAAATTACATAAGTGAAAAAATCTAAACCGGCCAAAAATTATATATATCATAAGTAGTCCCAGCTGGGGCATACGATACAATGTGCACCCTAAAAAAATAGTGACAAAATTATGAGAAAAGTTTTTTGGATGTGTCAGAATCCAGCATAAGCAGAAAAAACAAAAAGCAAAAACGTCTGTGAGAAGTGACTTTAGTGAAGGCAGCTGTTCAGATCCAGTGACTTGCGGTGCTCCCCCTCAAGGATCCCCACTCACCAGCTCCCTGCACCCCTGCAGGGGTAGTAGGCATGTGAAACCAGTCACGCCTTTGATAACGTCGATGACGAATCGCGTAAGGCGGAGCTACGCACTGACGTCACACGCGGAAGTAGGAGAGTGTGGAACGCAGCTGAGGCGCACGCCGCTCAGCTGTTGGTTCTAAACGCACGAGCCCTCTCCATACCTTTAGGTTACATGTAGTGTAACTATTTGGCTTTCACTATAAGCCTGTTTTATTCATTTTAGTTATTTTTATTTATGTGCTGATTATGATAGCTGAATAAATTCTTTAAAAACGTATCACACTATGGAGCCCTGTTTCTTCCATATGAGGATATACTGAGGGATACTTCACAGCTGGAGCGGGAGCACCTGAGGACCCAAAACGCCATATCGTTGCTTGGTTTCACATGCCTACTACCCCTGCAGGGGTGCAGGGAGCTGGTGAGTGGGGATCCTTGAGGGGGAGCACCGCAAGTCACTGGATCTGAACAGCTGCCTTCACTAAAGTCATTTCTCACAGACGTTTTTGCTTTTTGTTTTTTCTGCTTATGCTGGATTCTGACACATCCAAAAAACTTTTCTCATAATTTTGTCACTATTTTTTTAGGGTGCACATTGTATCGTATGCCCCAGCTGGGACTACTTATGATATATATAATTTTTGGCCGGTTTAGATTTTTTCACTTATGTAATTTTGGACACACTTGTGGATCAATTTAGGATCTAGACTGTGGTGCTTATTGAATTGAGTTAATGTCATTTTTTACCGTTATGTTGTCACTTATTATTCATTCTTTGTTGGTCAACTACATGTTATACACTTTTATGCATGACATGTGACTGGCATGTTAGCGAGGTCCACTACTTAGGAGTTGCCCACTCACACTCATTCCCCTTTGTATTTTGAGTGAATGAGGTTTTGCACTTATGAGTATTTTATACTTTATTTCTGGGACTCATATTTAACATTTTATAAGGTACCCTGTTAAAGGTAGCGCCACCCACCCCTAATTAACATTTCTCATATCATTAAACTCACCCCTTTATGGGGTAAGTGCAATGGGAGGCTGCAAACCTTCTGGTCCGTGAGCGCGGAAACTCGCCCCTCAATCAGTCACTCCTTCCCTAGCCCCACCATGTCCTCCTGAGGAGTCCCCCGAAATGTTTGACCACAGTATTGGGTACATGCTCCAGGAGGATGCCCAGCGTTTTGAAGGCTCCGATGATGGTACCCAGCTAGAGGAAGGCAGTAACGTGAGCCCAGAGAGAGGGGGTGCCCAAGAAGGACAGCAATCTGGCAGTCATGTTCCCCCAGCTACAGCATACTGCCAGCTTTGCTCCAGTGATGAGGAGGGAGGGGATGATGAGGTCGCTGACTCCACATGGGTGATAGGCTGATAGGAGAGAGGAGGAGGAGGAGGCATCAGATCCCACCGCTGCTATTTGCAACATATGTCTCAAGCGTATATCTCGTGGCCAAAACATCTCCCACTTGGGCACCACATGCTTGACCAGACATATGTTGACCTGCCATGCAGTTTGTTGGCAAGTGTACCTAAAAGACCCACACCAAAGAACAAAGAGGACCTCTCCTTGCTCCTCATCAGCTGGGATCTCCAACCCCACTATACCTTCAGTCCTCTCTGAGACCTGCACTGAGAGGAATGAAGGTGTAAAATTAGGTGTGTCACAGAAGTACTTGGGGGCAATCTGCTATCGGTACACCGACGTCAGATTGTACCAGGCAAATTTCCCTGCCCCAGCAGCTGCACCGCCGAAAGAAGTTCGCTCCCAGCCATCCACATGCCCAGCGGTTGAATGCTAGCTTGGCTAAATTGCTAGCACTTCAACTGCTGCCTTTTCAGTTGGTAGACTCTGCCCCCTTCCGTGAGTTTGTGGAATGTGCGGTTCCTCAGTGGCAGGTACCCAAACGCCACCTTTTCTCACAGAAGGTGATTCCGGCTCTCTACCGGCATGTGGAAGGCAATGTCCATGCCTCGCTGGACAGGGCGGTCAGCGGTAAGGTGCATATTACCGCTGACTCATGGTCCAGCAGGCATGGACAGAGATGTTACCTAAGTTTCACGGCGCATTGGGTGACTCTGCTGGCAGCTGGGAAGGATGCAGGACAAGGTGCAGTAGTGTTGGAGGTTGTTCCGCCACCACGCCTCCAAAATGCTAATGATTGTGACACACCTCTCTCCTCCACCCCCTCCTCTTTTTCTTCCTCCATGGCCTCTTCCTGTGCTTTGTCCTCGGAACCAGCGGTGCTCCGTAGCCGTTCAAGGCTACGCAAGTACGCAGGCCAAAAGATGCCATGCGGTGCTTGAGCTGGTGTGCTTGTGGGACAGGAGCCACACTGGGGCAGAGATTCTGTCAGCTCTGCAGGGGCAGGTTCAGAGGTGGTTGACGCCATGCCAGCTTAAGGCAGGTATGGTGGTTTGCGACAATGGCACCAACCTCCTCTCCGCCCTCCGACAGGGACAACTGACCCATGTGCCCTGTTTGGCTCACGTCCTTAACTTGGTGGTGCAGCAGTTCTTGGGCAGGTACCCGGGCTTACAGGATGTCCTGAGGCAGGCCAGGAAAGTCTGCGTGCATTTCCGCAGGTCATATAATGCCAGTGCTCGGCTGGCTGACCTCCAAAAGGAATTTAACCTGCCCAAGAACAGCCTAATCTGTGACATGCCCACCAGGTGGAACTCAACATTGGCCATGCTGCAGCGGCTGCACACGCAGCAGAGGGCCATCAATGAGTACTTGTGCGACTATGGCACCAGGACAGGGTCAGGAGAGCTTGTTTTTTTTCCCCACACCAGTGGGCCATGATCAGGGATGCATGCACTGTCCTGTCACCGTTTGAGGAGGCCACGAGGATGACACTGTCCCCCTTGTCCATCTGTTGGAGCACACGCTGCGTGGAATAATGGACAGGGCACTTGAGGCAGAACAGAGGCAGGAAGAGGAGGACTTCCTTAGCTCTCAAGGCCCCCTTTATCCAGACAGTGTTCCTGTGTGCCTGCCGATCACACAGGAAGAGGACGAGGAGGAGGAGGAGGAAGAGGAGGATTGTGTCAGCATGGAGGTGAAGCCTGGCACTCAGCATCAGCAGCAGTCTTTAAGGGATCATTTACAGTCCCAAGAAACCCATGGACTTGTATGTGGCTGGGAGGAGGTGGCTGCGGATCATGTCATCCTTAGTGACCCTGAGGACTCCGGACCGAATGCCTCAGCAAACCTACGCTGCATGGCCTCCCTGATCCTGCAAAGCCTGCGGAAGGATCCTCGTATTCGTGGTATCAAGGAGAGGGATCAATACTGGCTGGCAACCCTCCTTGATCCACGTTACAAGGGTAAGGTTGCGGACCTTATCTTGCCGTCGCAGAGGGAGCAAAGGATGAAACATCTTCGGAAGGCCTTGCAGAAAGGTCTGTGCAACGCGTTCCCAGAGACTGGGAGGTTACAAACTCCTGTTCCTGGACAACGTGTTGCTGAGGCTTTGGTCACTCAAAGAAGGAGCGGTGGAGAAGGTGGCCATCTGACCGATGCGTTCAGACAATTTTTTAGTCCACAGCCCCAAGGTATGATCGGTTCCAGCAACCATCACCAGCGTCTGTTTTACATGGTGCAGGAATACCTAGGGGCAAGATCTGACTTGGACACCTTTCCCACCGAAAATCCTCTGGGTTACTGGGTCTTGAGGATGGATCACTGGCCAGAGCTTGCACAGTATGCAATTGAGCTACTGGCCTGTCCTTCATCCAGCGTTCTTTCGGAACACACATTCAGTGCTGCTGGAGGTTTTGTAACCAATCACAGGGTGCACCTGTCCACCGACTCGGTAGATTGACTGACCTTCATAAAAATGAATCAGTCTTGGATCGCCACCAGCTACCAAGCACCTGAAGCTGATGTAACCGAATAATTTTTGCTGATGCTGAGTGACTATCCTGTTATGCTGAGTGACTATCCTCTTCCTCCTCAATGATCATGCTGATAGCTTGTAAGAATATTTTTGGTTCTGGGCACCACCACCAGTGGCTAAGGCCCAATTTTTCAGCCCCTGTTTAACAGGGGCGTGTAATTACAATTTTTGATGCAATATTTTGCAGGAGGGCTCATTCCTGCGCTCCAACTAGAGTATCTGTGAGGGGTTGCAGTGTTGTGGCACCAGTGCCTAAGGCCCAATTTTTCTGCCCCTGTTCAACAGGGACATGTAATTACAATTCTTGATCTAATATTTCACAGCAGGGCCTGTTTCTGCACCCACCAAGAGTAACTGTGAGGACTTACAGTGTTGTGACACCAGCACCACCACCACCAAAGGCCCAATTTTTCTGACCCTGTTCAACAAGGGCATGTAATTACAATTATTGATCTAATATTTCACATCAGGGCCCGTTCCAGCTCCCACCAAGAGTAACTGTGAGGACTTACAGTGTTGTGGCAACACCACCACCAAAGGCCCAATTTTTCTGCCCCTGTTCAACAGAGACATGTAATTACAATTCTTGATCTAATATTTCACAGCAGGGCCTGTTTCTGCACCCACCAAGAGTAACTGTGAGGACTTACAGTGTTGTGGCACTAGCACCACTACCACCAAAGGCCCAATTTTTCTGACCCTGTTCAACAGGGGCATGTAATTACAATTATTGATCTAATATTTCACAGCAGGGCCTGTTTCTGCGCCCACCAAGAGTAACTGTGAGGACTTACAGTGTTGTGGCAACACCACCACCACCACCAAAGGCCCAATTTTTCTGCCCCTGTTCAACAGGTGCATGTAATTACAATTATTGATCTAATATTTCACAGCAGGGCCTGTTTCTGCGCCCACCAAGAGTAACTGTGAGGACTTACAGTGTTGTGGCACCAGCACCACCACCACCAAAGGCCCAATTTTTCTGCCCCTGTTCAACAGGTGCATGTAATTACAAGTCTTGATCTAATATTTCACATCAGGGCCCGTTCCAGCTCCCACCAAGAGTAACTGTGAGGACTTACAATGTTGTGGCAACACCACCACCACCACAAAAGGCCCAATTTTTCTGCCCCTGTTCAACAGGTGCATGTAATTACATATTCTTGATCTAATATTTCACAGCAGGGCCCGTTTCTGCGCCCCCCAAGAGTAACCGTGAGGACTTACAGTGTTGCGGCACCAGCACCACCACCACCACCAAAGGCCCAATTTTTTAGATCCTGTTCAACAGGTGCATGTAATTATAATTCTTGATCGAATATTTCACAGCAGGGCCCGTTCCAGCTCCTACCAAGAGTAACTGTGAGGACTTACAGTGTTGTGGCAACACCACCACCACCACCAAAGGCCCAATTGTTCTGCCCCTGTTCAACAGGTGCATGTAATTACAATTCTTGATCTAATATTTCACAGCAGGGCCCGTTTCTGCGCCCACCAAGAGTAACTGTGAGGACTTACAGTGTTGCGGCACCAGCACCAGCACCACCACCACCACCAAAGGCCCAATTTTTCAGACCCTGTTCAACAGGTGCATGTAATTATAATTCTTGATCGAATATTTCACAGCAGGGCCCGTTCCAGCTCCTACCAAGAGTAACTGTGAGGACTTACAGTGTTGTGGCAACACCACCACCACCACCAAAGGCCCAATTTTTCTGCCCCTGTTCAACAGGTGCATGTAATTACAATTCTTGATCTAATATTTCACAGCAGGGCCCATTTCTGAGCCCACCAAGAGTAACTGTGAGGACTTACAGTGTTGCGGCACCAGCACCAGCACCACCACCACCACCACCAAAGGCCCAATTTTTCAGACCCTGTTCAACAGGTGCATGTAATTATAATTCTTGATCAAATATTTCACAGCAGGGCCCATTCCAGCTCCTACCAAGAGTAACTGTGAGGACTTACAGTGTTGTGGCAACACCACCACCACCACCAAAGGCCCAATTTTTCTGCCCCTGTTCAACAGGTGCATGTAATTACAATTCTTGATCTAATATTTCACAGCAGGGCCCGTTTCTGCGCCCACCAAGAGTAACTGTGAGGACTTACAATGTTGTGGCACCAGCACCACCACCACCACCAAAGGCCCAATTTTTCTGACCCTGTTCAACAGGGGCATGTAATTATAATTATTGATCTAATATTTCACAGCAGAGCCCGCGCCCACCAAGAGTAACTGTGAGGGCTTACAGTGTTGTGGCAACACCAACACCTAAGGCCCCAATTTCTGCAGAGTATATAGGGCAGGCACCTACTTTCAAACATCCAACTTACAAACGACTCCTACTTGCAAACGGAAGGAGACAACAGGAAGTGAGATGAAATCTACCCCTATGAAGGGAAATTCTTTTCTGTAAGAGTTAATATGGGAAAAACGTGTCTCCTTTCCACTGGTGCTTTATCGCCAATCCTTGTTTCACTAAAAAACCCAAATTGTCAAAAAACATTTATCATTGGGACAGAAAGTGAGGTAAAATCTTCTGAAGAGGTGCACAGACAGCAAAAAAAATGTCACAGGGGTGATAACCCTTCCCTATGTTTTCCAAAAAGCTTAAAAATAGATTTTTTGGCTGAAGCTTTAAAAATGTACCAGTTCAAAATTACAAACAGATTCTACTTAACAACAAACCTACAGTCCCTGTCTTGTTTGCACCGCCTGTATACTGCTGTTCAGAGGGCTTGGGGCCCAATGCCTTTCCTTTTTTTAAATTGGGTGCGGGGTTCCCCTTAATATCCATACAAGACCCAAAGGGCCTAGTAATGGACTGGGGGGAGGGGGGGTACCCATGCCGTTTGTCTTACTGATTTTCATCCATATTGCCAGGACCGGACACTACATTAAAGCCGTAAGCAGTTTTAAATGACTTTTATTACTTTAAAAATGTCATCTTGTGCAGGGACTGTTCTAAGCACGGGAAACACGCGCCACTTTACAGGCATACTATAGACACCCCCCAGGTATGATATTTAAAGGAATATTTCACTTTTTCTTTTTCACTTTAAGCATCATTAAAATCACTGCTCCCGAAAAAACAGCCGTTTTTAAAACTTTCTTTTGCATTGATACATGTCCCCTGGAGCAGGACCCAGGTCCCCAAAGCCTTTTTAGGACAATACCATGCAAATTAGCCTTTAAAATTAGCACTTTTGATTGTGAACGTTCAAGTCGTATAGACTTCAATGGGGTTCTAACATTCGTGCAAATTTTTGGTCCATTCGCAGGTTCTGGTGCGAACCGAACCGGGGGGGGGGTGTTCGGCTCATCCCTACTCACCAGCTCTCTCTCACTCGTTCCTGGACTCACTCCTCCCTCTGTTGAATCCAACGCAAGCTCCCTCCACAGAGCTGCTGCTCACCTCCCATTGGCTGTCCCGGCTTCCTAACTCTCTCTGAGCTGGACTGGCGGAGGTAGGGGCACTCAGTGATTGGGGGAGCTGCGAGAGGAGGGCGGAGTAGCAGTCTGGGACACATAGGAAGTCCCGTGCTGTACCTACCTTGGCACACTGGATCTCCATAGCAATGCCACTGCCTCCCCTGGCTGGGAGGAGGGAGCGGATCGGGCTGCTGCGGCTGACATCCGGGAGATCGTGCTGCCCTCGCGGGTGTCCGTGAGCCCGCCGTCAAATGCGACAGTCTCCTGCGAGTTGCGGGAGACTTGAGAAGTCTGCCTCTGTAACTTTGTTTTCCCCTCCTTTCATTAGGAACTAGAACTGCAACAAACTTGTACAGCGTATAGAAAGTACTACACATATAATAACAGTGAATTGTGACATCTACAGGACAGGTATGAACATCAGAGTATGGTTATACAATGCCTGGTGAAAAGTGTTTTATGCGCTCTGGAATGAGTTTGATAAGTGTTTACTTGCCGCCAACTTGGTTGAATTAAGCTTGTCTGCAGTAAGAATATATCTTGCAGTGAAGCTGAATACTTTCATCCTTACTGACTTTAAAATGCATTTCCACTTTTGCAGCTAAAGCAAGGCATACACAAAGCAAATTTCTTTCCTGGCTTGGGGCTGTCCCCGCCGGGAGAAGACAGTGATTATTGCTAGCAACTATACCCGCCACTAGTGATAATTGCATGTAAGATCCAGCAGGCTGGTAGTACCCAAGTTGTTTAATCGATTAACTTGGTACATTCAGCCTGCCCATACATTCTCGGCCGGTTCAGCAGGAGATTCAAACTGTCTATGGCCAGCCTAAGTTGGAGACCTACTTTATATTTGTTACATGTCCCCATTCACATAGTATAAAATGCTGCTTATCTTTTTTTAAATGCTATATTCTGGACCCTTTAGCAAGGAAAATATCTTAGTTTATGAGGAGTTCTGTACAGCTGTGTTTGTCATAATTAAAGGAGAAGTACAGCCAAAGCTTGTTTAGCTTTACTTCTCCTGTGGATCACAGGAGTGCAGTTGGTTCTGCACTCTTGTGACTAGGGATGAGCCGAACCTGCGAACGGACCGAAAATTTGCACGAACGTTAGAACCCCATTGACGTCTATGGGACTCGAACGTTCGAAATCAAAAGTGCTCATTTTAAAGGCTAATTTGCATGGTATTGTCCTAAAAAGGATTTGGGGACCCGGGTCCTACCCCAGGGGACATGTATCCATGCAAAAAAAACTTTAAAAAATGGCCGTTTTTTCGGGAGCAGTGATTTTAATGATGCTTAAAGTAAAAAAAAAAAAAAGTGAAATATTCCTTTAAATATCGTACCTGGGGTGTGTCTATAGTATGCCTGTAAAGTGGCGCGTGTTTCCCGTGTTTAGAACAGTCCCTGCACAAAATGTAATTTTTAAAGGAAAAAATCTCATTTAAAACTGCTTGCGGGTTTAATGTAATGTCGGGTCCTGGCAATATGGATGAAAATCAGTGAGACAAACGGCATGGGTAACCCCCAGACTATTACCAGGCCCTTTGGGTCTTGTATGGATATTAAGGGGAACCCCGCACCCAAATTAAAATAAGGAAAGGTGTGGGGTCACCAGGCCCTATATACTCTGAACAGCAGTATACAGGCGGTGCAAACAAGACAGGGACTGTAGGTTTGTTGTTAAGTAGAATCTGTTTGTAATTTTTAATGGGTACATTTTTAACGTGTTTAGCTCCAGCCAAAAAATCTTTTTTAAGCTTTTTGGAAAACATAGGGAAGGGTTATCACCCCTGTGACATTTGTTTTGCTGTCTTTCCTCCTCTTCAGAAGATTTCACCTCACTTTTTGTCCCAATGACAAATGTTTTTTGAAAATTTGGGGTTTTTTGTGGAACAAGGATTGGAAAGCATCAGTGGAAAGGATAAATGTTTTTCCCATATTAACTCTTACAGGAGAGAATTTCCCTTTCTAGGGGTAGATTTCATCTCACTTCCTGTTGTCTCCTTCCGTTTGCAAGTAGGAGTCGTTTGTAAGTTAGATGTTTCAAAGTAGGGGCCTGCCCTATATACTCAGCAGAAATTTGGGCCTTAGGTGTTGTTGTGACCAGAACACTGTAAGCCCTCACAGGGCCCTGCTGTGAAATGTTAGATCAAGAATTGTAATTACATGCCCCTGTTGAACAAGGGCAGAAAAATTGGGCCTTTGGTGGTGGTGCTGGGGCCACAACACTGCAACCCCTCACAGATACTCTAGTTGGAACGCAGAAATGAGCCCTGCTGCAAAGTATTGCATCAAAAATTGTAATTACACGCCCCTGTTAAAGAGGGGCTGAAAAATTGGGCCTTAGGCACTGGTGCTGGTGCCACAACAATGCAACCCCTCACAGATACTCTAGTTGTAATGCAGAAACGAGCCCTGCTGCAAAGTATTGCATCAAAAATTGTAATAACACGCCCCTGTTAAACAGGGGCTGAAGAATTGGGCCTTAGGCACTGGTGCCACAACACTGCAACCCCTCACAGATACTCTAGTTGGAACGCAGAAATGAGCCCTGCTGAAAAGTATTGCATCAAAAATTGTAATTACAGGCCCCTGTTAAACAGGGGCTGAAAAATTGGGCCTTAGGCACTGGTGCTGGTGCCACAACACTGCAACCTCTCACAGATACTCTAGCTGGAATGCAGAAATGAGCCCTGCTGCAAAGTATTGCATCAAAAATTGTAATTACACGCCCCTGTTAAACAGGGGCTGAAAAATTGGGCCTTAGGCACTGGTGCTGGTGCCACAACAATGCAACCCCTCACAGATACTCTAGTTCTAACGCAGAAACGAGCCCTGCTGCAAAGTATTGCATCAAAAATTGTAATTACACGCCCCTGTTAAACAGGGGCTGAAAAATTGGGCCTTAGGCACTGGTGGTGGCGCCCAGAACCAAAAATGTTCTTACAAGCTATCAGCGTGATGATTGAGGAAGAGGATAATTACTCAGGGATAGTCACTCAGCATCAGCATAGGCAGTCTTTGAAGGGATCTGAGATTTCAAAAAAAATTATTCGGTTACATCAGCATCAGGTGCTTGGTAGCTGGTGGTGATCCAAGACTGATTCATTTTTATGAAGGTCAGTCGATCGACCGAGTTGGTGGACAGACGCACCCTGTGATCGGTTACAAAGCCTCCAGCAGCACTGAATGTGCGTTCCGAAAGAACGCTGGATGCAGGACAGGCCAGTAGCTCAATTGCATACTGTGCAAGCTCTGGCCAGTGATCTATCCTCAAGACCCAGTAACCCAGAGGATTTTCGGTGGAAAACGTGTCCAAGTCAGATCTTGTCCCTAGGTATTCCTGCACCATGTAAAACAGACGCTGGCGATGGTTGCTGGAACCGATCATACCTTGGGGCTGCGGACCAAAAAATTGTCTGAACGCATCGGTCAGACGGCCACCTTCTCCACCGCTCCTTCTTTGACTGACCGAAGCCTCAGCAACACGTTGTCCAGAAACAGGAGTTTGTAACCTCCCAGTCTCTGGGAACGCGTTGCACAGACCTTTCTGCAAGGCCTCCCGAAGATGTTTCATCCTTTGCTCCCTCTGTGATGGCAAGATAAGGTCCGCAACCTTACCCTTGTAACGTGGATCAAGGAGGGTTGCCAGCCAGTATTCTCCTTGATACCACGAATACGAGGATCCTTTGCAGGATCAGGGAGACCATGCAGCGTAGGTTTGCTGAGGCATTCAGTCCGGAGTCCTCTGGGTCACTAAGGACGACATGGTCCGCAGCCACCTCCTCCCAGCCACGTACAAGTCCATGTATTTCTTGGGACTGATCCCTTAAAGACTGCTGCTGATGCTGAGTGCCAGGCTCCACCTCCATACTGACACAATCTTCCTCCTCCTCCTCCTCCTCTTTCTGTGTGATCGGCGGGCACGCAGGAACACTGTCTGGATAAAGGGGGCCTTGAGAGCTAAGGAAGTCCTCCTCTTCCTGCCTCTGTTCTGCCTCAAGTGCCCTGTCCATTATTCCACGAAGCGTGTGCTCCAACAGGTGGACAAGGGGGACAGTGTCACTGATGCATGCACTGTCACTGCTCACCATTCTCGTGGCCTCCTCAAATGGTGACAGGACACTGCATGCATCCCTGATCATGGCCCACTGGCGTGGGGAAAAAAAAAAGCTCCCCTGACCCTGTCCTGGTGCCATAGTCGCACAGGTACTCATTGATGGCCCTCTGCTGCGTGTGCAGCCGCTGCAGCATGGCCAACGTTGAGTTCCACCTGGTGGGCATGTCACAGATTAGGCGGTTCTTGGGCAGGTTAAACTCCTTTTGGAGGTCCATCAGCCGAGCACTGGCATTATATGACCGGCGGAAATGCACACAGACTTTCCTGGCCTGCCTCAGGACATCCTGTAAGCCTGGGTACCTGCCCAAGAACCGCTGCACCACCAAGTTAAGGACGTGAGCCAAACAGGGCACATGGGTCATTTGTCCCTGTCGGAGGGCAGAGAGGAGGTTGGTGCCATTGTCGCAAACCACCATTCCTGCCTTAAGTTGGCGTGGCGTCAACCACCTCTGAACCTGCCCCTGCAGAGCTGACAGAACCTCTGCCCCAGTGTGGCTCCTGTCCCCCAAGCACACCAGCTCAAGCACCGCATGGCATCTTTTGGCCTGCGTACTTGCGTAGCCCCTTGAACGGCTACGGAGCACCGCTGGTTCCGAGAACAAAGCACAGGAAGAGGCCATGGAGGAAGAAAAAGAAAAGAGGAGGGGGTGGAGGAGAGAGGTGTGTCACAATCATTAGCATTTTGGAGGCGTGGTGGCGGAACAACCTCCAACACTACTGCACCTTGTCCTGCATCCTTCCCAGCTGCCAGCAGAGTCACCCAATGCGCCGTGAAACTTAGGTAACATCCCTGTCCATGCCTGCTGGACCATGAGTCAGCGGTAATATGCACCTTACCGCTGACCGCCCTGTCCAGCGAGGCATGGACATTGCCTTCCACATGCTGGTAGAGAGCCGGAATCACCTTCCGTGAGAAAAAGTGGAGTTTGGGTACCTGCCACTGAGGAACCGCACATTCCACAAACTCACGGAAGGGGGCAGAGTCTACCAACTGAAAAGGCAGCAGTTGAAGTGCTAGCAATTTTGCCAAGCTAACATTCAACCGCTGGGCATGTGGATGGCTGGGAGCAAACTTCTTTCGGCGGTGTAGCAGCTGGGGCAGGGAAATTTGCCTGATACAATCTGACGTCGGTGTACCAAAAGCAGATTGCCCACAAGTACTTGGCTGTGACACACCTAATTCTACACCTTCATTCCTCTCAGTGAAGGTGTCAGAGAGGACTGAAGGTATAGTGGGGTTGGAGATCTCAGCTGATGAGGAGCAAGGAGAGGTCCTCTTTGTTCTTTGGTGTGGGTCTTTTAGATACGCTTGCCAACGAACTGCATGGCAGGTCAACATATGTCTGGTCAAGCATGTGGTACCCAAGCGGGAGATGTTTTGGCCATGCGAGGTACGCTTGAGACATATGTTGCAAATAGCAGCGGTACGATCTGATACACTTGTCTCAAAAAAGGCCCACACCAAAGAACTTTTTGAATAACGTGCAGAGACTGCAGCGCCCTGTACATGTGGAGCTTTTGGGTGTGATGCAGTCAAGGTGCTGCCCTTAGGCTGGCCCCTGGAAGGCATCCTGCCTCGTTGGTGATGTGCTGCCTCCTCCTCCTCCTGTCTCCTATCAGGTACCCACGTTGAGTCAGTGGAGCAAAGCTGGCAGTATGCTGCAGCAGGGGGAGCATGACTGCCAGATTGCTGTCCTCCTTGGGCACCCCCTCTGTTCGTGCTCACGTTACTGCCTTCATCGAGCTCAGTATCATCATCAGAGCCTTCCAAACGCTGGGCATCCTCCTGGAGCATGTACCCAACACTGTGGTCAAACAGTTCGAGGGATTCCTCAGGAGGACATGGTGGGGCTAGGGCTAGTCACTGATGACATTGAGCCAAGGGAAGAGGCCGCTGCTTTGCCAGACAAAGTACCCTGGGCATGGGTGAGGGAGGATGAGGAGGATGAGGTCTTCCGCATGTTGCGGCTCAACACGGCCAGCTGCCGAAAAAAAGGCCAAGCGTGTCCCACGGCCACATGCTGATGAGGATGCACCGTCTCCACGACCAGCACTAGACACAGAGCCTGCTTGCCCTCTCTTATTGGCTTGTGACTGTCTGCCTCTCCTTCTTGGCCTTCCAGACATACTAATGGCCTGTAGCTACACTAAGCTGGGATATATATATATATATATATATATATATGTACTGATACTGCAGCTAGCAAAATCAACTGCCTGCCTGTAGTATGAGAACACCACCAACCTTCTACAGGTAGCTTTAGCTGAACACTGTGCAGAGCTTGCAAAAAAATAACTTGTAGCTTTTTTAGCTGCCTGCGGTAGTGATAGGATCAGGAAAACACCACCAACCTTCTACAGGTAGCTTTAGCTGAACACTGTGCAGAGCTCGCAAAAAAATAACTTGTAGGTTTAGCTGGACACTGTGAGGAGGACGCACCACACTAACTTGTAGTTTTAGCTGAACACTGTGACTAACTTGTAGGTTTAGCTGAACACTGTGAGGTGGACGCACTGCATTAACTTGTAGTTTTAGCTGAGCACTGTGAGGTGGACGCACCACACTAACTTGTAGTTTTAGCTGAACACTGTGAGCAGGACGCACAGCACTAACTTGTAGTTTTAGCTGAACACTGTGCGCAGGACGCTCCGCACTAACTTGTAGGTTTAGCTGAACACTGTGAGGTGGACGCACCCCACTAACTTGTAGGTTTAGCTGAACACTGTGAACAGGACGCACCCCACTAACTTGTAGTTTTAGCTGAACACTGTGAGCAGGACGCACTGCACTAACTGTAAATAGTCTAGTTGCCTGACTGTGGTACTAATAGGATCAAAAGAACACCAGCAATTTTCTTCAGGTAGCTGTAAATACTGTAACAAGACAAGCCTGCCTGTCAGTAAGAAGATAACAGGAACGGATCTAGCTGAACACTGTGAGCAGGACGCACTGCACTAACTTGTAGCTTTAGATGAATACTGTGCAGAGGTCTCACTACACTAACTTGTAGGTTTAGCTGAACACTGTGAGCAGGACGCACTGCACTAACTTGTAGCTTTAGATGAATACTGTGCAGAGGTCTCACTACACTAACTTGTAGGTTTAGCTGAACACTGTGAGGTGGACGCACCACACTAACTTGTAGGTTTAGCTGAACACTGTGAGCAGGACGCATCCCACTAACTTGTAGGTTTAGCTGAACACTGTGAGCAGGACACACCCCACTAACTTGTAGTTTTAGCTGAACACTGTGAGCAGGACACACTGCACTAACTGTAAATAGTCTAGCTGCCTGACTGTGGTACTAATAGGATCAAAAGAACACCAGCAATTTTCTTCAGGTAGCTGTAAATACTGTAACAAGACTAGCCTGCCTGTCAGTAAGAAGATAACAGAAACAGATCTAGCTAAACTGAATACAGTGTATATATATATATATATATATATATATATATATATATATATATATATATATATATATATATATATACAGTAGTGTATTTAGGTTTTGTGCTGCCCTAGGCCTGACTAAACTCGTGCACCCCTAATTTAAATATGACACACCCCTTCCTGTCAAGGCCACACCTCTTGCTGTTTAAGACGTGTCTTGAAATTTTCGAGTGGGGACACTAGTTCTGTGGGCCTGGGGGGGGGGGGCAATGGGTTCCCTTAATTTGCATAGATTTCCTCTCACTTCCTGTTTGGCTATGGGGCAGGAAGTGAAGGGAAATCTCTGCAATGGGACAGGGATGGTAAAAAATAAACTGACAGGGGCTATAACCCTCCCTTACTATATCCAAAATGGAAAAAAAAGTGTTGCATATAGTTCTACAGTTCTACTTTAAGCACAAATTTCTGATAATTTTATGGAGGGGACTAAGAAGATATAACCATGCCAATGGTTCAGCAGAAAACATATAGCACAGTGAGGAAGGTTTGTGGTCCAGGATGAGAGGACAGTCAAAATGAGAAGCGGCGCACCCCCCCACAGTTGCGGAATGCCGGCCGCCTGCATAGCGGAAGCAGTGAGGCAGCTTTATGGGGGCGATAGACTAATTTGCCTCTCAGCCCAGTCCACCCCATAAGACTGGTGCTACACTAACAGTGTAGCGCAATCCGGCAGGGACTCTTTCTGTGCTGCCCCCCTGCAAAGTGCTGCCCTAGGCCTGGGCCTTGTCGGCCTAGGCCAGGATACAGCGTTGTATATATATGCAACACCTGGGATGCATATATATACACAATACACTGTAAGTGCAGCTAACTGACTGACTGTTCTGCCTAATCTATTTAACTCAAATCAAATGACACTGTCTGTCTCTCTCTCTCTCTATCTATGAATGCCGGAACACACACTACACAGGGCCACTGTGCAGGCGGCCTTATATAGTGTGGGGCATGTGCTAAATCCCCTGAGCCATAATTGGCCAAAGCCTCCTTGGCTTTGGCCAATTACGGCTCTCTGTTCAGGCGGCGCTGTGATTGGCCAAGCATGCGGGTCATAGTGCATGCTTGGCCAATCATCAGCCAGCAATGCACTGCGATGCCGCAGTGAATTATGGGCCGTGACGCGCCACACGAATTTGGTGCGAACGGCCCATATCGTTCGCAATTCAGCGAATGGGCGAACAGACGATGTTCGAGTCGAACATGGGTTCGACTCGAAAACGAAGCTCATCCCTACTTGTGACCCATTTTCAGCTGACAATTAATAATTCATTTCTATAATTTGACATTTAAAGCCCGCTAGAGGTTCCGGGGGACAGATGCATCATCCAGCTAGGTAAGTATGATTCAAAAGAAAAAAAAACAAAACATACTTCTCTTTTACCCTGTCTGTACTCTGCAGGCAGATCGTCATTATCATTTGTAACTGATAGTAGATTTGAACACTGTCTGTCCTAACAAAGGGTTAACCACTTGCCGACCAGCCATCGTCATTATACTGCGGCAAGTTGGTTCGTTCCCGCAAATCGCCGTAGCTGTACGTTTTACAGCTATAGCAGGCATGCGCGCCCACTGCACACTGGCGGGGGAGCTGATGCACATGGCCAGCAGCTGCGTTGTCCGCCGGCCACCCACGATCGCTCCACAGAGAGCCAGAATGGGGATCTGTCAATGTAAACAAACAGATCCCCGTTCTGTCAGGGAAGTACAGAGTGATCGTCTGTTCCTAGTGGTTAGAAATAGCACTCTCTCTGTACTCCCAGTCAGTCCCCTCCCTCCATAAATTGTAAAAACAGTGGATACACCTGTACTTGAGCCAAACTGCAGCACAGCAGTGGGAAATCATTCACACATCTGAACAACAGTGACTGGGGGCAGCCAGCGGCAAGAATCAGCAGATATTTACTGGCAGTTGTAAAGACTGCCTGCACACATGGCCAGCCCCACTACTGTCCGCATGTACCTGCTCATTTGCGCAGTTATATGTGAATAGAACCTCCAACTGACCCTGGACACGGGCAGCAAGCATTCAGGGTCAGCATTTGTTCAGAGTTCTGGCCACATTCAAACTGTTTGCAGCTAATCAGCCATTTCATATGTGGCCATAACACACCGTTGCTGTGTCCAGGGGTGGTGTTTTGCTGCCTCTGAATGCAGCAACCTATCTGCAGCAGGGTTGCCAACTGCCAGTAAATTTACTGACAGTTTGTAAAAATAAGCTATTTTTTTACAACTGCTAGTAAATATCAGTGGCTGATAATTTCATGCTGTGTTGACTTTTTAAGTTTAAATAAAGCAAATTACTTTGTCATTGTTTCCACATCATGTTTATACTGTTCAAATATTCACAGTGTTAGTTTTCAATAGCAGTTCTGTAATTTCTCAGGTTGCCAGTAAAAAATGTGCTGCGCTAGTAAATGTCCCAGGTTTTGTCAGTAAAAAATGCTGCTGGAGGTTGGCAACCCTGATCTGCAGCTATGCCCCCATTTGAAAGGATCCTTAATCTCTTTATTCTGTTACTTGGATTCTTAGTTTTTAGATGTGCTTTTAAATAATCTTAGTTTTATCTTCTTGTTTTTTCCTTCACAGCTATACTATACTGTATGTTTATTATTCATCTTTTGCATGCTCATGTACCTTGACACATCCTGTTTAAATTCCTATAGTCTTTTTGGCAGGCAGCCAGCAGAGTCATATGCTTCCTTTTAGCACACACAGAACTTTCCAGACAGTAAACACTACCCAAGTGGACGGTCTGTTCCACCAAAAGTGGAAAGTCTAATGCACAGCAAAATCTAACATAAATGACTTGCTTAGAAGTGCTGTCATAAGCACTATACCATACGTTTAATCAGTATTTATTATCCATTACCAGACTGCCCTGCCAACCTATGCCCCAGAATTTGTTAAAAAGAAATTCCAGGAAAAAGTGTTACTGCTGAAGCTGGCCATACAGTACACTGTTAAATTTCTTTCATTCAGCCTGCGGGCCGAACAAAAAAAATCTAACAGATTCCTCCATCCAAACTGAACAGAACAGAACAGATGGATGTATCCCTTGCTTGGCAATTGTATTGTATACTTGAATAGAGGCAGCATCTGGTTTGATGCAGCTGCTCTTTGGCCAAAAATTTTCCAGTAGGATCTTTTGACAAAAGTCCACCAAGCGGGGCCATGCAGTGAATGAATTTCAGCCGGTTCATCAGGAACTGGCCAAAATTTGCTCAATGTATGGCTAGGTTCAGGTTAGCCAGCAAACAAACTCTGCTAAAATTACAATGTCAAAAAGTAAAATGCAGCTCTTAGCCCTGGTTAACACCGATGTGGTTTTGAAATTACACTACTTCAGTGCGATTTCAGTGCCACACAGTGCGATTTGCACTGCTGATTTCATTGCAGATTGTGATGTCATGTAACAGAAGTCTATGCAAGTCGCAATGAAATTGGTAAAAAGTAGTGCAGGAACCATTTTCATAATTGCTGGGACATGAGTCTGGCAATGGGTTGCGACTTGTCATGCGATTTGGAACTGTCAAATACCGGTGTAAATGGGGGCTTATAGGTAGGGACAAACAATAAATAAAAGGGCAATAGTGCATGTAAAGTTACCAGTGCAACACAGAAACAAATTTGTATCAATATCTTACAATATTTGTGCAACTTACAAACAATATTGATTCCTTCTGGCTTATGTAAAGCAATCCTAAAATAAGGCCCATCAATACATAAACTGTGCAGCGAACTTCCCAATGTGCCAAGCAACTGAATGACACAGAGAGTTGTTTGGCACATTGGGAAGTTTGTTGTACATAAACTGGAAGGAACTGATACAATTACACAAATGTTCAAATATTGTAAAATATTGATACAAATTTGTTTCTATGTTGCACTGTTCACTTTAGAAGAGACTGTTGCCACGCAGTGATTAATAAGGGCTGTTTTATTTATATGCACTATTCCACTTTTATTTATTTTTTTGCAAAGGCATTTTTTCAGGACAGCACCTCTGAGAGACAGCTCCTCCCCTTTGCTGTAGCTTAAGTCAACAAACAGGGGGGCACCAGGACCAGGACTTTGGGGCTGGTGGTGAAGGATCTGCTCAAGTGTGTGGGATTAAACCCAAATTCCCCACTGGCAGTACATTTAGAGGGAAAATTAAACCAGCTAGCAGACTTTCTCAGCAGGTGTCCCATGGCCGTCTTTAATATTGATTGGACCCTGGGCAAACATTTTCTTGGGCCCTCCCGAATCCACTTATGAACTATTTGCAGGCAGTGCAGGCTCAAGGGAAGCTGCCTTGGGCCCCACAACAATAACTCGGCCCAGGGCAGCTGCCCGTTGTGCCCTGTGGTAAAGATGGCCCTTGGAAATCCAAATGGGTGCTAAATCATGAGGTTTTCAACATGCTCAGAGAGAGGTGGGGGACACCTCAGGTAGACCTTTTTGCCACAAGGGGGAACACCAAGGTGCTTTAATTTTTTTTCCTTAGGCAGGGAGGATGGAGCTGTTAAGCTAAAAGCTCTCTCCCATTGCTGGCAGTTTCCCCTCTGTTATGCATTTCCCTCTCCTGCTTTAGTTCCAGCAGTACTCAGAAAGTTCCAGAGGGAGAGGACCTTGTTAATCCTGGTGGCACCTCACTGGCCAAAGAGAGTTTGGTTTTCAGTCTTGAGGGGTTTAGCAGCAGAGCCTCCTTGAAAGCTTCCTTGCAGGAAGGATATGCATCACAGGGTCCAGTTCTATGCCCTCAGGTTGAAAAGCTAAATCTGGCAGTGTGGTTACGGGGAAGAAGCTACTAAAGGATAAGGAGTTTTCAGATCATTTGGTGGACACCCTATTTTCAAGTACAAAAAGGGTAAAGGGGGTAATTTACATAAAGGTCTGGAAACCTTTCAGTAGATGTGCAGTAAAAATATTTTTGATATTCGGAGCTCTAGAGCAGTGTTAGTATTCCTACAGGGGGAGCAGACAAAAAATTAGTGCTTAGTAACCTAAAGCTGCGTACACACGATTTGGCTTTCCGACGGAAAATGTTCGCTGACAGGCTGTTGGCGGTAAATCCGACCGTGTGTATGCTCCATCGGACAATTGTTGTCTGACTTTATGCGGACAATGGTTGGCTAGCAGGTTTTCAAATTTTCTGCGGACAAATGTGTGTTGTTGGATTTTCTGAGTGTGTGTACACAAGTCCGTTGGACAAAAGTCCAAAGTACAAACACGCATGCTCGGAAGCAAGGACGAGCCAGAAGCAGTTGGTCTTGTAAACTAGCACAATGGAGAATTAACATTCGTGACGTGGCAGATTATGAAATCTCGAAATGTAGCGCACAATTCTCTTCTTCTTTAATAGGATAATAATGAAGCTGCTTTGCTGGTGATACTGATGGATTTATTGCAAACTAATTTTCAAAGGCTTTTTTTTTTTCTAGTGATATCAAGAATAATATTATTATGCTTTTTTTATTTTTATTTGTGCAAGTTACCACAACACTATTATCCCGTAGTTTTTAAGATTAAAAGATACAACTACGTTAGTGTCCCTTGTCAATTTTACATTGTATTTTTTTTTAATGTAACTGCCTACTCCCAAACTGTTATTTGAAGTAAAACACATAACCAAGTATTATTTTCCACAATTTTTTTATTGTGCATTAAAAAAAGAAAACAAATAAAATTAGACATGCTATCTGCCAATAGAACTTAACCAAAACCTGCATTCTATGCATCCAAAAATATAGAAAATATACCAAATCAAATCATTATTCAACCAAAAAAAAATAATGTCAAAGCAATAACTCAAAGGCCAATAATAAATAACACATTATCTCCTCCAATTCTGCGACATGGCTTGTTGACAAACGACCGTTCAGAAACGAACTGAAAAGCACAAAATGAAAAGCGCAAAATGAAAAGCGCGAATCAACACTCACCAAACTTCTACTAACACGAAATTAGCAGAAGGAGCCCAATGGGTGGCGCTAAAGAGCTGAAAGACAACGTAGTACGTCACTACGTACGTATTTGTTGGCCAACAATTGTGTGGCCGTGTGTATGCAAGACAAGTTTGGGCCAACGCCCTTCGGACGAAATTCCCTGGTTTTGTTGGCGAACAATCTGATCGTGTTTTCGAGGCTTAAAGGTCCAGGTGGCAGCTCTGAGTGCATTTTTAGACAGATGTTTAGCTAAGGAAGCTTTAGCCCTGGTTCACATCGAGGCTACTTTGAAATTGCGCTACTTCACTTGAAATAGCGTGATTTCAAAGTAGCAAGGTCAGCGCGATTTCAGGTGCTACTTGATAGACATCTGTGTGGCTTCATACACAGATGTCTATTGAAGTCGCACCTGAAATCGGCAAAAGTAGTGCAGAAACTACTTTTGCAAATCGGTGCGGCACCGTGTGGTCTTTAGAACAGATCCAGGATTCTTGCCTAAGGTGGCCATGAGTTATTATGGGGCACAGGAAATCATTTTGCCTACTTTTTGTTCAAATCTTTTAGAAAAACAGAAGGAACGTTTTCATACCTTAAATGTGAGGAGGTGTGTGTTACAGAATTTATAGTTGACAAAGGAGGTTCAGTTGGACTGACAAAAGTTCAGAAAGACTGATTATTTTTTTGTTTTGTTATCAAGAGCCAGGAAAGGTTATACGGCTTCCAGGCAGAAATTGTCGAAACGGCTTAAAGCCTTTATTACCCCAACACTTCATATTCCTGATATGTGCCTGCTGTACCATATACTTGTATGAGAAACAGTGGCGGATGGTGGTATATTTTTGGGGGGGGGGGCGGCGACAAACAATCCACCCGCTGCCACCCCCTGGGTTGTTCGGATCACAGGCACCCCCGTCGATCACCAGCCCGCACTTACTCCATCTAGGTCACGGGCAGTGCTTCCTCCGGGCAGTGTCTTCTCCTCCTGGTGCTTCACGGAGGCTTCCCCTGTGTCTCCTTCCTCCTCCTCCTCAGTGGCCAATAGGATTGCTTTTTCTCTCGGCCAATCAGGTGATGGCTCTCAGGACCCGCTCCCTGATTGGCTGGGAGGAGAATCAGGAAGACAATAGCGAATATTAATTTGCTATTTCCACTAAAAATATTAATAAATAATAATAATATTTAACTATTTTGCATGGTTATGAGACATGCATAACGTTAGCAGCTGATCATTTGCAAAGATACACTATTTTGGAGACCAGATTTGGTCAATTACCTGGAGGCTCACAGGACTACAAATTAGCATTCTGAATTAATTTGCTATTGTCACACAACTGGGTGGGCCTTTTTTGAAGCCTATTAGAGCCTCTGGCTCTAATCACGTGCTCCAAAAAAAACCTATTGGAATCCAGGCGTCCGGCTCCCCGCATGTAGATTAGGGGGCCGGGCGCATGTATTAGGGGGCATTATGGGCCGCCACTGATGAGAAAATATCCTGTTCTCTTTGTGTTGCTTTCTTTGTGTGAAATCCCTGGTGTTCCTGCTAGTCCCCTTGTTTTCCTATTAAAAAGTGACCACTCTAAGCAGAAGAGCACACCATGGTCAGTTCTCTGTGCTGGTGTAGCGGTACCCCCATGAGGGCTGCTGATTGACTCTATACCCCACTGGCTACCCCAACTCTGCAGATCCTCTTTTACCTCTGTAATAAGATGTTATCAATGAGAATCTCACACAATGTAACTGAACCATGTTCAGAATGTTTACTAAATTGAATATTAAACACAATGAACAATGTGATTAAACATAAACAATAAATGACAGTTGATAACGATCAGTATGTATGTGGAAAACGTGGCTTCAATAATCACCGTAAGGATTATATGTAGACAGGGGTACAATGGGACAAGTGCTCAATATACTCCAAAACCTATATTAAACACCTTCCCACTGAAGCCCCAATACAAACACCAAAACTGCAATACAATATTATTTACATTCAACAACACAATGCAATATTTCGTCAGTACTCAAGGGCTCCCCCTAGGTTGTAATTTAATGTTAAAACTACAAAATAAACCCGTGATGCTTTGCAAAAGATGATGAAAGTTCCTTGGCTTCAGTTATCTTCAGCTAGCTTATAGTTTAAACTGCAATATTTGTAATCTAAACAGGGCAAAAGAAAAGAAAGCAAACTGTGGAATAAATGGTGCACTGATAACTGTTTGACGGAAGAAATATGGCACTTATATCTTCCTCCTTCTGTGTGACTGTGATACAGTACTAACTTTACAGCACAGGGAATGACAAACCCCAGAGTTCAGCTGTATGAGGCCTGTGAATAAGTAGAATCACCTCCGTGGAACTACAAGTCTCACCAGCAGTCTGTAAATATCTCATTCAGCAACAGTGCACTCTACTGAAATGGGCAGGTGCCCGCTCACCACAATAGACCCAAAGGCTGCAAGGCTCCGTCCGGACTCCCCTCCTGATGTCTCAGTCCAATGAAAAGATGGCGCCGCCACGCTGTACAGCTCCTCTGGATGGCTTGGATGCAGGAAAACATCCAGATGTCCTGGCACTGCACACCGATCCACTTGCTAGACCGGCCAGGCTATCATCCAAAGTCCCTCAGAGGCTGGCGCTCCCATCCTGCTCTGCATAGGCCGCAGTCTCCTGGTCACACACACAGACCTCCTGCTGGCAGGTATTGAAAGGCGTCCAGAGAGATCGAAAAAATGGCCGCGCTGTCTCTTTTATTACTGCTCCCAGCATGCAGTGCTGCGCGCTTTGCGTTGTCTGTACTGTAGTTCAGGGCTGACCCAGCTAACAGAGTCACTTCCTCTTTCAAACTACATCGCCAACAATGCTTTGCAGCGCTGCTTCTCAGGAATTAACAGAAAGTCCCAACAGCATTAAAAGGACACTAGAGGGAGCCAAACTCATTTGCAACCATAACAACTGTAATGCCTTATATTAGCAAAACCCTTGGCTACACTGGGAACTCAGTATACTCTCGTCCAATGATCAGACTTGTCCTGACTCGCCCCCACTGCACAGCCATTCACTGGGAAGTTCAGTGTGCTGCTTATTCTTCTTCCCCCAGCTCTTATACAGCTGAGAACAGGGGGAATGTGAACAGAGGGAAAAAAGGTACTTGTAATATTTTTTTATATCTATACACAAATGTTCTGCCTTTCATTTATGTTTTAAATTGAATGGGTTGTTTTACAAGGTGACTGTTTACAATCACTTTAAGCTGGCTGTTTGTCAGGTGTATGTCAGCAGGGGGTTGGAGGTTCCTGAGAGAATTTCTGCAAATTCTACTGGGGCAATGGTGGAAATCTTTGCAAAGAGGGCTGGTGCTAGTTTGGGACAAACTTGAAGAGCCACGACCTGGACAAGTTTCGCCACCCTTGTTAGGCCCTATAAGCTGGACTTAATGTCAGCCAAGGAGTAGGTCATCGGCCCAAAGGTTCTGCAGGCTGCAGTCCTGCCCTAGATGGTAAGTTCTCGGTTATCCACTCAAAGGTGCTGTCCCGAAAGATGATTTTCATCATTAATGGAAATGTCTGGATTCATGGATGAGCACAAGAAAAATGATCCGGAGATATCGATGTGATTGGAGTGGTGGCTACAATAAGATAGATCTGCGATCTAGCTTCCCTCAAGGGTTTTTTCCCCATACCTTGCAAAGGTTTTTCTGCTTGCCCACGTGACCATCCTAGTGATATGTGGTCCCGAATATCTGGTAAGAGTCTCCGAATACCACTCTTGGTGTGACACTGAAGATAGCTCATCACTTGGTGGAGGTCTCATTTTACTCTTCAGGGATTTTCCAATATTATATGGACTCATAACTTATTAATTTTTGCACTTTTGGCACTTTATTAATAGTGTGTCAATAGCACTGTTCATTCAATCCTTCACAGCGATTTTTGTCTAATCAATTCATTAGTCCAGCTATTTGCACATTTTTTTTAAATTGTTAATGTGGTTATTATTTATACTTTATATGTAAACAGTTGTCTGCCAAACTGTGTATTTAGTTACCGTATTTATCAGCATATAACACGCACCCCAAGGAGGGAAGTTTAAGTAAAAAAACTTTTAGGAAGGAAGTTTAAGGAAAAAACCTACATTTTAAATGCCCATCATTGCAGCCTTATCAGTGTCCATCTGCTGCCTTGCCCATCATTGCAGAACGATCAGTGTCCATCTGCAGCCTTGCCCATCAATGCAGAATGAACAGTGTTCATCTATAGCCTTGCCCATCATTGCAGAATGAACAGTGTCCATCTGCAGCCATGCCCAATAGTGTCCATCTGCAGCCATGCCCAATCGTGTCCATCTTCAGCCATGCCCAATAGTGTCCATCTGCAGCCTTGTACAAAATTGCAGCATGATCGTTTTTTAAATTGCGCCACCATGTTAGACAGAGCCGGATGTCCTGTGTCCTCGGCTCCTCTCGGATCATCTCGCAGTGCCGCCCAGTCCCGCCCCTTGGCCCGGCTCCTATGATTGACACAACACCGGTCCAATGGCGGGACGTAAATGCTAGGAGGCGGGACTGGGCATGACTGCGAGCAGAGCCGAGCCTAGCCGAGTACACAGTACACTCGGCTCGGTCTATGTCGGCGGAGCGAAGCAGAGCCTAGCCGAGTACACAGTACACTCAGCTCGGCCTATGTCGGCGGCGCTCCTCTACCCCTCAGAGACAGCGGGGATCGGTGTATAACACGCACCCACAATTTTCCCCTGATTTTAAGGGGAAAAAGTGCATGTTATACGCCGATAAATACAGTACTTTACATTTGATTTTATATTGACGGCTGTTTTAGGGTGACTAACCACTTCCCGCCTGGCCTATAGCAGAATGACGGCCGGGCGGTGGTTCCGTTATCCTGACGTCTTTCAGGATAACAGCCGGCGTGCTCCTGTGGGGGCACGCAGCGCGGTGATTGGCAATGCGGCGTGTCAGTCTGACACACCACACCACCGATCTCAGTTTTTTGTTTTTGCTGATCTCTGTAAAGAGGCTCTGATGGAGGCTCTTAACCACGTGTCCAATCACAGCTGATCACAACTGTAAACAGGAAAAGCCGTGTATCAGCTTTTCCTCACTCGCGTCTGACAAACACGAGTAGAGGAGAGCCGATCGACTGCTCTCCTGACAGGGGGGTCTGCGCTGATTGATTATCAGCGCAAGCCCCCCGAGGATGCCCACTTCAGACCACCAGGGATGCCACCCATAGCCCCCAGGGATGCCAATCTGTGCCCAAAATCGATGCCAATCAGTACCCACAAATAGTAGCAGTCAGTGCTCAGTAATAATGCATGCTTATCAGTGATGCCCATCAGTGCCATCTATCAGTGTCCATCAGTGCCACCTATCAGTGCCCATCCATGCCCATCAGTGCCCACCTATCAGTGCCAGCCATAAGTACCTACCAGTGCAGCCTATCAGTGCCGCCTATCAGTGCCCATCAGTGCCGCCTATGAGTGCCTATCAGCGCCGCCTATCAGTGCTGCATACCAGTGCTGCCTATCAGTTCCCATCAGTGCTGCATATTAGTGCCCATCAGTGGCACCTTATCAGTGCCTGTCAGTACCGCCGCATCAGTGCCCATCAGTGAAGGAGAAAATGTACTTATTTACAAAATTTTATAACAGAAACAAAGAAAAACTGTGTAGCATGACCGCGCAATTGTCATTCAAAGTGCAACAGCGCTGAAAGCTGAATATTGGCCTGAGCAGGGAGGGGGGAAAGTGCCTGGTATTGAAGTGGTTAAAGAATATCTTAAGGTAAAACCTTTTTTTAGTTTTGAATAGAGTGGAGAGGGATTAGAACACCTGTCTGTACCCATGTTAGGAAGATTCACCTTCTCTATTTTTCCTGTTTACATTATCACCAAAAGTAAAAGAAAATGCCAAATTTTGAGTGTCCCTAGAACAGGAATAAAGGAAAAATCTTCACTAGTTTTCATGAACCTGGTGATAACTAGGGATTTCCTCATTTTGGAGGGATTTCTTCTCAATTCCTGTTTTGGCTACGGGAAAGAAATTAAAGGAAATCTCCCAAATGGTACACAGGTAGTTTTTTTTGCTAACAGTGAAGCCTGTGAAAGCAGGATGAGAGGAGAGCAGGGATGTTGGTGGGGACAGCTTCAGATCGAAAGTGGTGTTAGGTAAGTGTTTGGGGCGGAGGTGCACAGCAAGTGGTAAAGGATTTTTCACAATAATGCAGGGAATGCATTAAGGGCAAACTACATTTTTTTATAGAACCACTTTAAAGAGTAACTTCGCCTCTTTTCCACCTCTTCCTCCCCTCCTCTACTACTTTTGCATGAAGTTTTTTCATTTACATGGGAGCAGATACCTGGTTTTGACAGGCACCGGCTCCAACTTTCACTCGGATCGCATGTTCGCCACCCCACCTTCACGTCACAGGTCCCAGAATGCTGCAGAACCATTCACAAAGCGCAGTGCTGCTCATGCATGGGAAGCTGGCTGTGAAGCCGCAAGAAGTCACAGCTGGCTTCCAACACTAGACATGGTGGCACCAGGGCCCCAAAGACCGGTAAAGAACCGGCCGGGGTGGGGATGGTGCTGCATCTCTGGACAGGTAAGTGTTCTTTTAGTAAAAGTAAGCAGCTACAGTATTTATAGCTGCTGACTTTTAATTTTTTGCTGGACCGACTGAAGAACCGCTTTTAGCAAGAAGTTTGAATGTTCCTAAATTTTGTGCTAACATGCCTAACTCCATGCATCAAAGTTAAAAAAAAATATTGTCTTGAAATGCAAACTGTTCCAGACAACAAGTGAAACCAGATAGTGAATAAATAATGTTATCTATCAAATGCTGCAATTGTGCTAAAATCAAAAGGTCACTCAATTTACCTAAATCGGAGTCCTCTGTAATCCACTTCTGCCATATTGCAGACAGCACCTCACAGAGTCAATGGGAGTGTGGTCAGAAGCTTGTGAAATATAACTTTAGCTCTCTCTGTGTCCTGTAAGCACCATTACACTCCAGCTCCCAAGGTATAGTGTTAGGGAAATGTTTCAACTCACATTCTACAGCAATCTTCAAAAAAAAGTTTAAAATCAGAGTAACAAATATGTAGAGAAAATCAGCATTCTATTTACACACACATACAGTTATACAGAACTCTCTACATTAAAAAAAAAACCTTTTCAAGGCATTTAATGGTTGATGCATGATTTAACCAATAAATATTTAAATATTTTCACTTTTGCAGTCAAATTATTATAATGTCTACTTTATACAGTATTTGCTACATGTTCCCATTCTCATAGCATAACTTAAAAAAAAAAAAAAAAAAAATATATATATATATATATATATATATATATATATATACACATATATATATATATATATATATATATATATATATATATATATATATATATATATATATATACATATATACGATATATATATATATATATATATATATATATATATATATATATATATATATATATATATATATATATATATATTGCTCCTTACCTATTGTTTGCTATGTAACATGTTGACAAAGGTGAATGTATATATCTTTGTGTGTTTTGACATTGTAGGTGTGATTTCTTATTTCCTTATTGTCAATTTCTGATTGTTATTCAGAAACAGGGGAGAAAAATAGGACTTTACTGGTTACCAACCATAACCCCAAAATCAAAGAAGTGAGCACTTCATCAATTAATAAAATGTACAAAATTTTATTAACAAACATCAGTCGATTCAAATTAATTTCATAAAAACATATACATAGTAGGTAGGACTATGGACATTGCATCTTCCGTCTGTACACCACATAAATGTCTACATAGTGAAAGAAAAAAAGCTGCGCTATCAAATAAAACAAACTAAGACTGAAAACAACTGCAGCTGCTAGCACACAACAAACCAAGTCTCAAATAGTATATAAGTAGAAAAGTGCAGCGCTAATCTATAAGTAGAAATAAACAGATATGTGACTCTATATAACAAAAGTCAAGTGACAAAGGCAAAAAAACAATGACATTTCTGGAATGTGCAAGTTAGTGTCTCTGGACAAAGTGGCACTTCAAAAAAGTCTATAAACAGTGGAAACAGAAGGTCCTCTCCCAAGCAGGGGAGTATCAGTGTCTTGGAGGGGCTATGGGCACTTGTAAAAGGGCGACCATAAGTTGCAATAACACTCCAATCTTCAAGAAAAAAGGTGGGTACTCTTATCGGATCAGTAGGACGCATCTACCATATAGCTGAAGTAGCTGGCCACATTGCTATTTTTATGCTTTTTATCTGTTCGTGATCACCTACATTTTGTACAATTTTTTGGATTATTAAACCTCATTTTGATCTACACTATGTGGAGTCCCTTTTTCTTTTCCTCCATGGGCCCACTAAGAACCATCTGCTTTTGATTGACTGATTCCGGTATCGGAGATCGGGTGTAGTGGAGATCCATAGCCTGTCTAGGACAACCACTCTTCCATTGGTGGTCGGGACCCAGAAGACCCTACCTGGTTGGATATCCTGGATGACTACTCCTTTCTGCCTTACTGACGCACTGCTATATGGTAGATGCGTCCTACTGATCCGGTAAGAGTACCCACTGTTTATAGACTTTTTTGAAGTGCCACTTTGTCCAGAGACACTAACTTGCACATTCCAGAAATGTCATTTTTTTTTGCCTTTGTCACTTGACTTTTGTTATATAGAGTCACATGTCTGTTTATTTCTACTTATAGATTAGTGCTGCACTTTTCTACTTATATAAATGTCTACATAACCTGAGACCTGTGTACATTATCCCTATATACTTATGTTACATGGGAGAATGATAACAATAGACATCTTCCATAGACAAGGCCCGATAAAGGAATTAGTTGATAAACTCTTCAGGGGATCCTATTAGTGATATGTACAAAAATAAGCCAGTATCAAAATTGCAAAGTGCTTAATTTGAGATGAGAGGGGAGGAGGACCATGGACCCAGTCCCAAAGAGGAGACACCACATCTGGACCCAATCCAGCTGGAAATGAAGCCCAATAGGGCAATTCATTCCCTTGATAACTGGCAAAGAGTGTGTGCTCAAACAGTCAGAGGGTCATCAGATATCATGTGCCCATAATCACCATCACCAAATCCACCAACTTTAATTATATAAATCAATGCTCCTCCATCAGTAGCCGGTCCACAGCACACCTTCACTGCCCCATGAAAGGAAATAGTACCTGTTTTTTCTACATATCACTGATAGGATCCCCTGAAGTAGCCTGCTGATGAAACATGTTGACATCCATATTAGTGTTTATCAACTGATTCCAGCCCTGTTTATGGAAGATGTCCATTGTTATCATTCTCTCATGTTACATAAGTATTAGGGCTGATGTACACAGGTCTCACGTATGTAGACATTTATGTGTTACACAGTAGGAAGATGCAATGTCTATAGTCCTACATACTATGTATATGTTTTTATACAATTCATTTTAATAGATTGATATTTGTTAATAAACTTTTGTACATTTTATTTAGTCATAAAATACTCACTTCTTTGATTTTAAAGTTATGGTTGGCAACCAGTAAATTCCTATTTTTCTTTCCTGTTTTCCAATTACCGTATACAGTCAGGTCCATAAATATTGGGACATCGACACAATTCTAATCTTTTTGGCTCTGTACACAACCACAATGGATTTGAAATGAAACAAACAAGATGTGCTTTAACTGCAGACTTTCAGCTTTAATTTGAGGGTACAGTATCTCACAAAAGTGAGTACACCTCTCTGAAGCAGAGCATGATCAGAGCAGAGCATGATCCCCTTTTTTCGGAGACTGGGCCACAGGGCAGTTTTCCAACATGATAACAACCCTAAACACACCTCCAAGATGACCACTGCCTTGCTAAAGAAGCTGAGGGCAAAGGTGATGGACTAGTCAAGCATGTCTCCAGACCTAAACACTATTGAGCATCTGTGGGGCATCCTCTAACGGAAGGTGGAGGAGCGCAAGGTCTCTAAAATCCACCAGCTCTGTGATGTCATCATGTAGGAGTGGAAGAGGACTCCAGTGGCAACCTGTGAAGCTCTGGTGAACTCCATTCCCACGAGGGTTAAGGCAGTGCTGGAAAATAATGGGGGCCACACAAAATATGGACATTTTCACTTAGGGGTGTACTCACTTTTGTTGCCACGGGTTTAGACATTAATGGCTGTGTGTTGAGTTATTTTGAGGGGACAGCAAATTTACACTGTTATACAAGCTGTACACTCCCTATTTTTACATTGTAGTAAAGTGTAATTTCTTCAGTGTTGTCACATGAAAAGATATAATAAAATATTTACATTAATGTGAGGGGTGTACTCACTTTTGTAAGATACTGTATTTACATCCAAATCAGGTGAACGGTGTAGGAATTACAACAGTTTGTATATGTGCCTCCCACTTTTTAAGGGACCAAAAGTAATGGGACAGATTAACAATCATCCATCAAACTTTCACTTTTTAATACTTGGTTGCAAATCCTTTGCCGTCAATTACAGCCTGAAGTCTGAAGCATTTTGCTGAATATGAGCAGATACAATTGCTCGAAATACTTCAGAATTCATCCTGCTGCTTTTGTCAGCAGTCACATCATCAATAAATACAAGAGAACCAGTTCCATTGGCAGCCATACATGCCCACGCCATGACACTACCACAACCATGCTTCACTGATGAGGTGGTATGCTTTGGATCATGAGCAGTTCCTTTCCTTCTCCATACTATTCTCTTCCCATCACTCTGGTACAAGTTGATCTTGGTCTCATCTGTCCATAGGATGATGTTCCAGAACTGTGAAGGCTTTTTTAGATGTTGTTTGGCAAACTCTAATCTGGCCTTCCTGTTTTTGAGGCTCATCAATGGTTTACATCTTGTGGTGAACCCTCTGTATTCACTCTGGTGAAGTCTTCTATTGATTGTTCACTTTGACACACATACACCTACCTCCTGGAGAGTGTTCTTGATCTGGCCAACTGTTGTGAAGGGTGTTTTCTTCACCAGGGAAAGAATTCTTCGGTCATCCACCACAGTTGTTTTCCGTGGTCTTCCGGGTCTTTTGGTGTTGCTGAGCTCACCGGTGCGTTCTTTCTTTTTAAGGATGTTCCAAACAGTTGATTTGGCCACACCTAATGTTTTTGCTATCTCTCTGATGGGTCTGTTTTGTTTTTTCAGCCTAATGATGGCTTGCTTCACTGATAGTGACAGCTCTTTGGATCTCATATTGAGAGTTGACAGCAACAGATTCCATATGCAAATAGCACACTTGAAATGAACTCTGGACCTTTTATCTGCTCCTTGTAAATGGGATAATGAGGGAATAACACACACCTGGCCATAGAACAGCTGAGCAGCCAATTGTTCCATTACTTTTGGTCGCTTAAAAAGGGGGAGGCACATATACAAACCCCAAGAACAAACCGGAACTGAAGACAGTTGCAGTAGAGGCCTGGCAGAGCATCACCAGGGTTGAAACCCAGCGTTTGGTGATGTCTATGCCTTCCAGACTTCAGGCTGTAATTGACTGCAAAGGATTTGCAACCAAGTATTAAAAAGTGAAAGTTTGATGGATGATTGTTAATATGCCCCATTACTTTTGGTCCCTTAAAAAGTGGGAGGCACATATACAAACTGTTGTAATTCCTACACCGTTCACCTGATTTGGATGTAAATACCCTCAAATTAAAGCTGAAAGTCTGCAGTTAAAGCACATCTTGTTCGTTTCATTTCAAATCCATTGTGGTGTATAGAGCCAAAAAGTATAGAATTGTGTAGATGTCCCAATATTTATGGACCTGACTGTACGTACAGAGTGCAGAATATACAGAGAGTAACAGAGGAAATCATTTTTATAGGAGAGTCCTTACTAGAAGTTTTGAGGTTTTATTTTTACACCCCCTACTGTCTACAATGTAGCGGAAAAAGTAAAGTAAGAAACTAGGAAACTTTTGTCTTAATGTTTTCTTATATTTTATCAAGCCCCTAAAGGGAATGTTGGACTCTCTCCCTATGGGATTTGGTTTGGGAGTGTGTTACTCACTTGCTTATATTTTGTCTCAGCAGCTGAAGTCCTTCATTCGGATCTCACAGAGAACGTTGCTGATCTTTTAAGGTTTTTGACAAACTCATTTATGTGTTTTCTCCCCAATTCCAAATCCTAAAAGTTTGGAAGAATCTAAAACTAAAGCCAGGTGACTTGTGGATTTTTAAGAGACATTTATATATAAGGAAATGTTTGGAGGCTCAATACAGCATCAATTTTATGTACAGTTGTGCAAAACTTGAAGGAAAAGTCACCTGGATCCACCTAGAATTGCAACCTCATCACTTTAAAATAGAACACATAATGATTACACAGGTTCTGTGGCTGATTAAGATGGTAATTATACACACTTGGTGCCTTATGTGAGTTAAATTAGCCTCAGAACCTGTGTAATTCATATGTGTTTGGGTTTAAAGGGATGAGGTGGCAACCCTAGATCCACCCCAGACACTGCAAAAATGACTAAATTAAAGAAATCTCTGTGTTTGATTTGTTTCCCTCTTGGGATCACAGTCTAGGGTACTTTTTGATTCAATTACTTTAATTGTAAGGGATATATATAATGTGATTTGAAAAGTACCGTATTTATCGGCATATAACACACACTTTTTTCCCCTTAAAATCAGGGGAAAATCGCGGGTGCGTGTTATACGCCGATCCCCTGCAATCCCCAACCGCCGATATACATAGATAGCCGAGTGTACTCGGCTAGGTTTGGCTAGCTCTGCTCACAGTCACGCCCAGTCCCGACCTATGATGGACTGGGCATGACTGTGAGCGGAGCTAGCCGCACCTAGCCGAGTACACTCGGCTGTCTGTATATGGGCGGCGCTCGGCTCCGCTCAGTCACGCCCATCCCGCGCGGGACTACAAGAGGAGTCGAAAGTGGCCGAGAGCCGCCGAGAAGAGCCGAGGACAGGCTCTGTGTATCTTGGCACCGGCAGCGCCATTTTCAAACTGCAGTGACACTGGCAAGTCACTGCAGTTTAACTGCAGCCTGGGCAAGGCTGCAAATGGACACTTACAAAGCTGCAAATGGACAATAACAAAACAGGAGATGGGCACTGACCAGGCTGCAAGGCCGCAAATGGACACTGATAAGGCTGCAAGGCTGCAAATGACTGCTAGGCTGCAAATGACTGCAGGGCTGCAAATGACACCAAGGCTGCAAATGACACTGGACAAGCATGCAGATGGACGCTGTTCAAGGCTACAGATGGACACTGACAAGGCTGCATTGATGGGCATTTAAATGTAAGTTTTTTTCCTTAAAACTTTTTTTTCCTTAAAATTCCCTCCTAAACTTGGGGTGCGTGTTATACTCCGGCGCATGTTATATGCCGATAAGTATGGGTAGTTTAGCCATGTTGAAGTCATATTTGTCTTTTGTACCTCTTCCATTTTATGTAGAGTTGTCTGTGTTTACATATGCTGATAAGTCAGCATGCCAACAATTAAGCTAGAAGGCCATTCTGGCCACAGGAGTGTACAGCCAATACTCTGTAAATATGATCTATCAATCGTTTGTTTTTCACAATGAAAAGTCATTTTGTAATGAAAAATTTGCTCAGCTAATATTTTCTCCACAATGGAGTTTTTGCCTCTTTGGCCAGGACTACCTCCACCAGTGGAGGTTCCAGGTTAAAGGTGATAGCAGGTATGGTTAGTGATCAAAATATTGATCAAAAGAGAGGAGACTGTTAAGAAAATTTGTAAGTTCTGTATATAATTGTATTCTATTTTGTATGTATTGCACACTGCCCTCACTGTGCACATGGCACTAATAATGTTTTCAGTACATGTTTGCATTCTTCTGAGTCCTGATTAGAATTAGCCTGCCTATGTAACACCCCTTGTTACCATAAACGTACAATTGTAATATCAATGTGTTAACTACGTGTATAAAAAACCTTCAATTGCATCATAATAAAGCAGAACAGTTATTTGGAAAGATGCGGAGTGTATCTTTGGTGTCTGTTCCCTACTGCAGTAGTTATTAATTTGGAACCACTAATCAATATGAGGATAAGAGTTGCCTATCTATAAAATGTCAAGATCAGGTGTTATCTGCATATAATGACACATTATCCTCCCCAGGACCTCGGAGAAACCTGATAATATGTGGGGAAGCTCTTATTGCTACCACTAGGAGCTCTAATGCCAGCGCAAATAGTAGGGGAGACAATGGGCACCCCGCTGTTTGCGCTTGCGTTAGAGCCCCTGGCGGCGGCAATAAGAGCTTCCCCACGTGTGTCTCTGTGGAGTGGGAAAGATTCAATGAGATCCCCACTTATCCATGATCTATCCACAGGAACTGAATATAGCAATTACACCCACTTAATAAATCTATCCCCCAGACCAAAACGCCCCAACATCTCCCACAGATATGCCCATTCAGCACTGTTGAAGCCTTGGCAGCGTTGAGGGATAAAATGATCAACTGGTAACTGAAGATTCAAAAATAGCTGTCTAATGTTCAAGGCAGTGGATCTTGCTGGAATAAAGCAGGATTGGTCTTTATGAATAAGTTTAGAAATAACTTTAGCTAAGTGTGTCACCATTACCTGTGCATTTCACATCAGATGTCAAGAGTGAGATGGGCCTATGGGAATCTGGGGATAGGCTGTCCTTTCCAGGTTCGAGTAGGAGAATTGCCACAGCCTCATTCATTGAGAGGGGGAAGGTATCACAGCTCCAAGGCATCATTAAAAAACATTTTTAATTTAGGCAGAATATCTGCATATTGCTTGCACACCTCCACCAGCAGTCTGTCTGCTCCCGGGGATTTCCCCTGTGGGGAGAGGGTCAAAGCCTCCAACAACTCATCCACAGTAAGAGGAGCATTCAGCGCCCTCTTCTCAAATGGAGGGAGCTGAGGGAGTGGGCCCTCAAAAAAGGAATGCCTGGATTTCAGTTAATATGGAGGAAGCCTTAGAGCAGTACAAGGCCAAATAAAAATCTCGAAAGGTACACAAAATGTTCGAGTGGGATGTCACTGTACAACCCAGGGGTGTAGTAATAGCAGGAAAATAAGATACACCCTTCTGGGCTTTCGCCATTATGGTAAGCATGTGCCCTGTGTTCTTTCCCTTTTCAAAGTACCTCTGCTGCAAGAAAAAACTTTTATTTTCTGCCTTCGTTAAAGATACCTACCTCACCAAGGTCTGTGCCTCCAGCCAGGATTGTTTGGTACAATCCATAGGATTTTCAATAAAGACAGCTTCAACTCTCGTGACTTCTTGTAGAACAGAAAGCTCCCAGGACTTGGTCTTGATAGAGGACCTTATTTTAATAAATTGACCCCTTAAAAATGCCTTAAGGGGATCCCAAAGTAATCCAACAGTATTTATGTTGAAATGGAAGAACTGGGCAAAGAGTCCAATACAATAGTACAATATCAGGTTCTGGAAAGAGAGATAACTCAGAAAGGATTTACTGACAAAATTCGCCCACTTACTGTATTATTTTTTTTCTCCAAAGGTTTGCTAAACTTTATGTCCCTGACCAAAATATATATGTGGCTGAATCCCTTTTACACTTCACTGGCCGGCTAGGAATCAAACAATACATTCCAAGCAAAAGAGCCAGATATGGAGTAAAAATCTACAAGCTTTGTAAAAGAGCCACGGGATATCTGAATGCGTTCCGCATATACGAAGGAAGTGCCCAACTTACATCGGCAAAAGTGGAAAAATTGTATAGGACCTGGCATACCCACTTCTCCAAAAAGGTCATCACATCTACCTGGAGAACTTCTACACCAGTCTGCCCCTTTTCCACCACCGACACATTGCAAAAACCTTGGCCTGTGGTACTACCAGAAAAAACAGGAAGGGCTTTCCACAAACTTTAGTTAACACAAGGGGGGAATCAGCAAGTCTGGTCCATAATAAGTTGCCAACGAAGTGTTGGCCATAAAGTGGAAGGATAAGAGGGATGTCAACATTCTGTCCATCATCCACAATGACACCTCAGTGGAGATTCCAGGAAGACACAGTGCCATTCAAAAGCCTGCATGCGTCGAAGATTATAATCTTTACACGGGGGTGGATTTCAACGATCAAATGCTTCAGCCCTATTTAGCAACAAAGAGGTCCCGTTTCTGGAACAAAAAAGTTGCCACTTATCTTATTCATTTGGCCATTTACAATGCCATCTACTCCAAATACAATGAAAAACCCACCCCCTTCCTAAAATTCATAGAAGAAATCGTCATGTCCCTCATCTACTAGCAAAGATCCCCTCCCACCCCCCCACCCCCCTCCAGAAAACCTTCGCTCTGATGCTGTTCGCAGACTTCATGAGCGCTATTTCCCTGAGAGTATTCCACCATCAGAAGCAGGCCGAAGACATCAAAAAAAGATGTTGCATTTGCAGCAAAGAGGGAATTATAAGAGATACCAGCTACCATTGTCACCAGTGTCCCTCCAAACCCAGACTATGCAGTGGAGAATGCTTCTGACATTTTTACACATCCCTAAAATGTTAGTCCATATGTCACGGAACGTCCCACACTCCGCTTGAGTGCTTCCGTCATATACCACTTCCTCCCAGTCTGTATACAGATATCAGATATTCCAACCTCTCTGAGCACAAACAAGGCGACACTTGCTTGTTGCTACCAAGAACTCACTTTATTCAGAACCAGAATACAGTCTTATATACACAGGAGAAGATTACTCTAACAATACAAATGTAACCTAATTAACATGAGCTAATTATCTAATCCTTTATACAGCCTAGGTGACTGAGACATGACCTTTCGCCCAGACTTGTGGGCACCGAGTTTCACACAGTTATATCAACACAATAGCAGTCGTCCCGTCTCCTACATTGTATAGAGGACAATGTCATTAGCTCATTCAATTAACATAAACACAGGTTGATGACACCAGCATCTCCTCACAGGATGTGTCCCAACAGAATGAATCCATTGAAAATCCAGGGCCCATAATCAAAAGGCAACAGGCTTGCATACAGTCCTCTCCAACAGCCTCTGTCCCGGCTAGGTCTGTGACATTTCTCCCCTTTCGGCAGGAGACTAACACAGGAGGAGACCCCAGACGGGTTGACTCCGAAGTTAGTCCATAGTTCCAGTCCTCTACTGCCTGTACCCACACAGTACCCCAAACAAATTGTTCCAAACAGAGTATTACACACCCAGCCAACCTCTGCCTCTCTCAGAGAACATATCTGCCGCTGGGGAGAGGCCTGGACTGGCTCTTCTCCCTGGAATCCTTTCTGCCGCTGGAGAGAAGACAGGGTGTCTGGGCTCACTCTGTCATGCTGTTGGGAATCGGGGCCCACTGCCCAGCATCCCTGGGGTATACAGGTGGAGACTGAAGTCCCATCCACCTTCACAGGAAATCCATACTCTGTTAGTTGAGGGCAGAGTCCAGCAGTCCTCGGCCCTGTTGCCAGCCCTTCTGCTGGAAACCCCACACCATCTGTTCCGGCTAACTGTTGGAGAGGGAGGCCGACTGCCCTGCCTCCCTGGAACTCTGTAGTTCTTGCCGGTGCTGGGCAGAGGTTGGTAGCACTCTGCCCTGTTGCCAGCACTTCTGCTGGGGACTCCGCATCCTCCGCTCCGGCTAACTGCTGGGGCAGGAGGCTGGCTTCCTCCACTCCCAAACTGTGTAGCTGCCATTGGGGAGGTGAGCCGGCTGCTTCCTTTTCCATTCCCTCATCTGGCTGCTGGGACGACATGTCAATGATACTGTCTCCCAGGTACACGGATTTTTGCTGGGGAGGAAAGCCCACTTGACTGGCCAACTGTTGGGGAGGGACAACACACACCTCCTCTCCCTTCTCCCCCTGTATCTGCTGCTGGGAAGTGATTGCCATCTTCTCAGCCTGAGCCTCCACAATTGCTGCAGGTGTGGGGCAGAGGTCTTGGACCCTCTGTCCGGTTGCCAGCACTTCTGCTGGGGGTTTGCCAGGTGGTTCCTCCTCTACAGAAATGTCTATTAAATCCCCAGTCTCTGGAATTGGTAAAAGTGTGGGACAGAGGTCTTGGACCCTCTGTTCAGTTACCACATCTTCAGCTGGAGAAGTTTGTTTTAACTCCATAGATGCTGCTGGCAGAAAATCACATGTCCCTGTCAGTGTTGTGGGAGAAAGGCCGACTACCTCTTCTCTCAGGAAGGCTGAAGCCACTGTTGGTGCTGGGCAGAACACAGTGAACTTTGGCCCTGATAGCAGCTCTTCTGCTGGAGGCTCATCAGGTTGTTCTTCCTCAGCAGAAAAGTCTATCAAATTCCATGTCTCTGCAACTGATGTCTGGGGATAGAGGTTCACCATCTCCTGTCCATGGAACCCAGAAGATGCTATCATTTCTGGGCAGAGGTTAGCAGAGCTCTGCCCTGTTGTCAGCACTTCAGGTTTGGGGACGGCAATCTCCGGATTTTCCACTGCCGATTCTCTGGCATGCTGCTGAACTTGTTTTAGCAGTTTCCTGTATGCCCTTTCCAGATGCTGTTCCTTCCTTAGCAAATGGTCCAGATCAGGTTTGAGCTCTGAGACCCCTGCAAGACCGAGCATAGACTCTCTATATTCTCTCAGGTCCTCAAGGTCAGGTTCCCCTTCATCGCCAAACATAAAAAGATCTGTAAGGCTCTCCCACAGCAAAGTCATATCCCTCCGGAGAGCATTCTGTTGTCTCCCCTAAATATCCCTCCTCTGCGTGCCATTGCAGAGCCCGATAACGATTGTCCAGCTCTATCTCCTGCTGGACCAACCTGTCCAACTCAGTCACCCATTGCTCCTGGGGCTGCTCTCCCAGGAATGCCATCCGCAATGCCCGTTGGTCACTGGCCCGTTGCTCTTGGGTTGGAAAGCACTTGCCCTGTTTTATACCAGCGAGACGGAGGGCTGCAATCCAGAGCTCCACCCGAATTTGCTGCCTAAGCTCCAGGTATTCATCCTCAGACACAGTCCTGGTTTATGTTGAAAGGATAATCCGCAGCAGCCCCGGGAATTCTGATGCCAGGTCCATATCTCTGCTGGGGTGACTGAAGTCTGCTATGCTGATCTTGGATCCAGTTGGAGGTTTGGATGTCCCAGACTTCAGGAAGCTTTCCCGCTGCTTGCCACCAATGTCACGGAACGTCCCACACTCCACTTGAGTGCTTCCGTCATATACCACTTCCTCCCAGTCTGTATACAGATATCAGATATTCCAACCTCTCTGAGCACAAACAAGGCGACACTTGCTTGTTGCTACCAAGAACTCACTTTATTCAGAACCAGAATACAGTCTTATATACACAGGAGAAGATTACTCTAACAATACAAATGTAACCTAATTAACATGAGCTAATTATCTAATCCTTTATACAGCCTAGGTGACTGAGACATGACCTTTCGCCCAGACTTGTGGGCACCGAGTTTCACACAGTTATATCAACACAATAGCAGTCGTCCCGTCTCCTACATTGTATAGAGGACAATGTCATTAGCTCATTCAATTAACATAAACACAGGTTGATGACACCAGCATCTCCTCACAGGATGTGTCCCAACAGAATGAATCCATTGAAAATCCAGGGCCCATAATCAAAAGGCAACAGGCTTGCATACAGTCCTCTCCAACAGCCTCTGTCCCGGCTAGGTCTGTGACACCATATTTTTAACAGCCTGCCATTTCCCCATTTTCAACATCTGTGCTGACCATTTGCCTACTTCCTCAACAATCAATGCCACTGCCTTCCACATGAACTGACCCTGGCCTGTTTATCAACTATGCCTCTGCCTGCCATCTGAATTATTAATCCACCATGTGTCTGGCTTCCATGTGAACTGACCCTGGCCTGTTTATAGACTATGCTTCTGCCTGCCGCCTACATTGTTTATCCATCACGTTTCTGCCTACTGCGTAAACTGACTTTGGCCAGTTAATTGACAAGTTTTTTTGGCTGCCGCTTGGACTGATCTGTTGCCCTGCTACTGTAGCAGTGGGATTCATGATAGCACAGGGGTCTCACATATGTGAGGGACTCCAGAATTGTTTTTCCGGATGGAAATTTTTTTTTGGTTTTCCACGGGTTTTGTCATTTCCGGATTAGGGTCTGGAGACCGGAGACTTCAAAGAGATTTTGGTGGGAGAAGCCTCTACTCTGGTGCCCAGGTCTTACCTGACCGAGGCCCTAAGCCTGATATTTCTGCCTGTTGCTGACTTACTGCCATCATGCCTCTGCCTGCCGCATGAACTGACTACACCTCTGCCTGCTACCTGTACTATGGACCATGTTCCAGCCCAATGCTGTATCTTGGCCTAGGCCAACAAGGCCCAAGCCTAGGGCGGCACTTTGCAGGGGGCGGCATAAAAAGAGTCCCCGCCAGCTTGCGCTATACTTTCAGTGTAGCGTCAGTCTTATGGTGTGTACTGGGCCAGGGAGGCAAATCGTTCTGGCGCCACTGCTGCTGGTATGCGGGCAGCCGGTGTTCTGCAACTGTGGGGGGGGGGGGCCTGCCGCTTCTAGTTTTGACTGTCCTATCATCACAGTGGACCTCTCACCTGAGTTCTCAGCTTCAGAAAGACAGATGCCATGTTGGGAGGCTGAAACTGTCTGGAGGAGAAGGCCAGCCGACGAGCACGGGGAAAGAGAGGGAAGAGGGAGGAGCTCTCCATTGTGTGAGGAGACCCCATGTCGGGAGAGGGACACATGAAGGGAGCCAGGCAGGCTGTAAGTACCCATGCTGAAAGGAAAATCACACCAGATGGGTGGAAATTGCAGGAAAACTACATATCTGCCATGGGGATTCTAATCTGGGTAGTAGGAATGGTGCAGATGTAGGTGAGACTGAGATGGTCAGCTACACTTTGTCAGGTCACCTTGAGGCTAGGTAACAGATGCACTCTGTAGGAGTCGGAAGTGCACCGTTAGGTAGTGGACCCTAGGACTGACTGCTGCGGATTGAACCCTGGGAGGTTCAGAAGGCAGGTCTACTGGATCACTAACACAGATCCCATTGGGAGCTAGAGCATAGATTCCCCAGGGTGCGGAGTCTAAGAGCCAGCAGGTGTTCACCAGAGCCTCTAGTGGTGAGGATGGACTGAGCTGCAGTCTGGCTCTAGGTCGCGGCCCTCAGGGTCTCACAGCTCACGCTCACGGTAGACTACAGGAGAAGAGGAAGGAGGCAGCAGGCTGGAACAACAAAGAATGTAAGGGATAAGCCAAATGTCAGGGCGACTAGCAGACAAGGATAAACATAACACGCCAAAGGTCAGGGTCACAAGCAGACAGGGAAAGTCGAGAACAGACCAAAGTCGGTAACTGGAATCAGACGTAGGAAACACAGCAAGTACACACGAAAGCTAACACACAATGGTTGATCAGCACTGCTGGCTTGCAGTGCACAGGTTAATATAGGGTTCCCTGATAGGGCTTGGGGTGGGGCCATGCTTAGAGGAGAGGTTATAAAATCAGCCAGGTGTGAGTGGCTGGCCTCTTAGTCTGAACACATGAAGAGAAGGTAAGCTGACAGAGAAAAATTACTGCATAACCATGACACACTTAGGAAGTAGGTAGTAAGACTTTCTAGCAAACCTTTGGGTGAACACAATCTAATAAGTCAGGTCCATAAATATTGGGACATCGACACAATTCTAATCTTTTTGGCTCTATACACTACCACAATGGATTTGAAATGAAACGAACAAGATGTGCTTTAACTGCAGACTTTCAGCTTTAATTTGAGGGTATTTACATCCAAATCAGGTGAACGGTGTAGGAATTACAACAGTTTGTATATGTGCCTCCCACTTTTTAAGGGACCAAAAGTAATGGGACAATTGGCTGCTCAGCTGTTCTATGGCCAGGTGTGTGTTATTCCCTCATTATCCCATTTACAAGGAGCAGATAAAAGGTCCAGAGTTCATTTCAAGTGTGCTATTTGCATTTGGAATCTGTTGCTGTCAACTCTCAATATGAGATCCAAAGAGCTGTCACTATCAGTGAAGCAAGCCATCATTAGGCTGAAAAAACAAAACAAACCCATCAGAGGTATAGCAAAAACATTAGGTGTGGCCAAATCAACTGTTTGGAACAACCTTAAAAAGAAAGAACGCACCGGTGAGCTCAGCAGCACCAAAAGACCCGGAAGACCACGGAAAACAACTGTGGTGGATGACCGAAGAATTCTTTCCCTGGTGAAGAAAACACCCTTCACAACAGTTGGCCAGATCAAGAACACTATCCAGGGAGGTAGGTGTATGTGCGTCAAAGTCAAAAATCAAGAGAAGACTTCACCAGAGTGAATACAGAGGGTTCACCACAAGATGTAAACCATTGGTGAGCCTCAAAAACAGGAAGGCCAGATTAGAGTTTGCAAACGACATCTAAAAAAGCCTTCACAGTTCTGGAACAACATCCTATGGACAGATGAGACCAAGATCAACTTGTACCAGAGTGATGGGAAGAGAAGAGTATGGAGAAGGAAAGGAACTGCTCATGATCCAAAGCATACCACCCCATCAGTGAAGCATGGTTGTGGTAGTGTCATGGCGTGGGCATGTATGGCTGCCAATGGAACTGGTTCTCTTGTATTTATTGATGATGTGACTGCTGACAAAAGCAGCAGGGTGAATTCTGAAGTGTTTCGAGCAATATTATCTGCTCATATTCAGCAAAATGCTTCAGAACTCATTGGATGGCGCTTCACAGTGCAGATGGACAATGACCCGAAGCATACTGCGAAAGCAACCAAAGAGTTTTTTAAGGGAAAGAAGTGGAATGTTATGCAATGGCCAAGTCAATCACCTGACCTGAATCCGATTGAGCATGCATTTCACTTGCTGAAGACAAAACTAAAGGGAAATTGCCCCAAAAACAAGCAGGAACTGAAGACAGTTGCAGTAGAGGACTGGCAGAGCATCACCAGGGATGAAACCCAGCATTTGGTGATGTCTATGCCTTCCAGACTTCAGGCTGTAATTGACTGCAAAGGATTTGCAACCAAATTTTAAAAAGTGAAAGTTTGATGGATGATTGTTAACCACTTCAGCCCCTGAAGGATTTACCCCCTTCCTGACCAGAGCACTTTTTCCAATTTGGCACTGCATCGCTTTAACTGCTAATTGCGCGGTCATGCAATGCTGTACCCAAACGAAATTTGCGTCCTTTTCTTCCCACAAATAGAGCTTTCTTTTGATGGTATTTGATCACCTCTGCCGTTTTTATTTTTTGCGCTATACACGGAAAAAGACCGAAATTTTTGAAAAAAAATGATATTTTCTACTTTTTGTTCTAAAAAAAATCCAATAAACTCAATTTTAGTCATACATTTAGGCCAAAATGTATTTGGCCACATGTCTTTGGTAAAAAAAATGTCAATAAGTGTATATTTATTGGTTTGCGCAAAAGTTATAGCGCCTACAAACTAGGGTACATTTTCTGGAATTTACACAGCCTTTAATTTATGACTGCCTATGTCGTTTCTTGAGGTGCTAAAATGGCAGGGCAGTACAAAACCCCCACAAATGACCCCATTTTGGAAAGTAGACACCCCAAGGAAATTGCTGAGAGGCATGTTGAGCCCATTGAATATTCATTTTTTTTGTCCCAAGTGATTGAATAATGACAAAAAAAAAAAAAAAAATTACAAAAAGTTGTCACTAAATGATATATTGCTCACACAGGCCATGGGCTTATGTGGAATTGCACCCAAAAATACATTTAGCTGCTTCTCCTGAGTATGGGGATACCACATGTGTGGGACTTTTTGGGAGCCTAGCCGCATACGGGGCCCCGAAAACCAATCACTGCCTTCAGGATTTCTAAGGGCGTACATTTTTGATTTTACTCCTCACTACCTATCACAGTTTTGAAGGCCATAAAATGCCCAGATGGCACACCCCCCCCCCCGAATGACCCCATTTTGGAAAGTAGACACCCCAAGCTATTTGCTGAGAGGCATGTTGAGTCCATGGAATATTTTATATTTTGACACAAGTTGCGGGAAAGTGACAATTTATTTATTTATTTTTTTTTTTTTTTTGCACAAAGTTGTCACTAAATGATATATTGCTCACACAGGTCATGGGCATATGTGGAATTGCACCCCAAAATACATTCTGCTGCTTCTCTTGAGTACGGGGATACCACATGTGTGGGACTTTTTAGGAGCCTAGCCGCGTACGGGACCCCGAAAACCAATCACCGCCTTCAGGATTTCTAAGGGTGTACATTTTTGATTTCACTCTTCACTGCCTATCACAGTTTCGGAGGTCATGGAATGCCCAGGTGGCACAAACCCCCCCCCAAATGACCCCATTTTGGAAAGTAGACACCCCAAGCTATTTGCTGAGAGGCATGGTGAGTATTTTGCAGCTCTCATTTGTTTTTGAAAATGAAGAAAGACAAAAAAAAAAAATTTTTTTTTCTTTTTTTAATTTTCAAAACTTTGTGACAAAAAGTGAGGTCTGCAAAATACTCACTATACCGCTCAGCAAATAGCTTTGGGTGTCTACTTTCCAAAATGGGGTAATTTGGGGGGGTTTTGTGCCACCTGGGCATTCCATGGCCTCCGAGACTGTGATAGGCAGTGAAGAGTGAAATCAAAAATTTACGCCCTTAGAAAGCCTGAAGGCGGTGCATGGTTTTCGGGGTCCCATACGCGGCTAGGCTCCCAAAAAGTCTCACACATGTGGTATCCCCTAACTCAGGAGAAGCAACAGAATGTATTTTGGGGTGTAATTTCACATATTCCCATGGCATGTTTGAGCAATATATCATTTAGTGACAACTTTGTGCAAAAAAAAAAAAAAATTTGTCTCTTTCCCGCAACTTGTGTCACAATATAAAATATTCCATGGACTCGACATGCCTCTCAGCAAATAGCTTGGGGTGTCTACTTTCCAAAATGGGGTCATTTGGGGGGGGGTTTGAACTGTCCTGGCATTTTATGCACAACATTTAGAAGCTTATGTCACACATCACCCACTCTTCTAACCACTTGAAGACAAAGCCCTTTCTGACACTTTTTGATTACATGAAAAAATTATTTTTTTTTGCAAGAAAATTACTTTGAACCCCCACACATTATATATTTTTTTAAAGCAAATGCCCTACAGATTAAAATGGTGGGTGTTTCATTTTTTTTTTTTCACACAGTATTTGCGCAGCGATTTTTCAAACGCATTTTTTGGGGAAAAAAACGCACTTTTTTACATTTTAATGCACTAAAACACACTATATTGCCCAAATGTTTGATGAAATAAAAAAGATGATCTTAGGCCGAGTACATGGATACCAAACATGACATGCTTTACAATTGCGCACAAACGTGCAGTGGCAACAAAATAAATACATTTTTAAAAGCCTTTAAAAGCCTTTACAGGTTACCACTTTAGATTTACAGAGGAGTTCTACTGCTAAAATTACTGCCCTCGATCTGACCGTCGCGGTGATACCTCACATGCATGGTGCAATTGCTGTTTACATTTGACGCCAGACCGACGCTTGCGTTCGCCTTAGCGCGAGAGCAGGGGGGACAGGGGTGCTTTTTTTTTTTTCTTTATTATTTTTTTGCTTCTTTATCTTATTTTAAAACTGTTCCTTTCATTTTTTTTTTTTTTTTAATCATTTTTATTGTTATCTCAGGGAATGTAAATATCCCCTATGATAGCAATAGGTAGTGACAGGAACTCTTTTTTGAAAAAATTGGGGTCTATTAGACCCTAGATTTCTCCTCTGCCCTCAAAGCATCTGACCACACCAAGATCGGTGTGATAAAATACTTCCCCAATTTCCCAATGGCGCTATTTACATCCGGCGAAACCTAAGTCATAAAATGCTCGTAGCTTCCAGTTTCTTAGGCCATAGAGATGTTTGGAGCCACTCTGGTCTCTGATCAGCTCTATGGTCAGCTGGCTGAATCACCGGCTGCATTCTCAGGTTCCCTGTTGAGACAGGAGAGCCAGAGAAAAACACGGAAGACGGTGGGGGGGGGGGCATTCTCTCCCACTGCTTGTAAAAGCAGTCTAGAGGCTAATTAGCCCCTAGGATTGCTTTTACATGAAAGCCGACCGCTGGCTGAAAAGAATGATACCAAGATGATACCTAAACCTGCAAGCATCATTCTGGTATAACCACTCAAAGTCGTGAATGGTGTACCTGAAGACAAAAAAATGGTTAACAATAAAGCACAGTAAACGGTAAAGTATAAAAAATTGCATACCTGAAAAGCAAACATGATAAAACATAATAACAATAAAACATTGCAGAATAGAATACAGTAAAAAAGAGCAGAACAATAGAGAGAATAGAGAGAGAGAGAATAGAGAGAGAACAATAAAACGACAACTATTATTTTTTATTTTATATTTTTGTGTGTGTTTTTTTTTTTTTTTTTTTTTTACACTTTTTTTGTAACTGTAACTTTTATAACTGTAACCGGTTCCAGGTTCGGGTCTCTCAAAATGCGATGGCATCTTGGGAGACCCTGTGAAAGTGTGCCTAGTCTGTGCAATGCTGTACCCTACGCTAATACTCAACTAGTGAATGGTAGCGTTCAAAACATTCACCAATGCAAAGACCAGGATTGTCAGGACAGGAGGGACAATAATAGAGGGTGTCACGCCTATATCCGCGCTTGCTGCAGACACAACATCTTTTTTGGGGGGGTTCGTTGGGTAGGGGTACTCAGGAGGACATAAAGAAAATGCCTCTCATGCAGCCGACTGCATTTGGTTGGAGATGTGAATGGGGGAAGTACGGGTGCTGCAGAAGTGGTGGGTTCCCAATTAGGATTGGCGAATGCAGCAGGAAGGGTATTATGGGCACGACGGGCCTGTGTTTGTCTTTTTGGTGGCAGCGGGACACTATTTGTGCTTGCCACCTCACCAGCTTGAACTGCACTTATGGGACTCGCCACGTCACCAAGTGTTACTGCAGTGCTGGTCTGACTACGACCGGGGTGTACTAGGCCGCTGGTGTCTTGCCAGTTCACCAAAACGCTACCAAAAAAACTGTTAACGATCGCAGGGATCAGGCCTGACTCTGCAAATGCTGCAGTTATGCGTTTAGTGTTTTGTAAGTGACAGTGATCGATCGATACTGCACTTGGGTGGGCTGGGCTGGGCTGGGCCGGGCGGAGGGGCAAAACGCAGGTGCTAGCAGGTATCTGGGCTGATCCCACTAACACTGCGTTTTTGGGGACCCTAAACTGCTGGGGACGCCAGTATAGATCTGATCAGATCAGATATTGATCAGTTCAGATACTATACCACTAAGGGAGGTGTACGGTGCGTGCGTGGGTGTTAGCGCTACTGGCACTAACCTGACGCTGCCTGGGGCTGGTGCTTGGCAGTTCACCAAAACGCTACCAAAAAAACTGTTAGCGATCGCAGGGATCAGGCCTGACTCTGCGAACGCTGCAGTTATGCGTTTAGTGTTTTGTAAGTGACAGTGATCTATCGATACTGCACTTGGGTGGGCTGGGCTGGGCTGGGCTGGGCTGGGCTGGGCCGGGCGGAGGGGCAAAACGCAGGTGCTAGCAGGTATCTGGGCTGATCCCGCTAACACTGCGTTTTTGGGAACCCTAAACTGCTGGGGACGCTAGTATAGATCTGAACGGATCAGATATTGATCCGATCAGATACTATACCACTAAGGGAGGCGTATGCTGCGTGCGTGGGTGTTAGTGGTACTGGCGCTAATCTGACGCTGCCTGGGGCGACGCATATCACCGCCGGGCGATCAGGGGGCTAAACCTTTATTCGGTAATAAACGGCGGGTGCCCTGACACTATAAAAAATAAACGAACTAACCAGCGTCACCCGTAACGGTTATATGGTGATCAATGGTGAAAGGGTTAACTAGGGGGCAATCAAGGGGTTAAAACATTTATTAGATAGTATATGGGGGTCCCTGTCGCTATAAAACGCTGACGGCGAACCTAAATATTTACGTCCCTAACTAGCGTCACCAGCGACACTAATACAGCGATCAGAAAAATGATCGTTTAGCGACACTGGTGACGGGGGGTGATCAAGGGGTTAAAACTTTATTAGGGGGGGTTAGGGGGGTATCCTAGACCTAAAGGGGGCCTAACACTCACTGCCCTAACACTGTAACTGTCACAAACTGACACCAATACAGTAATCAGAAAAAAAAAAAAAAAAAAACCTGCTTGGTGTCAGTTTGTGACAGGGGGGGGGGGGTGATTGGTGGGGGGATCGGGGGGCGATCGGGGGGGGATCGGGGTGTTTTGTGTGCCTGGCATGTTCTACTGTGTGTGTGTGTGTTGGTGCACTCACATTCCAGTCTTCTCTCCTCGTCCCGGAACGGAAAATACCATGCCGAGGAGAGATGACATCATTTCCTCTGCCTCTGTGTACAATACAGAGGCAGGGAAATGATCCCATTGGCTGGGAGCGATCGCGAGGGGGGGGCCACGAATGGATGGCCTCCCCCTCACCACCGATCGCCGGGGGAGATTTGCCGACCGCCGCAGGCACCGGGGGGGGGTCCGATCGGACCCCCCACCCGCGGGCAGGCAAGGACGTACATGTAAGCCCTTTTGCCTGCCCGTGCCACTCTGTCGACGTACATCGTCGTGCGGCGGTCGGCAACTGGTTAATATGTGCCATTACTTTTGCTCCCTTAAAAAGTGGGAGGCACATATACAAACTGCTGTAATTCCTACGCTGTTCACCTGATTTGGATGTAAATACCCACAAATTAAGGCTGAAAGTCTGCAATTAAAGCACATCTTGTTCGTTTCATTTCAAATCCATTGTGGTGGTGTATAGACCCGACTGTATATTATAGTGACTTGCCATATATATCAGATACTGGTAATCTATACAAGAGGTAGGTGTTAATGTTTATGCAGTAGCTGACTAGATTATATAGCATGGGGTACCCAGGGTAGAAGGAAAGCTACACTATATGGGTGAAACTTGCATGCCACTTACCTAGCTGCCAAAGGGCTTTTAATCTAGGGATGGTGCAGAACAAGGGAGACTGACATGGCAACCTATACCTGGCAGGTCAGTAGTAGGACTCTCCTGCAATCATTTGCTTGTGTCAGTTGTACATATTAAAGAATCTTAATTTTATTTCTGTTGATTGCTGATGAGAAAAATAAACAGATGCTTCCTTTGCTCAATGCCTGGACCACATACAGTATCTCACAAAAGTGAGTACACCCCTCACATTATTTTAAATATTTTATTATATCTTTTCATGTGACAACACTGAAGAAATTACACTTTACTACAATGTAAAGTAGTGAGTGTACAGCTTGTATAACAGTGTAAATTTGCTGTCCCCTCAAAATAGCTCAACACACAGCCATTAATGTCTAAACCGCTGACAACAGAAGTGAGTATACCCCTAAGTGAAAATGTCTAAATTGGGCCCAATTAGCCATTTCCCCTCCCTGGTGTCATGTGACTCATTAGGGTTACAATGTCTGATGTGTGAATGGGTAGCATGTGTGTTAAATTTGGTGTTATCACTCTCATTCTCTTATACTGGTCATTGGAAGTTCAATATGGCACCTCATGGCAAAGAACTCTCTGAGGATCTGAAAAAAAGAATTGTTGCTCTACATAAAGATGGCCTAGGCTTTAAGAAGATTTCCAAGACCCTAAAACTGAGCTGCAGCACGGTGGCCAAGACCATGCAGTGGTTTAACAGGGCGGGTTCCACTCAGAACAGGCCTCACCATGGTCAACCAAAGAAGTGCACCTGCTCAGCGTCATATCCAGATGATGTCTTTGGGAAATAGACATATGAATGCTGCCAGGATTGCTGCAGAGGTAGAAGGGGTGGGGGTTAGCCTGTCAGTGCTCAGATCATACGCCACACACTGCATCAAATTGGTCTGCATGGCTGTCGTCCCAGAAGGAAGCCTCTTCTAAAGATTATGCACAAGAAAGCCTGCAAACAGTTTGCTGAAGACAAGCAGACTAAGGACATGGATTACTGGAACCATGTCCTGTGGTCTGATGAGACCAAGATAAACTTATTTGGTTCAGATGGTGTCAAGCGTGTGTGGCGGCAGGTGAGGAATACAAAGACAAGTGTGTCTTGCCTTCAGTTAAGCATGGTGGTGGAAGTGTCATAGTCTGGGGCTGCATGAGTGCTGCTGGCACTGGGCTAGCTACAATTCATTGAGGGAACCATGAATGCCAACATGAACTGTGACATACTGAAGCAGAGCATGATCCCCTTCTTTCGGGAGACTGGGCCACAGGGCAGTTTTCCAACATGATAACAACACCAACACACCTCCAAGATGACCACTGCCTTGCTCAAGAAGCTGAGGGTAAAGGTGATGGACTGGCCAAGCATGTCTCCAGACCTAAACACTATTGAGCATCTGGGGGGCATCCTCAAATGGAAGGTGGAGGAGCGCAAGGTCTCTAAAATCCACCAGCTCCGTGATGTCATCATGTAGGAGTGGAAGAGGACTCCAGTGGCAACCTGTGAAGCTCTGGTGAACTCCATGCCCATGAGGGTTAAGGCAGTGCTGGAAAATAATGGGGGCCACACAAAATATTAGGCCCAATTTGGACATTTTCACTTAGGGGTGTACTCAGTTTTGTTGCCAATGGTTTAGACATTAATGGCTATGGAGTGAGTTATTTTGAGGGGACAGCAAATTTACACTGTTATACAAGTTGTACACTCACTACTTTACATTGTAGCAAAGTGTAATTTCTTCAGTGTTGTCACATGAAAAGATATAATAAAATATTTACAAAAATGTGAGAGGTGTACTCACTTTTGTGAGATACTGTACCTTCATCAATATGCTATATGTCATCTGCTGCACCACTGACATTGTTATATCCTTAGTCCTCACCATCAATTTAGCAGACATTTGTGCTTAAAGTAGAACTAAAAGTAGAACTTAAAATTTTATTTTGGATAGAGTAAGGGAGGGTTATAGCCCCTGTCAGTTTATTTTTTGCCATCCCTGTTCCATTATGGGGATTTCCCTTGATTTCCTGCCCCATAGCCAAACAGGAAGTGAGAGGAAATCTCTGCAAATTAAGGGAATCCGGTGCCCCCCCCAAGGCCCTCAGAACTAGTGTCCCCACTGGAAAATTTCAGGGCAGGTCTTAAACAGGAAGGGGTGTGGCCTTGGCAGGAAGGTTTGGGTCATATTGAAATTAGGGAGTGCACAAGTTTAATCAGGCCCAGGGCAGCACAAAACCTAAATATACCACTGTTCCAGCCTACTACCAGGACCAATATTTTGGCTGTGCTGACCATGTCTCTGCCTGGACAATTCCTTTGTCTTTGCTGACCACATCTCTGCCTGCAGCCTGGACCAATGCTTTGGCTGTGCTGACAATATCTCTGCCTCTGCCTGGATAATTCCTTTGGTTGTTGCCGACCACATCTCTGCCTGCTGCCTGGACCAATGCTTTGGCTGTGCTGACAATATCTCTGCTTGCTGCCTGTACTGACTATAGACAATATTCCTGCCTGCTGCCTCGACAATTACTTTTGTTGTCGCTGACCACGTCCCTGCCTGCTGCCTGGACCTATGCTCTCCTCTGTGGACAACTGCACTACTAGCCACAGGTAATCTTTTGTTTACCCTTAGCTTAGCAGATTGTATTTTGAGGTATAATTCTTGCTATGTGTTAGAAATATGAAGAGCCTTCAAAAACGATAGGTTGTCAGGAAATTAGATGTGTAATTTATGTCCCTAGAACACCTGACAGTGCTTTTTGCATGTTGGGTTTCTGTATGTGGCCAGGCTGTGTAAAAGTCTCACACATGTGGTATCATCATACTCAGGAGGAGTAGCAGAATGTATTTTAGGGTGTAATTTTTGCTATGTACTGTACATGCTATGTGTTAGAAATATCATATAAATGGACAACTTTGTGAAAAAAAAAAAATTTTCATTTTCTTTCCAGTTTCTGAAAACTTGTGAAAAAAAAGACATGTTTAAAAGACTCATTATGCCTCATAGAATATACATTGGGGTGTTTGCCTTCCAAAATTAGGTCATTTTGTGGGTATTTTCATTGTCTTGGTGTTCCAGGGCCTTCAAAAGTGTGATAGATTGTCAGGAAATTAGATGTGTAATTTATGCTCCTAGAACACCTGATGGTGCTCCTTGCATGTTGGGCCTCTGTATGTGGCCAGGCTGTGTAAAAGTCTCGCACATGTGGTATTGCCATACTCAGGAGTAGCAGAATGTACTTTGAGGTGTAATTTTTGGTATGTACATGCTACGCGTTAGAAATATCTTATAAATGGTGTAAATATCTGGGGTGATTAAGCTCTAGTGGTGCATGCAATCCCAAGAAGTCGCGTCAGTCCAGACTGCATTTTAAGTGCATGGCAGCTCACTTTTTTTTAAAGGAAACAGAAAGTTCTAAAGCAATTGCCATTACTGTAACATATTAGTTCAGCCTCCAGGCATACTCATTGGCCACATGGCTGCTTCGGGCCTCACACCCAGGCTTTAGGTCTGTTCCTCAGACCAACAAAAAGTACCCTTCTATTAAGCTCTCTTGCAGCTTACTCAAGTTCAGCTTTGTGCTGCGTTGTCGCGGATTCTGTCTGCCTCCTGCAGACAGGTACACTCAAACTGCCACCTGCAGCCTTTCTCTCTTAGAGTAGATGGGAGCCCTCCTGACTCCCATATACAGACCTCATGTCTGTAGGGTCGAGTCCTCCTGACTCCTGGGCCAGACCTCCTGTCTGCTCGGTGGAGCTGTCTATAAGTGGGAGCCCTGAGCTCTAACCCTGGGAAGAATATGAACCCAGCCCACAGGTATGCAATCAGCATGCCTGCCTCTGAAAAAATCAGGCGTAGATTGCTAATACACACCATGACTCGGGGTCGCATCTCCACAATGGACAACTTTGTGTAAAAAAAAGCATGTTCATTTTCTTTCCACATGTACCAAAAACTTGTGGAAAAAATGACATGTTCAAAACACTCATTATGCCTCATAGAATATCTGTTGGGGTGTTTGCATTTAAAATTTGGGTCATTTGGTGGGTAATTCCACTGTCCTGGTGCTCCAGGGCCTTCAAAAGTTTGAAAGGGTCGTCAGGAAATTAGATGTGTAATTTATGCTCCTAGAACACCTGAAGGTGCTACTTGGATGTTGGGCCTCTGTATGTGGACAAGCTGTGTAAAAGTCTCACACATGTGGTATCGCCATACTCAGGAGGAGAAGCAAAATGTGTTTCGGGGTGTAATTTTGGTATGTACATGCTATGTGTTGGAAATATCTTAAAAATGGACAACTTTGTGTAAAAAAAAAAAAACGTTTTCATTTTCTTTCCAATGTTTCCAAAAACTTGTGCAAAACAAATTACATGTTCAAAAGACTCATTATGCCTCATAGAATATCTTTTGGGGTGTTTGCGTTCCGAAATGGGGTCATTTTGTGGGTAATTCCACTGTCCTGGTGCTCCAGGGCCTTCAAAAGTGTGATAGGTTGTCAGGAAATTAGAGTGTAATTTATGCTCCTAGAACACCTGAAGGTGCTACTTGGATGTTGCCAGACTGTGTTAAAGTCTCAAACATGTGGTATCGCCATACTCAGGAGAGTAGCAGAATGTATTTTGAGGTGTAATTTTGGTATGTACACGCTATGTGTTGGAAATATCTTATAAATGGACGACTTTGTGTAAAAAAAATAAATAAATAAATAAATTTTTAATTTTCTTTCCACAGTCACCGGTATACAACTGATCCCCTTCAAAACACATAACAAAAATCTATACCAGCTGTGGGGATCAACCACAGAGTGCATACAGTTACAGTGAATCCCTTGAGGGATTAGGATACTTAACACCCCTAGATAAAGATGAATATGTAGCGAATTTGCTGGCTGTACAGTCTTGGGGAGAATAGGGATGTGGGGTGTGGTGCCAAATGCGTCTCCCCAGGGACAAGTCACAGAAGAGCCTAAGCATTTTGCCATGTGCTGGACAGCCAGTCTCTTCACCCTATTTCCCAAGCCACACACATTCCATGATAATACTACAGATACCTGAGACATAGGGTAAGCAACAAACAATAATACAGTGAAAGGAATACAGACTGCACTCGCACAGCAATTATGACCAGGATACAGGGCAGGGAGCCCATAAACACCGGACGAGGGTAAAGAAGCGATGATAGGTAGACCTTGTGAGCACTGGCCCAATGTGAGCAAAACATAGCAAGGATCTTCTCAATGGATAGCAGCAAAAGAAATGTTGGAGTCCGAGTATCAGATAGGGTACAGTACAAGCTAAAACTGCAGACCAACCTGGTCTACCAACAAAACAGAAAAACAAAACCTTGTCTGCTTGGGACCATCTTCAGGGGTTCCATAGTAGTTGGCTTGCTCACAGGGTAAAACCCGGGAACATAAAGCGTAGAAACTGTAACAGACAATAAACAAAGTCACCAGGTACTCCAAGGTCACCAGGTGCCTTCCGCCTGAACAGGAGATTCTGGGGCATAAGCATAAAACCAGTTTAAAAAGCTCCAGCGATGTTGACAGGATTTAGGTAGCCATCTGGCATATGGTCGCCTCCTCCCTGAGAGAATGCTCCTCTCTGTCCAGCCACTGCATCGCCAAAGAGGGTTTGTTAAAAAAGTGGACTTTGCTTTTCGCCACCACGCAAAGGCGGCCAGGCTATAACATTATTATTATACAGGATTTATATAGCGCCGACAGTTTACGCAGCGCTTTACATCATTAGGGCAGACAGTACAAGTACAATACAATTCAATACATGAGGAATCAGAGGGCCCTGCTCGTTAGAGCTTACAATCTAGGAGGGAGGGTCAAGTTATACATAAGGGTAATAGCTGTGGGGGATGAGCTAATGGAGAAAATAGTGCAGTTGTTAGATGGAGGAAGGATAGGCTTCTCTGAAGAGGAAAGTTTTCAGGGATCGACTAAAAGTGGATAAATTTGGAGACAGTCTGACAGATTGGGGTAGGGAATTCCAGAGGATGGGTGAGGCTCGGGAGAAGTCCTGGAGGCGGATATGGGAGGAGGTGATGAGGGAGCTAGAGAGCAGGAGGTCTTGGGAGGAACGGAGATGGCGATTAGGTTGGTATTTTGAGACTAGGTTAGTGATGTAGCTTTGGGCAGAGTTGTGGATGGCTTTGTAACTTATTGTTAGTATTTTGAATTTAATTAGTTGGGCGAGTGGTAGCCAATGGAGGGATTGGCAGAGAGGGGTAGCAGACACTGAGCGGTTTGTAAGGTGGATGAGTCTGGCAGCAGCATTCATGATGGACTGAAGGGGGGATAGTCTGTTTAAAGGTAAGCCAATGAGGAGTGAGTTGCAGTAGTCAAGGCGAGAGATAACCAGGGAGTGAATCAGGAGCTTTGTGGTTTCATTGGTTAGAAAGGGACGTAGTTTAGAGATGTTGCGGAGGTTGAGGCGGCAAGCTTTGGAAAGTGATTGGATGTGGGGCCGAAAGGAGAGTTCAGAATCCAGGATAACACCTAGCACCCTGACATGTGGGGACAGGTGGATGGTTTTGCCATTGCTCTTGACAGAGAAGTCAGGGGAAGAGGCACGTGGGGGAGGAAATATTATAAGCTCGGTTTTGGACAAGTTGAGTTTGAGGAAGTGGTGTGATATCCATACAGATATGTCGCTTAGTAAGTTAGTGATGCGTGAGGAGACTGATGGAGTGAGTTGAGGGGTGGAGAGATAGATTTGTGTGTCATCAGCATAGAAATGATATTGAAAGCCGTGAGAGGCTATCAGCTGACCCAGGGAAGAGGTGTAGATTGAAAATAAAAGAGGTCCAAGAACAGAACCTTGGGGGACCCCGACAGAGAAGGGAAGAGGAGTGGAGGAAGTAGAATTGTAAGTGACACTGAAGGTGCGTTGGGATAGGTAGGATGAGAGCCACTGAAGAGCACAGTCACGGAGACCGAGGGAGTAAAGTTTTGAGGAGGAGGGGGTGGTCAACCGTGTCAAAGGCAGCTGAAAGATCCAGAAGTAGGAGTACAGAATAGTGTCCGTTGGTTTTTGCAGTTAGTAGGTCATTTGTGAGTTTTAAAAGAGCAGTTTCTGTGGAGTGTTGAGGGCGAAATCCAGATTGAAGGAGATCAAGAAGGTTGTTTTTAATGAGGTGGTCACCCAGCTGGTTGTAAACCAGGCGTTCAAGGAGTTTAGAGGAAAAGGGGAGCAAGGAGATAGGGCGTAGGTTGTTAAGATTGGTAGGGTCCAAGGATGGCTTTTTGAGTATGGGGGTGACCAGTGCATGTTTTAGAGCATTGGGGAAGATACCAGAGGTGAGAGAGAGATTGAAGATGTGGGTTAGAGAGTGTAGGATGGAGTCAGAGGGCGACTGTAGCATTTGAGAGGGAATAGGGTCCAGGGGACAGGTGGTTAGGTGGGCGATAGAAAGGAGTTTAGCAACTTCATCTGTAGTAGCAGGTTTGAATAGGGGGAGTGTCAGTTGTACCTGTTGACATGGGGTCTTAGCTGGGGGAGATACCTGTAGAATGGAGATTTCATCACGGATTGTATCAATCTTGTTTTTGAAGTGATTAGCGATTTCCTGGGCAGTGAGTAAGTCAGTGGGTGGAGGCGGTGGAGGACAAAGTAGAGAGTTGGAGGTAGAGAAGAGTTTACGGGGATTGGATGAAAAGGTGTTAATAAGAGTTGTAAAATAGGCTTGCTTGGCAGTGTGGAGGGAAGAATAGTATTTTTGGAGGGCAGATTTGTATTGGTTGAAGTCTTTGAGAGACTTAGTCTTGTGCCACAGACACTCAAGAGCGCGACTACGTTTTTTGAGAATTTTAGTGTCATCTGTTTGCCAGGGTTGTAGGGGTCGAGGCCTGATTCTGCATGTAGTGAGGGGAGCGAGCTTGTCCAGGGTGGAGGACAGAGATTTATTGTTGATGGACGTGGCTTGGTTGGGGCAGGACAGGGGAGAGATTTTGTCATAGAAGTGGTCAGTAGCAAAATAGAGGAGAGAGGAGTTGAAGCTGCGAAAGTTTCTACGGGTGATGGTTAGGCGATTGGAGGGAAAGGTGGTGGAAGACAGGGGGAGAGAGAAACTAATAAGGTGGTGGTCGGAGAGAGGAAAAGGATTGTTTAAGAAGTTGCATGGAGTGCATAGGTAGGAGAATACAAGGTCAAGGGTGTTCCCATCAGAGTGAGTAGAAGCCTGTACCCATTGCTTCAGGTCAAATGAAGAGGTTAGACTAAGAAGTAGCAGGAGTGTTTGTATTAGCAGGGATGTTGAAATCACCGAGAAGGATTGTGGGAATTTCCGAAGAGAGAAAGTAGGGTAGCCAGGCAGAGAACTCATCAAGGAAAGTTGATAATGGTCCAGGGGGCCGGTAGATCACAGCAATTCTTAGGGAAGTAGGAGAGAATAGACGTATACAGTGGGCTTCGAATGATGAGAGGGAAAACGAGGGAGGAGGGTGAATAACCTGGAAGGTGCTCTGGGGGGATAGGAAGAATCCCACTCCACCTCCCTTGCGTCCATTAGGCCTAGGGGAGTGAGTCCAGTGAAGGCCACCCTGGGAGAGGAAAGCAGGAGAAGGGGTGTCATATTCGTGGAGCCAGGTTTCGGTGAGAGCAAGTAGATTAAAGGAATTAGTGACAAAGAGGTCATGAACAGCAGTGAGTTTGTTGCAGACAGAGCGGGCGTTCCAGAGCAGAGGGGTGAAGAAAAGAGAGTTTGAGGAGAAAGGCAGCATTTGTAAAAAGGAGGAGAGGTAAAGAGTGCATGTTTCAGAGAGGAAAGTGAGTTAAATTGGAATTGAGGTCACCTGCAGTCTGATGTGTTTTGCTTTGTGCAAATCGCTGAAGTGCAAGAGCAGAAGTGCCACTTATTTAAAGAACCCCACTTCTTTGGAAGAACCCCCTGTATGTGCAGCCCTCTGTATGTTCCCCCGTAAAGAAGGCCTTGTTATATACTGTGTTGGGTGTGGATGGAATCTGGGAATTAATCAATTAGGAGGGCATATTAGGAACACAGCAAGCAGGGCATAACTTTCACACCACAATCAAACTGCAAGGGGACTAAAAGGCCAAAATTGTAAAGATAAGGGAACCCATAATTAGACTTAATGGCTAAATAAACATTGAAATAATGTGAGCATGGCTACAGATGTAGTTGAGACAGCGGTGACAAATAGAATTACCAAAAATGTATATAAGCGGTCAGTCAATTTTCAGTTTGCAGGACATGGGAATATAAACGCAGATTACCAAAAATGTATATAAGCGGTCAGTCAATTTTCAGTTTGCAGGACATGGGAATATAAACGCAGATTACCAAAAATGTATATAAGCGGTCAGTCAATTTTCAGTTTGCAGGACATGGGAATATAAACGCAGATTACCTGTGAAGAGAGAAGAAAATGTTCAGATGGATGGTGCAAGAGCAGAAGTGCCACTTATTTAAAGAACCCCACTTCTTTGGAAGAACCCCCTGTATGTGCAGCCCCCATGGCATATTGCAAATCCAATGCTCGAAGACATTTCTTCTTATCCATGAATTGAGCTCTTTGCTATTGTACCTCAGCAGAGAAGTCAGGAAACAGCAATGTTTTAGAGTTATCAATAAGCATCTTGAACAAGAAAGGGCAAGGAGAATTACCCAGTGGCAAAGGTCTCACAGGAACTCTGTGGGCCCTTTCAACAGAAAACATATAGTAAGCAACAACTGCTCAGTGAAATGTACAGGGTTCTTTCCTTCCACTTTCTCTGGGATACTGACATTGTTTCTACGCAGTAAGTCATCCAAATGTGCCGCGTGTTTAACTGCAATAGAGTGAATATAGTTCATGTCTCGTTTTATTGGCTCATTCATCCTTCAAAATACTGAGGCGCCCCTCCAGGGCTGCTGCGCGGTCACGCAGCTTCTGCATATCTTGACGAATAAACGTAATTTCAGTTTTAACCCCCTTGATTTCAGTGGTGGAGGAATTACAGGAGGCAACAGCAGAAAAAATGTCTCTTAATGTGGCCTTTGGCCTGGCTGGGTCCGGAGCCTGTGTAGGTAGAGGGGCAAAGACATCTACTGGAGTACTCACAGTGTCCCACTCCATTAAGAAGGCAGTTGGATCCTCCAGTGGTACTGTGTCATCTGCATCAGACTGGTTATTGCTGTGTTCACCGCAGTGATCAGGCTGGGAAGGTTCCTCCTTAGCTACTGGCTTAGCAAAAAACTTCTGAGCCGCTTCTCTGTAATTCTCCTTGGTGGGTCAAGGAGGAAGCCTACCATCTTGTCCCGCATGGCCTGTAGCAGAGCAGGCATCCTTGCCACGTTTAGACATATGGGCCAGGCACAGGAGCGGATCAAACGAAAGCCCAAGATCTAAGCAGTCACCCGGGTATGACAATTACCGCGGTAGGCAGAGTGGGAAGGGTGCCTTCAGGATCAATGTGCGGAGATTCAGCGGGAAGAGCAGACCAATCGGCTGACTACATCCGCTGCCAAGCCATATCCCTTGGTATCTATCCTTTAGCCAACTGCATATCCACTGAACCACCAAAGAATTAAGTCCTAGCTTGTAAAAATGTTTTTATTAGATGATTATGTGGAACTGTATCAAATGCTTTGCTGAAATCAAGATAGGCTACATCCACAGCACCACCCTGGCCCAAAACACTATGATACAGTCAAAAAAATTAATCAGATTAGTCTTACATGATCTGGCCTCGGTAAAGCCATGTTGCATTGGGTCCAGCGAGTTGTGTGCTTGTAAATGATTAGTGATCCTTCTTTTTATGAGTGATTTTATTAAACTGATTATGTTGTACAACAGATGCCAGTTCAAAATGGATCCAATAAAACGTATATCTTGATTATGAGTGGGCACAGTAGCTGAATTGGTACCCGTGCTCTTATATCTCTTAGGAATCTTAAAATTGTGCCTGATGCAACAGAAGTAATTTTAGAAAATACATTTCCTGTAGCAATTTCCATAAAATAATGTAACAGTGACACAGTCACCTTAAGATAATTAGTTTAGATTGAGACATGCATCTAAATCAGCTGCACCTCTGAATAGTGGTCCGTGTTTGGGAAGGGGGAGTGCTATATAACTGCAATTTTTTTTTTTTTAATCTGTCTGGGGTTTGGATTTATAAAGACAATATATTCTACAAGTCTGAATGCTACTGTACAGGAAATTACAGGAGATGTAGAAAGTCAAATTCTGTTGCTTACACTAGTAGCATTTAAAAACTAATTGAATACACTATGCGGTTAAAGTGATATGGGCGCATTAGAGGAAGATCAGTGAGAGGAGGCCCTGCAGGCAGTTCAGATGTGTTCTCTAAATGTGGCGCAATGCCTATCCCAACTGCACATTGTGTTGCGGCTACATCTTACTCCTGCAAGACTGCACAGGATGTGTCTCAGAGAAAACGCAGAATGCACTAGATGCTCCAGAGACCATGGTGACCTTATCCACCTACTGTGGTGCTGCCCCAAGCTACATCTTTATTGGGCAGGGGTTGTTGCTACCATAAATAAAGCATTTCAGGTCATGGTGCCGATGGACCCTAAGCCATGCATCTTGGGAATATTAGACGATCTCTCAATTGAGCAAATTCCTAAGCAAGCCATAGCCAGAGCACTGTTTCAAGCACGTAAACTTATCCTCAGACACTGGAAGGGAACGGAGCCCCCCACGCTGAAAGAATGGATAACACAAATGAGGGACACCCTGCGGTTGGAAAAGTATATCTTCCAGCACTGGGGTCGACCTGAAAAATTCAACACCCTATGGTCCCCATGGCTGGACACTCCCGGCCTTAGCCCAGTGGAGTTGGTGCTAGACAGACTGTTTAATGTATGAATGTTGCTTTTGTTCTCAGCATACACTACTACTTATATCTAACAGAGTTGGAAGTTAGTTAAAGGGGGGTGGGAGTGCAGGGGCTGAAGGTGGGGGGGAGCAGAGATCTGTAGAGATATATTGCAATTTTCCCTTGTACTAGTGGATTGTAATGATGATGTATTGAACCTTATATGACAATAATTGACGTGTAACCTGATTTGTTGGATTGAATGTTTACTGTTACTTCAATAAAATCTTTCTGATAAAAAAATAAATACCTATGAGGTTGATTTGCTAAAGACAAATAGTCTGTGCACTTTCCAAGTGCAGTTGCGCTCATTTTCTGCAAAGCTTAGTTAAAGTGGTTGTAAACCCCATTCATGAAATCTGACCTAGGCACATATATCTGTAGTGTTTATGGGTTTTTTTTTTTGTATTTTCCCTGCACCTGATGGTATTCTTTACAAAGGGAAGCTTTACCATGTTCACTAAGCTCTGTCGAAAAATCAATGCAACTGCACTTGCAAAGTTCACAGTCTTCCTCTCTTTCTCCTTCAAGCCTCACATGTATTACCCTCCGTCCTTGTTTCATATTGCGCTATATTTGTTTTTAATAAGCAAAATTTAAATTCACAACATTTGTGCTGCCACCGCAGCCTGTTTATTATATGTTAATTATTGTGTTTTGTACCCCCCCTGTTTTGCTGTTAGCACAGCCCCTAGTTGCCCATCACTACCCTGCTACCTGTTCAGTGTTGTTCCTGTCCATGTAGATAAGGGGGTTTTGGTGAGAAATGTATTTTTACTATATATATATATATATATATATATATATATATATATATATATATATATATATATATATATATACTGTATATATGACAAGCTGGAATAAATCATGTTGAATTCTACCTCTGAGTCTTCTTAGTGAGTTAAGTTGCCTGTGGATCCTATCAAGTCAGCAAGTTGCCATACACTCAATACAGGCTGGGTCTCAGTAGTTATGTCTTTTGCACTAGGTGACATTTGAGACACATAAGCCTTAGCCTGCACTAAATTTCAATTATAAATAAATAAATAAATATTTTAAACCTGCAAAAATTATAAAACCAGTAAACCTTGAATTGTCAAAATGAACATGATACCTTGTAAATGTAACTAAACTCGATGTTGTTCAATGTCAAATGTCTCACATATGTTTCTAATGGTGTGCAATGCAGCTTTGCTTTTATCTGTTGTTAAATATAACTAAATCATTGAACAAGGACACATAGGCTTTTTTTAGGTACAGTAGATAGTCAAATGCAAGCATACTATTGCTGTCAGTTATGCAATGTATACCTCTTATGTTTTTATAATGCTGTGCAATTTTAATAACATTCTACTACAGTATCAGAAGTCTAGCAAGCTTAAAGAAGAACTCCAGGATAATATTAAAATCTGTCCAATAGCCATATGAATACTTCGGCAAAACAGCTAATGTAATTTTTATTAAAAGTGCAGTTTGTATAGAACTCACTATTTAAAAAATGAATGATGTAATTTCTTACACAGCTTCTTCTTCAATCCTTGGGCTCTAGGAGGAGGGATCTCAGAAGGGGTGATGTCACTTCCTGTTAGTTTGTCACCGGTCACTGAGACTACAAATCCTATCATGCCCTGGGATTTAGGCTTCATGTACACATAGCCTATATTGACCACCAGCTGCACGTAAACACAAAACGCGCTTTACGGCTGGTGGTCAAAACGTTCCTATCCTGAATGCAATACTTCCACGTTCAGGAGAGGGATATTGAACCTCCCCTAACCGCAGCAGCTCCTAAATGATCCTAAAAGCCTATGTGTACACAGACACATAGGGGTTGATTTATTAAAGGCAAATCCATTGTGCACTACAAGTGCACTTGGAAGTGCAGTCGCTGTAGATCTGAGGGGAAGCTCTGAAATGAGGAGAAGCTCTGCTGATTTCTATCATTCAATCATGTACAAGCAAAAATGCTGTTTTTTCTTTTCCTTGCATGTCCCCCTCAGATCTACAGCGACAGCACTTCCAAGTGCACTTGCAATGTACTTGTAGTGCAAAGTGGATTTGCCTTTAGTAAATAAACCCCCCAGGCTTTTGAGGAGTTGAGTTTAGGAGCTTTGGCAAAAAACTGCTAAAACTCCTAAACTGAAGTTTAGGAGCTGTAGCATACATGAAGCCTTAGGATCTTGATTGGGCGAGACCTTGGGTGTGTATATGGCAGATCAGTAGTGTCCTACTCATTGGACTCTGACACCTCCCACACACATTGCTGCACACTCTATTTCCACTTTAATTTTTTTTTGTGTGTGTGACTACATTATACATCAGGGTTTCTCAACTAGGGTTCCTTCAGAGGTTGCAAGTGGTCCATTAAGCACTGAACAATTTCTGCTTCTCAAATAGGTTCCCACTGTCCATTGATCTTTTTAGCTATCTGTAAGGAGCTAATTCTTCCCAATGACCATCACACTAATGTATCATGAGTTAGATCATGAGATAATGGATCATTAGTAGATATAAAAATTGTTCACAGGGGTACCCTGAAGTTGGAAAGGTACGTTGAGGGTTCCTCTGTGTTAAAAAGGTTGAGAAAGGCTGCTATACCTTATTCCCCCGGTATCATATGTGGATGTGAGGAGACGCTTGGTATGTCAGTGAAAGTGTGAAGTCATAAGACACGGGACGGACCAGGAGTTTACCAGACCAACAATCTAACTATGCAGCACAGTGGAAGGACCAAATCAGGCAGTCTGAGACTCCCGGATCTGCCCACTGCAGCTGCAACATACGTACATAACTGCTTGCCTTACCATGAACTACAGTGGGGAATGTATAAGACCAGTGGCTGGGGGGGGGGGGGAAGGGCATATCAGCCACAGGTCTTGTGAACAGGATATGAGGAGGATAAGGGTCCTTTCATGCAATAAAGAAAGTTGGATTTCTCACTAGCAAGAGGACTATATACAATAACATCAATAATTTATTGAAAGGTATGGAAGCACCTGTATATGTATATAAAACATTTTTTCCTGTTCCACTAAGGCTTTGAACAAACATTCAGTACTGATAACTGTTGAAGTAGCAGTTAGTGTTTTTATGTAAGGCCTGTTATCTTCCTTCCCTGTACACCTTGCACTTCTCCTCCCAATCCCATAGGGTCCAAAGGTAGATCAGCCAGACTTTGGATAACTCAAGTTAAGGTTAAAGGTGGCCCTGGCTTAGTGCTTCGTTTGAGCATATTGTGTAAGTCATATTTCAGGGAAAGTTTGCACTCCATGCTAGAAACAAACATTGGTAATCTCCGCCTCAATTGATTACTCTGTTAAAATAAAGAGTATCACACATCTTTCTTATCAATAAAGATTATCATAGAAATATGTGACTGTAGTCTTTTTAGTTTATTTTTATGCAGTAAAATAAATGACATGCAGAAAATTAATAATAGAATATTATTTCCAAAGCTTGATTCCCCTTCCCCTTCAATGTATTCCTCTGTGGGTAATTGGATAGAAAACAAGATTTATGAGTAGTCTATTGATGCTCAAGATAAAATATTCTTAATATACAGAAAAGTGGACCATTGTGACTTTGAGTGTCTTTTACTGATGCGGGCAGTAAAATAAAATTGTCCATACACATCAAGAGATAGTTACATGACACAATGTTGGAAAATATATTCAACAAGCTCACTGTGTGGAGTAGGAGTGTGTCTATGGGAATGTTTGACCATTTTTCCAGAAGCGCATTTGTGAGGTCAGGCACTGATGAGAAGGCCTGGCTTGCAGTCTCCAGCTCTAATTTATCTCAAAGGTGTTCTATCGGGTTGAGGTCAGGACTCTGTGCAGGCCAGTCAAGTTCCTCCACCCCAAACTCGTTCATTCATGTCTTTATGGACCTGGTGTGCAGTCATGTTGGAATAGAAAGGGGCCATCCCCAAAGTGTTCCTACAAAGTTGGGACCATGAAATTGTGCAAAATGTCTTGGTATGCTGACACCTTAAGAGTTCCCTTCATTGGAACTAAGGGGCCAAGCCCAACTCCTGAAAAACAACCCCACACCATAATCCCCTCTCCACCAAATGATTAGGACTAGTGCACAAAGCAAGGTCCATAAAGGCATGGATGAGCGAGTTTGGGGTGGAGGAACTTGATTGACCCGCACAGAGTTCCGACCTCAACCCGACAGAACACTTTTGAGATAAATTAGAGTGGAGACTGCGAGTCAGGCCTTCTCGTCCACATCAGTGTCTGACCTCACAAATTCGCTTCTGGAAGAATGGTCAAACATACCCATAGACACACTCCTAAACCTTGTGGACAGCCTTCCCAGAAGAGTTGAAGCTGTTATAGCGGCAAAGGGTGGGCCAACTCAATATTGACCCTATGGACTAAGACTGGGATGCCATTAAAGTTCAAGCGCGTGTAAAGGCAGGCGTCCCAATACTTTTGGTAATATAGTGTATTTATAGGTGCATGAGCAATTGCGTGGCAAGTATGGTGACCACGTGGCACATTCACCTTGTACCGTTACGCTAGGTATTTGTTTTTCCCATCACATACCTTCATTCATTGCGTCAATTTGACATTCCGATAAAAGAGCCATATTTTGACCACTTCCAAACACTTTGATAAGGACAGTTGCAGCATGTTGCACAGTGTTCATATATTAGAACCAAAAGAAAAACTATTTTACACTAAAGGCCCAAGGACAGGACTGTACTGCATATACCATAAATGAGCTGAAATCTGCTGACATTTCGTTTGACATATCTGTTTAGTAATAAAGATAGTAAAAATACCTAAGAGGATCAGTAAGAGAGGCTGATTCTATATATCTCTAGTTAGGATTATAAAACAAATGCACTTATGTATACAATAGAAAGTAAATTCCTTTGCTTACATAACTTGGTCATGGTCCTTCTAGATTAGTTCTAATGCACCTTTCAGACGCTGTGCACTGTAATGCCAAGCTGCAATTCTCAGGATCTAATCATGTGTCTCTAAAAAAAAAAACCCCATTGAAATCCATGCGTCCTGCTCCCAGCATGGAGATTAGGGGCCGGGCGCATGGATTAGGGGGGGCGGCGCCCCTAATGGCGCGGTCGCCACTGCAGATAACTACCATTATCTTACATCTTAGAAACTGTTTACTTAATTAATTGGACATGATAGATTTTTTTACATACCCTAGGTTGCCTTCCTGTAGTTTCCTTAAAATGTAGTTCACTTTATAAGGTGTCTTGTAGTGTAACTACAAAGATGTTTTTAGTATAGGTAAATTTATTTTTTGAGAGTATTATTTTTTGTTTATTTTTGTAACATTGGAGAAATAACCCAACGGGGAGCTGGATACTGCAAAGGAGACATACACCAATTCCATAAAATGCTTAAAAAAAATTGGACAATGGGGAAAGGGTGCTCCTTTTAATACAACTTGGAGGGCAACATGGGAAAAATACCAATCCTTTGAATTGCTTTTTAACTTAATAAAAAGGCTTTTTTAGTAAGTTTCTACAGTGATACCGGCTAGTTACTCAGCAGTAATAGGTCGGAATTGGTGAAAAGGTGAAAGTAGTAGCCACATCGGATCTAAAAGCTATATACTCTTATGTACGCTTTAAATAAAATAACGTTAAAGCCTTTACCTTCGTACAAATTTGCCAGTAGCAAAATAGATTCATAGTATAGCCTCTTTTTTTCACAGTACCACATTGCATTGTCTTAAAAGTTTTTTGGAAAGGTATATATGTATTCTTTTACCAGTAGTAGTTACCTGAATTTAACTGTACAGTAAAAACAACAACGGCTATGTCTAGGTATTTACATCTATGCTGCACAGAGCCTGAACTATAAGGTTTAAATTCTTACACGTAGATTCATGCACTCAAATATACATACAATGCTCTCTCCTTCTATATGCAGAAAGATACATACTGTACATTAACATTGTACTATGGTGGTAGACAGGTATACAGCAACTGATGTTCAATGGAGACCTATACTGCCAATTATGGTGAAGAGTCAGAAAAATGGGCTGTAAACATGTCCATCCAGGGTTGTCATATCTTAGAAAATGTTTTAGGGATTATTATATGGATTGTTTTACTGTATATTTTGGAAGTTCTGAATTCACTTGACAATACACTTGTAGATTTGGGGGAGTAGCATTTATGCAATTAGGAATAGTCTTCCTGGCTTAAAAGAGAATGAGTCTGAACATAGTGCAAGTATAAGTATGATGAACAAAGTTATTTAGAAAGCTCAAGAGACAAACTTCAGGGGTCTTTGGAGCCTGAAGACCGAAGTAGGTTTCTCGTACATTGAACAGACTGTTCCAGGGGATAACAATGAGTGGACAGGTCTAGAACATGTATGTATACATAAATAATAGTACGCTTCTGGTTACTATGCAAGGAATGAAATACTGAAAATGTATCAATGTACAATCAAACAGTGAATTGAATAGTCCATTAAGCTCAATATGGAAATAAGTTCATGTGCTAAAAGCAATGAAAACATATAGTGGAATGAAGGTATATCTAATTTTTCTCTATATAATGATATATCCCACCGGGTGGCAAGCCACATGAATTGTTAAGGAATTCCACCATACACACATGCCCCCCACTGTAATCAGCCCTCTTACCAGAGGGTTGTGATCACCAATTCCAGAGATTGAACACACATGAGAAATAATGGACCCTTCCGGGTGTCTCTAAATGGGATCAGTATGGTCCACTGGGTTTCAACATATGTACCAATATCACAACTTTGGATCCAACTCAGACAGCCGCATAGAGTAAAATGAAACATAGGCCACACATAGCGTGAATACTGCTAGTACACGTTTATTGTTAAAAAAAACACAAGGTACCCATATGATTCAGGACAATAAAAAGCATTCAAACCGCATGGAGCCTCGCTGACAACCGGCATCAGTGGAACACGTTCATGGCCCTGCCCAACTAGTTTCGCGTCACAGCGCATCCTCAGGGTAACAGGTTGGTGTTGAGGCCAAATAATAAAATTTTAGTCTCATCTGACCATAATACCTTTTTCCATGTGGCCTCAGAATATTCAAGGTGTGTTTAAGGTGGTCAGGTGAGAATAAAATTGAATTATTTGGCCTCAACACCAAATGATATTTCTGGCGGAAATCCAATACAGCTCACCATCCAAATAACACCATTCCTACAGTAAAGCATGAAGGTGGTAATGTCCTGTTATGGGGATGATTTTCTGCAGCAGGAACTGGAGCACTTGTCAGGATAGAAGAAAAACGGATGGGGCGAAATACCATCAAATTCTTGAGGAAAATCTGCTGTCAATAGGAAGAAGGTTTACATGACCCAAAGCACACAGAAGAAATGACCACACAGTGGTTGAAGGAGTAAGAGGTGAATGTCCTTGCATGGCTTAGTCAGAACCCAGACTTAAACCACATTGAAAATCTGTGGAATCACTTGAAGACTGCAGTCCACATACGGTCACCATCAAATTTAGCTGAGCTTGTGCAGTTCCGCAAAGAAGAGTGGACGAATATTGCAAAGTCTAGATGTGAAAAGTTAGTAGAGACATATCCCAATAGACTAAAGGCTGTAATTAAAGCAAAATTCAAACAAAAAAAACAAAAAAAGTCCAACAAAATACTGACATAAGGGGGTGATCCTTTTTTCCAACTTAGTGATTCTCTTTTTTTTTTTTATATTTTGACATGTTGGTGTTATATCTTTCACTTGGATGTTATAAGTTGCACTAGAAAATACATCTGGATAAAACAAAAACTGTCTGTCTTTATTTCAGGCTGCAAAGCAACAAAAAGTGAAAATATTTTAAAGGGGGTGATTCGTTTCTTTACCCTAATATATATATCTGGACACTGTCTGGACAGTGCTGATTGGCCCTGTGCTGATCACATGCACTCTCCCAAAAAAATACAAAAATAAACTCTCTAGCAATACACACCAAACTGAGCATGTGCAGGCAAGACTCTATCTTATCAGGAGATGGATTGGGGACAGTGTAAGAAGGGGAGTATCAGAGAAGACAGGATCAAATAGCCTTTTTTATACAATGTGGAGGATTACCTCTTAGGTTTCACAATATAACAAGCATGCTTTACTGCATATACACTTTAAGGGTACATTACCGCAAATTTTCAGTTTGGACTGCTAAGACACCTTTTTCCTTCTCCACCTCCCCCTTCTGTTGGTCCCACTATACAATTGTCTATAAGGAGTTGTCTAAATTATTTTAGCACTGCTAAAGAAGGAGAAGGGTTGAGGTGCTGGCGTTAAAGAGGATTGTTGGGGTGTTGGAGGTGAAGAGTGTAGCGCTGACAATATGGTTAATAAGTTGGTATATGGCACCATCTAGCGGCCAAAATATATAATTACAGCACCTTTATATTTCTTTTATTGTTGAGAAGTTTGACATGGAAGTATTTTGTTTGTTTACATCTGGACATTAACTTGACCTACCCACAATGCTCAGTGACTCCCACAAATCACAGGGAACAGAACTGCATTGTGGGAAGAATATAAAAAGGCTGGGAGCGGCCATCTTAGGTCTCTTGTTCCTGGGACGCGTGGCCGGCAGCAGGGCTCTGTGGGTGTGTGTGTCCCACAGAGTTGCGGCCTATCCTGTGAAGAAGCGGAACAGCAGCCAGCGATCCTGCCATCGATCACAGTGTGCTGGAGCAGCAGAAGTGATTGTTCCGGAGACCCGTGAGGGAGGTAATTGAGGACTCCCGGTCATCAATAAGAGGAACAGCGCAACAGCGTGATTGCAACTCCATACAGACTGAGAACTTGCGGAGCGGAGACACCCATCTGTCTGGATCCAGTGCGGTGAGAGGGCTAATGCCCAGAAGTTTGTTCCACACTACACACATTCAAAGTTATTACAGAGCATTGCTGGGGCTGATAGTCCCACGGAATAATTCAATTGGGAAAATCACATTTGCACAGACTTACAATTAGATTTCAACATCCAGGAATTGATACTGGATGTTTGTTCCTTTCAAGTAAGAGTATTCAATCAATTTGCCTGATTCTAATTACTATTACTAAATATTGATTTTCTTAGCTAGCAGAAGACTGAAGACAACAGGACTATTTTTTTCATCGCGGGGCTCCGCATTTAGTCATAAAAGAAAGTGACTGTACTGTCAAAGCAGGGGGAGCTCCCTAGTGTCTATATTGTGGGGTATTTATATTCCTGTGTCTCTGCGCTTGCTACAGTGTGCTGGAGGTGGGAAGGTGTCTGGAGTTAAGACAATTTCACTTTGAACACTAGTCCCACCTGGAGACACACCTAGAGGGGGTCTATTCAAGAACATATATATATGTATGTGTATGTGTACAAAGAAATTTGTGAATATTTACTGTACTGTTGCACTACGTTGGTGTGATAGTGTAGTCACTGCAATAACTTTTAAATACCGTTTCAGTAAAAGAAATCAAACTTGTCAAATCACAAATTTTGGTGTGCAGTGTTGTCTTTCTACTACACGTGGAACAACAAACAACCAGGTATATGTGTATAATTATAGTAGAGATATTGTGAGTTAAAATCTGTATTAATATCACTACAACACTGCACTACAGCTGTGTCAAGGGGATTGAACAGGTTTAAGGGGTGTAAGATATCAGAGAACAAGTCAAGCACCCTCTTAGGAATCATAGAATGGACCCCCCCCACTGTGGCGCAGTGGTGTGAGGCAGAAGGCACCCGCTCAGAAGCGAGCGTGGCAATGGAGCTCTGGGGAGATGTCTGGGAGAAAGAACACATTAACCGAGTGGTAAAAACACTGTCCCCAGAACAAAGAGCCAAGGTGGTCGCAGTCAGACCGGATCATGAGACATTCCGCACTTATGTGTTATTAGAATGGAGAAAGGGAGTTCCAGAAAATTTCAAGGGTACAAGTGTTGAACTAGCTGATAAGACAAAATTTTATCTGACCCACCCAGGGGGACAGGGAGAGAGTCCTACCGCCCTCCCACCGATGAGATCAACTAAAGTTAAGGTTCTCTCTCAGTCAGTTCTGGCTGCAATTGAACCAGAACTCTTCACAGCCCTGGGGAACTTTGTGTCCCAATGTTAAAAAGGAAACCCAACATACTCAGGGACTGGGTATTGAAAACTGGGTATTTTCTCGGGCCGATGGCCTGTACCCCCAGAGGAGGACACCTTCGAAGAGTGGTTAGAGCAGACCACGCAAGCTTTGGATGAGTGGGACATCCCTGAAACGCACAAAAAACAGCAGATTACTGAGAGTTTGAAAGGGCCTGCTTCAGAAGCTATCCAAAATTTGAAACTCAGCAAACAGAACTGTGTAGACCAAGACTTCTTAGATATCCTGCAAGATGTGTTCGGACATACTGAAAAAGTCTCAGACCTGATTTATCAACTGGAACACACTTATCAAGATGTAGGGGAGAAACTGTGGGAATATATGAGATGGTTGGACAAGGTCATTCACCAGATCTTGTTGAAGAAGGGGCTAGATCCTCGTGAGGTGGATGAAATTCGAGCCAAGCAAGTTTTAAGGGGTGCCCAGCCTTTGGACCCCATTACGCTCCAGTTAAGAACTTGGCAAGACGGAGGCATATTGAAATATCCTGACCTGATTCGGATTGTACGGGAAGAAGAAGCTATCCTGTAAAGGAAAAAGGAAAAGACTCAAGAGCCGAAACATGCTGTTGGAGTCAGGACAGTTAGTATAATGGATGATGATCCTCAGATCGAGCTCCTAAAGACCCAGGTGGCACAGTTAATGGAGATGATGGCTCTGTTGACCGAAAAATCCTTTACCCCCGCCCAACGGAGGGGTAGGAATACCTGAAAATGTGTCAGACTCTACCCTTGAGAGGAAATCTGGGCTCTGTTTCAACTGTGGAGGGGCTGGACACTATAGGAAAGTGTGCCCAAGCCCAAGGGCAGGAGTGAGACACCAAAAGCCGGTGGAAAACTTCAAAGGGCCCCAGTGAAGGAGTCAACTGGGTGCCCTGTAACAGCCGCCAACTCAAACAAAACCCAGGCACGCCAAGTTCTGAGGATAAGAGAGAGAACGAAGTTGAGCAAACGCCCAAGGAAACGAGGAGTCAAGATATGCTCTAGCAAGCAAATTAAGCCAAACACTCCTTGTGGATTTCTTCCCAAGCTAGTAGGACCCTCCCGATCATCCCAATCCAGGTGAAAGCGATCTACATCAAAGCACTCCTGAATACTGGCGCTCAAGTGACTTTATTATACAAAGATTTTTATGAGAAGCTTCTCAAACATCTGCCCCTGCAAAAGTTAGAGGAATTGGAGATATGGGGCCTGGGTACCCAGAACTTCCCTTACGAGGGGTATATCCCTATCAAACTCGCTTTTGACCTGAGTGTGGCTGGAAAGGCGGAGACCTTTGACACCCTGGCGGTAGTGTGTCCTCGCCCCCCAGGGGCTCACAGAAGCTCCCTTATCATCTGAACAAATACTGATCTGGTCAGAAGGCTTCTGACACCACTTGTGCGGAAGGAAAGTAACCCGACCATGAAGGTACACCCCGTTAGCCCAAGTGTACAAGAATATAGCACACGAACAGAAGGCCCCACCTGAAGGAGTGGGAAATATTTGGCGTTTAGACCGGGGTGAAAAACTGCTACTACCGGGTGAAGTGATATGTTTGAAAGCTTCTGTCAAGTTGATCTGGAGACAGCCTGGTTCTTTTATTGTCTTGGAGACAGACACTCAAAAGAAGATATCGGTATAGAAATAATCCCAAAAGTGCTATCAACCAAGGCACTCAAGAGAAGCAGAGGGAGGGTCTCGGTCATTGTTCGAAGACAGCTTTGCCTGTGAAGATACCAGCAAGGATGCTGCTTGGACAGGCAAATCAAGCGACCCCGGTCTCGCCATGTGATAATGAAAGAGAACCAGAGGGGGAGATTCCCCTAGAAGACTTCTATCCGAAGAACACCTCTCTCCCCCCAGCTTGGATGGAGAGGGCCAAAGCCCAGCTCATGAGATGGAGAGAGGCTTTTTCAAGAAATGAGTTTGATGTGGGGTATGCCAAGAGAGCTGAACACAGGATCCGACTGGAGGAAGACAAACCTTTTTGAGAAAGGGTCAGGAGGATCCCATTGGGAGATCTTGAGGACCTCCGAGAACAGCTGGCTGAGCTGAAAAGGACTGGGATTATCAGGGAATCCAGGAGTCCATACCCCTCCCCAATAGTGGTAGTGAGGAAAAAGAATGGGTCGTTACGGCTGTGTATCGACTATAGGACACTGAACCAATGGACCATTCCCGATCAATACACTACCCCTCGTATAGAATATGCCTTACAGAGCCTGTCGGGGGCAAAGTGGTTCAGTGTGTTAGACTTGAAGAGTGGTTATTATCAGATCCCCGAGTCCTGAAGATAGGGAAAAGACTGCCTTCATCACCCCCGTGGGGTTCTATGAATTCAACCGGATGCCACAAGGCCTGTCTGGGGCCCCGGCCACTTTTCAGCGGTTAATGGAGAAGATGGTAGGCGACATGAACTTAATTGAGGTGCTAGTTTATCTGGATGATATCATAGTGTTTGGCCGAACTCTCGAAGGAGCACGAAGAGCGACTGGAAAAGGTCCTGAGGAGACTACATGATGAAGGCCTGAAGCTTTCAATGGAAAAGTGTCAGTTCTATCAGCCCTCAGTGAACTATTTAGGACACATAGTGTCTGAAGAAGGAGTGGCAACAGACCCTAAAAAGTTAGAAGCTGTTACCTCTTGGCCCAGGCCCACAAATGTGACTGAGCTCAGGTCATTTCTGGGTTTCTGCTCCTACTATCGGAGATTTGTGGAGGGGTTTGCAAAAATAGCTCACCCCCTTACAGAGCTATTGAAGAACCAAGAAGAGGCTGATGTCAGTTCAGATAAACTTGGGAAGCGGAAAGAAGGGCCCAAGATGAAGAAGGAGTCTATTCAGGATCAATGGACTCCGCAATGCGAGGAGACATTCAGACAGTTAAAGTGCAGCCTTACCACTGCTCTGGTTTTGGCTTATGCAGATCCTGCCAAGCCCTATGAACTGCACATGGATGCCAGCCAAGATGGGCTTGGTGGGGTGCTTTACCAGGAACATAATGGGCACTTAAGGCCCATTGCTTATGTGAGCCGAAGTCTAGCCCCTGCTGAGAAGAATTACCCCACTTACAAACTTGAATTTCTGGCCTTGAAGTGGGTGGTGGTGGACAAGCTAAGAGACTACTTGTATGGTGCGGAATTTGTGGTCAAAACAGACAACAACCCCCTCACATACTTGCTCACCACCGCAAAGTTGGATGCCACAGGCGGTTGGCTGCCCTTTCAGCATTTACCTTCACCCTGAAATACAGACCAGGGGTGGGTAACAGAGATGCAGATGTGCTGTCAAGAAGACCCCACTGTCACCTGAGCCCTCAAGAAGATTGGACTCAGCTTGCCCCAGAAGGGGTAAGAGCTCTTTGTGAAGAAGCGGAGTGGCAGGAGAAGGGTGGAGCCAGAGCTGAAGAGGTTGAAGTGACTACAGCAGGGGTACCCAAGTGTTACTGTAATGTCTCTCAGATTGCAGAGGAAGGTCTACCTAAGTTATCAAGAAAAGACCTTTGGAGGCACCAACAGGAAGATCCACTCTGTAGATTGGTACTGGAGGCTTTGGAGAGTCAGCGCCCTGACCTACTTCTGCTGCATAAGGAGTGGAGTCGGTTGCAATTACAACAAGGGGTGGTCTACCGAATGAGCCACTCTGAAGATCTGGAGGAGAAATGGCAACTGTTTCTGCCAGAGAAACATAGGGAGAAAGTGCTAATTGCTCTGCATGATCATCATGGCCATCTGGGGTCAGAAAGAACTCTTCAACTAATAAGAGATAGATTCTATTGGCCTTACATGAGGACAGAAGTGGAGAGTTACTGTCACTCTTGCCATAGGTGTATACAGAGAAAGACTTTGCCTCAGCGAGCTGCTCCAATGGGTCATCTATCAAGCCAGGGTCCAATGGATTTAGTATGCATAGATTTCCTGTGTTTAGAATCCGACTTGAGTGGACAAGGAAATATCTTGGTAGTCACTGACCATTTTACCAGGTATGCTCAGGCCTTCTCCACTAAGGATCAAAAAGCAGTCACAGTGGCGAAGACGCTAGTGGAAAAGTTTTTTATCCATTATGGCTTACCACAGAGGATCCACTCAGATCAGGGCAGAGACTTTGAGAGTACGCTCATCAGGAGGTTGTTGGATCTATTGAGAATTAAGAAGTCTAGAACTACCCCTTATCACCCACAAGGAGATCCTCAGCCGGAGAGGTTTAACAGAACCCTTCTCAATATGTTGGGGACCCTGACCTCTGAACAAAAACCCAATTGGAGCAAGCACATTATTGCCCTGGTACATGCGTATAATAGCACTAAGAGTGATGTCACAGGATATTCACCTTATCGGTTGATGTTTGGACGAGAGGCCAGACTACCAGTTGACTTGGCTTTCGGAACTTCTCTGGACCACACTTCAGAGACCTCTCATCGAGGGTATGCCAATAGGTTGCGCAGGAGTCTGAAGATTGCTTATGAGAAGGCTCGGGCTATGTCCAAAAGCAGAGGGAGTAGAAATAAGAGGAAATTTGACCTCAAAGTAAGGATTCAAGATCTACAACCTGGCGACCAAGTCTTATTAAGAAATCTAGGTATTCCAGGGAAACACAAGCTGGCTAATCGCTGGAGGTCGCAGCCATACGTTGTATGTAGACAACTTCCAGGGCTCCCAGTGTTTGAAATTAAACCGGAAGGAAGTGCTGGACCAGTTAAGACTTGGCATCGGAATCACCTCTTACCCCTCACTGAAGCAGTCAGGATAATCCCTGAGGAGGAGTTATCATCTACATCCACAACTGCACATCGGCCTGTAACTAGGTCTCAGCCTGGATCCTTGATAACTGAGGATAATGTGGAGGAAGACATGGACATCAGCTGGTTGTGGTCGCCTGATACATCAGATGCTGAAAGGAGTGTTTCATTCCAGACAAACAGAGAGGATAGTGAGGCCCTCAGGCCGGAAGCTTCAGAGTTTGTACCATTGTCTGAACATTCTGAAGAATGTTTGTCTCCCACTGACTTTGAGGAACAGAGGATTGTAATAGAAGAAAACAGTGTTTGCCTAGAAGTAGTGGACCCACCGAAAAGACAAAGAGGAAAGACGGACATTCGCCCACCGAAAAGACTAACACATGATACACTGGGCGAGTGTTCTGAAGTAGCTAAAGTCACCAGTAAAAGGAATGTCGAAGAGCCTAGTTCTCCCTCTGTCAATTTAGAAGAAGAGAGCCCCATTTCACCCCTTGGCACATCTGTATCTGATATTGAGGTGACAGTTGTGGGTACACAGAATAGCTTCCCAACACCTGAAAATTGGTGGGAAGCTCCTCTGTCGGTTTTGTGCGCTCGCCTAGAGGCCAAAATGTGTAACAGAAGCAGGGTCTTGCATATCTTTGGGGACCAAAGACTCAAAGCAGGGGGAGTATGTAGCGCTGACAATATTTGTTTTTAAATATTTGTAATGCTGTAAGGTTAATAAGTTGGTATATGGCGCCATCTAGCGGCCAAAATATAGAATTACAGCACCTTTATATTTCTTTTATTGTTCAGAAGTTTGACATGGAAGTATTTTATTTATTTACATCTGGACATTAACTTGACTTACCCAAAATGCTCAGTGACTCTCACAAATCTCAGGGAACAGAACTGCATTGTGGGAAGACTAGAAAAAGGCTGGGAGCGGCCATCTTAGGTCTCTTGTTCCTGGGACGCATGGCCGGCAGCAGGGCTCTGTGGGTGTGTGTGTCCCACAAAGTTGCGGCCTATCCTGTGAAGAAGCGGAACAGCAGCCAGCGATCCTGCCATCGATCACAGTGTGCTGGAGCAGCAGAAGTGATCCTTCCGGAGACCCGTTAGGGAGGTAACCGAGGACTCCCGGTCATCAATAAGCGGAACAGCGCAACAGCGTGATTGCAACTCTATACAGACTGAGAACTTGCGGAGCGCAGACACCCATCTGTCTGGATCCAGTGCGGTGAGAGGGCTAACGCCCAGAAGTTTGTTCCACACTACACACATTCAGAGTTATTACAGAGTGTTGCTGGGACTGATAGAACCAAGAAGAGGCTGATGTCAGTTCTGATAAACTTGGGAAGCGGAAAGAAGGGCCCAGGATGAAGAAGGAGTCTATTCAGGATCAGTGGACTCCGCAATGCGAGGAGACATTCAGACAGTTAAAGTGGAGCCTTACCACTGCTCCGGTTTTGGCTTATGCAGATCCTGCCAAGCCCTATGAACTGCACATGGATGCCAGCCGAGATGGGCTTGGTGGGGTGCTTTACCAGGAACATAATGGGCACTTAAGGCCCATTGCTTATGTGAGCCGAAGTCTAGCCCCTGCTGAGAAGAATTACCCCGCTCACAAACTTGAATTTCTGGCCTTGAAGTGGGTGGTGGTGGACAAGCTAAGAGACTACTTGTATGGTGCGGAATTTGTGGTCAAAACAGACAACAACCCCCTCACATACTTGCTCACCACCGCAAAGTTGGATGCCACAGGCCACAGGTGGTTGGCTGCCCTTTCAGCATTTACCTTCAGCCTGATATACAGACCAGGGGTGGGTAACAGAGATGCAGATGCGCTGTCAAGAAGACCCCACTGTCACCTGAGCCCTCAAGAAGATTGGACTCAGCTTGCCCCAGAAGGGGTAAGAGCTCTTTGTGAAGGAGCAGAGCGGCAAAGCAGGGGGAGTATGAGACTCAAAGCTGGGGGAGTATGAAGTGCTGACAATATTTGTTTTTAAATATTTGTAATGCTGTAAGGTTAATAAGTTGGTATATGGCGCCATCTAGCGGCCAAAATATATAATTACAGCACCTTTATATTTCTTTTATTGTTCAGAAGTTTGACATGGAAGTATTTTATTTATTTACATCTGGACATTAACTTGACCTACCCACAATGCTCAGTGACTCCCACAAATCTTGGGGAACAGAACTGCATTGTGGGAAGACTACAAAAAGGCTGGGAGCGACCATCTTAGGTCTCTTGTTCCTGGGACGCGTGGCCGGCAGCAGGGCTCTGTGGGTGTGTGTGTCCCACAAAGTTGCAGCCTATCCTGTGAAGAAGCGGAACAGCAGCCAGCGATCACAGTGTGCTGGAGCAGCAGAAGTGATCCTTCCGGAGACCCGTTAGGGAGGTAACCGAGGACTCCCGGTCATCAATAAGCGGAACAGCGCAACAGCGTGATTGCAACTCTATACAGACTGAGCGGAGCGGAGACACCCATCTGTCTGGATCCAGTGCGGTGAGAGGGCTAACGCCCAGAAATTTGTTCCACACTACACACATTTAGAGTTATTACAGAGTGTTGCTGGGACTGATAGTCCCACGGAATAATTCGATTGGGAAAATCACATTTGCACAGACTTACAATTAGATTTCAACATCCAGGAATTGATACTGGATGTTTGTTCCTTTCAAGTAAGAGTATTCAATCAATTTGCCTGATTCTAATTACTTTTGTGCATCACCTTGCACCGAGCAATTGGCCAAAGGGAAACCTTGTGGATTACAAATATTGATTTTCTTAGCTAGAAGAAGACTGAAGACAACAGGACTATTTCTTTCATCGCGGGGCTCCGCATTTAGCCATAAAAGAAATTGACTGTACTGTCAAAGCAGGGGGAGCTCCCTAGTGTCTATATTGTGGGGTATTTATATTCCTGTGTCTCTGCGTTTGCTACAGTGTGCTGGAGGTGGGAAGGTGTCCAGAGTTAAGACAATTTCACTTTGAACACTAGTCCCACCTGGAGACATACCTAGAGGGGGTCTATTCAAGAACATATATATATGTATGTGTATGTGTACAAAGAAATTTGTGAATATTTACTGTACTGTTGCACTACGTTGGTGTGATAGTGTAGTCACTGCAATAACTTTTAACCACTTGACCACTGGGCACATAAACCCCCTTAATAACCAGACCAATTTTCAGCTTTTGGTGCTCTCACATTTTGAATGACAATTACTCAGTCATGCAACACTGTATCTATATGAAATTTTTGTCCTTTTTTTCACACAAATAGAGCTTTCTTTTGGTGGTATTTAATCACCACTGGGTTCTTTATTTTTTATGCTATAAAAGAAAAAAAGACCGAAAAATCTGTAAAAAAATGCATTTTCTTCGTTTCTGTTATAAAATTTTGCAAATTAGTAATTTTTCTTCATATATTTTAAATATATAAAAAATATGTGGGCTTGCATTAAATGACATATATCGCTGTATCAGCAATCATATACTGAAGATATGAGTAAAATAAAATTGCAAGTGAATAAATACAATGTGTCACTAAACCACACAATTTGAAATTCGTGCTGAAAAAAATATTGAATACAGATAGGGTAAACTTTAAATAAATGAATAAATAAATAAATAAATAAATAAATACAACATTCAAATTCATAAATTACTAACACAAATAACAATACAAATATTGATGCGTGGGGAAGTGCAAATAATAGTGATAAATCCATACAAAATTTTTTCATAACCTACTACACCATCAGAGTTTTCTATTTCCTTTTACTTACGGCCCTTGGGACGAGCGAGTGCCTCCCTTTTAGGCTGACGTATTTGAACCATTCCCTGCTGGACGCGGTATATGTGGAGTGATCCAGACGCTGCCATCCATCTGTCCCTGCAGAGGGCCATATCTGCATGCCTATATGACCTCGCTACTTTGGAGGTTCAACTTGTCTGGTAAGGGTACATCCATATTATCCCTTGGACTCACCGGTGGCTCGAAGTCTCTTCACGTCCCTTTCATCTTTCCTCACTCACATGGGCTGTATTGAATGAACTGTGGATATGCGTTTTTTTCCTTTGCGACTATGATCCTTCTTCATGCAATTTATTTTTGCACCTTTTTGTATGGATTGAACTTTATCACTATTATTTGCACTTCCCCACGCATCAATATTTGTATTGTTATTTGTGTTAGTAATTTATGAATTTGAATGTTGTATTTATTTATTTATTTATTTATTTATTTATTTATTTAAAGTTTACCCTATCTGTATTCAATATTATTTTCAGCCCAAATGTCAAATTGTGTGGTTTAGTGACACATTGTCTTTATTCACTTGCAATTTTATTTTACTCATATCTTCAGTATATGATTGCTGATACAGCGATATCTGTCATTTAATGCAAGCGCACATATTTTTTATATATTTTGATCTACACCTCACTGATATTTGTGGTATTTGTTGCAGCTGCATTTTTAGTATTTCTCTTTTGCTTTGTATCGCAGGTTTCCCTCCCTGTTTTTTCTTCACATATTTTGGCCAAAATTTATACCGCTACATATATTTGGCAAAAATAACCCAAATCGTGGATATTATTTGGTCTTTGTGAAAGTTATAGAGTCCAAAACCTATGGTGCCAATACCTGAAAATTGCTCACACCTGAAGTACTGACGGCCTATCTATATTCTTGAGACCCTAACATGCCAGAAAAGTACAAATACCCCCCAAATGACCCCTTTTTGCAAAGAAGACATTCCAAGGTATTTAGAAAGATGCATGGTGAGTTTTTTGAAGTTATCATTTTTTCCCACAATTTTTTGCAAAATCAAGTCTTTTTTTTTTTTTTCACAAAATTGTCATATTAGCAGGTTATTTCTCACACACAGCATATGCATACAACAAATTACACCCCAAAACACATTCTGCTATTACTCCTAAGTATGGCGATACCACATGTGTGAGACTTTTACACAGCGTGGCCACATACAGAGGCCCAACATGCAGGGGAGCACCTTCAGGCGTTCTGGAGTGCCCAGGCCAATTCTGACATTTCTCTCCTACATGTAAAAATCATAATTTATTTGCTAGAAAATTACATAGAACCCCAAAACATTATATATGTTTTTTTAGCAAAGACCCTAGAGAATACAATGGCGGTCATTGCAACTTTTTATCTCACACGGTATTTGCGCAGCAATTTTTCGAACGCGTTTAAAAAAAAAACAAAACTGTTTTTTGCTTTAAAAAAAAAAAACAAAACAGTAAAGTTAGCCCAATGTTTTTGCATAATGTGAAAGATGAAGTTATGCCGAGTAAATATAAGTGAAAGTATCCTTCGCGCTAATGTGAAAGATAATGGAATGGTGACAACAAAATGTCAAAAAATTAAAAAATATATATCGTGAGCAATACCCTGATGTGATGATGTCTAATATATGCATAAAAAATTGTGTAGCGCTAGGACAACACACTGTCTTAAAACCAGTAAGTTGAAAAGGCCTAAACATGAATAGTAATAAACACAAATAAATGTATCATATATAATAAAAATAGGCAAACAGTGAATTACTCCCCAAAAGTGAAGTAAGGAGCACCTTCACCAAAATGCAGCAAAAAAAGAATGATAATGAAAAATATTATTTTAAAGTCAATTAAAAAGTCTCATTAATATAATGAATCCTCATATCACACCACTGTGTCTTGTCAAAACATGCAGTGCCCTTGGATGTTTAAGATGGGAGCTTACCGGAGGGTTTGAACCCAAAGCAGCATATGCTGTGAGGGTCAAACCAGCTTGTATTGCACCCTGGCAATGGTGGGAAAATCTCAGCAGTCTGATGATATGGACGAAGCTGATCCAAAGAAACGTATCTTCTCCACCGATATTAATAGATCTCACCCAAAAGGTTCATAAGGGTAAAGAAAGGGGGGACTACATAGTGTGATACCGTAGACACCGTAATTTATTAAAAATCAAAGAAATACACTTACATGAAGAAGTAGATAAAAAAGCGCTTGTGTATAAAAGGGCGGTAGTGGAGTCCTCCCGACGCGTTTCGTCTTAATAGACTTCGTCTTGGGGTGCCCTCCACTACAGCCCAACTCCCTAATATAGGAACTGTATTCATCTTGATGTGACTCCAGCCCGTTCAATTCAAAAAACAGCAACTTCCGGGTTGTCCAAGATGGCGGACCCGCGTGCGTTGCAGACCTCGTTTTAGTGGGTATGTTCATGCGTTCCACCCTCCAAACCGGAAGTCTGATACACCCTATATACCCTGAAAATCTTAGCCTTAATGTAATGTAATTATGAAAGTATATAAGAATTGGAAAATTTCCTGATCTAAGAGAATAAACAATGATATTTAATTCAAGAGAATAGAAAATGAGAATAAAACTGACGATCAGTGTCCGCCGTATGGATCTGCGAGATCTCGACAGGTCTCGCGATGTGACGTAATGGCGTCACGCCGTTAAGACGGAAGTACTCATAAAGAGTACCTCGCTTGCGTTCCACTTGCGGTTAACCACAACCACACGGACCTATCGCGAGATGTGACGCTGTAACGTCACAGCGCAAATCCGGAAGTAAACATGTGGATTAATCGCAAACGTCTTAATGGTCGAGATCAGCAATAAAAAATATAAAAAACATTAACTATAGCATGTGTGTCAGTTACTAAATGGTTCATCTAATGTCATGCATCTCAAGGGGGCGGTATAATGATGGTATAAGAGACCAGATAAAGCCCAGTGACATGTCTATTATTACTATGACTTAAAGGAAACGGAAAATGTATATTTGTAACCCCATATATTTGGAAAAAAAAGGAGAATTCAAAGAGCTGGATTCACATACACTTGATAATTAATACATGTGTGGCCAGTACAACTTTTACAGAAGGACATAGCCATATGTGAATACAACCAAAATCCAAAATTATGAAACATGAAAACGTAAAAACATAACATATATAGATATGTATCATAATGGACAGACATTGTGTCTCTCATGATTCATCTAGGAAGGCGTTAACATCAACTTCTACATTAAGTCCTAAGGGAGCAAAAGTCTGCAACTCATAAGCCCAGAACATTTCGAGGCGGGATACTCCCCTTATTTTGGCACCACCCCTCCAGGGTGGTGTGTATTTATCAATAATGATAAACTGTGACCCCTCAGGATTCCCCCCGTGGAATTCCTTAAAATGTCTCGGGACCGTATGTTTAGGGTCCCTACTTTTAATCAGGGAAATATGTTCACCCACCCTAATAGAAAATGTCCTTGTAGTACGGCCTATATACTGTTTCTGACATGGACAAGTTATGAGATACACCACAAATTTCGTGCTGCATGTACAGAATGACTTTATGGCGTATCTCCTTCCCGTCACTGTAGAAATAAATTCAGAAACCTTACGTGTTCTAATACTGTTATGCTGGCATACCTGACATTTCCTGCATGGAAAAAAGCCTGTCCAATCATGAAAAAACATGGGGCGGGTGGGAGGGTTTATAATGTTGGGGGCTATCTGTCCTTTTAAGGAGGGTACACCTCTAAAGATGACATTTGCTTCTTCTGGGATAAGTGAGCCCAGAATACTATCCTGTTTCAGGACACCCCAATGCTTCCTCATGATGTTTTTGATCTGTCTATGTTGTGTTGAGAAGGCGGTTAATAAGGCCCACCTAAACTTCCCATCAGGTTCTCTTTTGGGCTTGACTTCTAATAGTGACCTCCTATCAACATTGATAGTTTTTTGAATTTCCAGGTTTAGGTCATCAGTATCATAACCCTTATCTTCAAGCCTGGATTTCAAGATCATAGCCTGTTCAAGAAAAGTCTCCTCTTCAGTGCAATTACGTCGAAGCCTAAGAAACTGGCTCCGAGGTACCGCATTTAACCACGAGACATGATGACAACTATCAACTGGTATAAAACCATTACGGTCTGTCGGTTTGAAATATGTACTGAATCTAAATTCATTATTGATGATCTGTATCTTTAAATCTAAAAAATGTATTTGAGTTTTACTGGCTTGATAAGACAAGGATATACCCCTGTCGTTGGTATTTAGACTCACGAAAAACTCTTCCAATGATTCCATGGTGCCGTTCCATAGGAGAAGGATGTCGTCTATGTATCTAGTCCACAAAACCAAAGACTTGGCTTCGTGGACATAGACGACATCCTCCTCCCACTTGGCCATGAATAGATTCGCGAGACTAGGCGCGAATTTGGCCCCCATGGCCACTCCCCGTTGTTGGAGATAAAAATTGTGGTTAAACCAAAAATAGTTGTGTTTTGCCGCGAATTCAAGTAATTCGACAAGGTACTCACATTGGAAAGGGGCCAAGGAATGTTCCTGCGACAGAAAATATTTAACAGCATCGATACCTTTGTCGTGTGGTATGCACGTGTACAATGATGCCACGTCAGCCGTGGCTATAATGTAACCCTCCTGTAGAGGGGTATTCTCGAGGAGTCTAATCGTAGAGCTGGTATCCTTTAGATAGGAAGGTGTTTTCTTTACCAGAGGCTGTAGGAAAAAATCTATATATTTGCCTACTCTGGCAGTAATGGAGTTTATGCCACTTACAATTGGCCTACCAGGGGGGCAAACTGGATCCTTATGGACTTTAGGCAAATAATAAATAGTGGGGATACGCGGTGCTGTGGGGATCAGAAAATCTCTCTCTTTCTTATTCAGGATCTTTAATTCATATCCCTTTGAAACCAATTGGTCTAATTTTTGTTTATATTTATGCGTGGGATTACTAGGTAATAACTGATAAGTACCAGGTTCACTCAGAATGCGAAGCATTTCTGCTTCATATTGGCACTTGTCCAAAATAACTATCCCCCCCCCTTTATCTGCTGGACGGACCACCAGCTCTTTGCGCGCACACAAAGAATCTAAACCTTCTCTTAACAATGGAGGATGGTGGATGCGTTTAATTGGAAGTCTGGCTAAATCATGTAGGACAAGGTCCCTAAAGATTTTCACGGCCGGCGCCGTGGGGACTGGGGGAGAAAAAAGGGAGGGATTGGATAGGCCGGAATGAACCGTTCCTGATGTGGATGCTGGGTAATCCGTGCGAATCGGATTAGATACTAAATACCTTTGTATGTTGACCTTACGAATGTATTTATGGACATCCATAAACGTGTGGAACTTGTTAAGTTTTTTTGGGGGGGCATATTTAAGCCCCTTATCTAATAGAGATAATTCTGCTTCTGTGAGGGTTTGAGAGCTCAAATTGTAGACACCTTGGCCTTTTACAGTCTTTGCCTTTTTTCTTCTTTGTACTCTCCTCCCCCCTCTGCATCCTCTCTTTGATTTAGGCCTCGTTTTCTTGAGTGTGGAGCCTCGCGAAAAAACTGATTCCCATGTGTGTAGGAATTGTGTATATATGGAGATTGATCATATTCATCTCTCCTACGTTCTGGGCTATAAATCTCCCTAAGAGGTGAGAACCTATTTTGGGTGCGTATAGGGGAGGGGTAATGATGGTACGAGTCTTCTCTTTGTTGAAAATCCTGGTCTGATCTATGATGTCTAGGGGAAGGGTGGTATGAACCATGATGGAAGTTGGTGTCAGAATACGGTGCCCTATTATGGGTATTACCTCTACCTCCCCTCTTCCCTCTCGTATTTTGTCTACCCCTGTGGGGTGTCCCAGGGTTATAATGTTGCACACGTGGTTGTGAAACATGGGATACCCCACCACGTTTGGTTCCACCTCTCTGTGGACCCTGGCCCTGCAAATGGACATCCCTGGGTTGAGATTGTACAATGGTAATGTTCCCATTAGAGGGACCACTAGTAGAGATTGCGTCAACCGTGGTATCAGAGGAAACTTCCATGGGTGGGGCAACCTGCAATAGTTTTTGCCAACCAAATACTGTATGGTCCTTATAGTCGCCCACGTCTCTAGAATATTTCTTTTGTTTTTTTATCTTTTGGTCACGTTCCTCTTTCTCTAAATGGGCCAAAAGGTTAGAGGAAAGGGACTTATACTCTTGAGAATTTTTATGGTTTGAGAGTTTATCCTTCAAATCCCTAATTTCCTGATCAATTACCTGAAGTCTATTGGTTTTCTTGGATATAAGTAACTGTAAAAAGTTGATACCTGCATCATTAAAGTATTTAAACCATGTTTCCAAATCAGTTTCTCCTTGTTGGGGTTGGACTTCCCAACGGAGGCTTCTAGGGACCATTTGCTCTGTAATGTATTGTTGTAAGAAAACCAGATCCCATTGCAGGTGAAGTTCGGTTGTCATTACATTTTTGAGTCTGAGGAACAATCCTCCAATCTCAGTGTTACTACTTGTTGCTATGAAAACCCCCTCAGGATTAACCCTGCGCGAGGCTCGATAGTCAAACACATCCATAGTGGAGTAAATCCACAGAGAAGCAGCAAAAATGAAAAATTCTAAATATGTAGACTAAAATACCGTAATAAAATAAACTAAAATACCGTAGACGGTGTCTACGGTATCACACTATGTAGTCCCCCCTTTCTTTACCCTTATGAACCTTTTGGGTGAGATCTATTAATATCGGTGGAGAAGATACGTTTCTTTGGATCAGCTTCGTCCATATCATCAGACTGCTGAGATTTTCCCACCATTGCCAGGGTGCAATACAAGCTGGTTTGACCCTCACAGCATATGCTGCTTTGGGTTCAAACCCTCCGGTAAGCTCCCATCTTAAACATCCAAGGGCACTGCATGTTTTGACAAGACACAGTGGTGTGATATGAGGATTCATTATATTAATGAGACTTTTTAATTGACTTTAAAATAATATTTTTCATTATCATTCTTTTTTTGCTGCATTTTGGTGAAGGTGCTCCTTACTTCACTTTTGGGGAGTAATTCACTGTTTGCCTATTTTTATTATATATGATACATTTATTTGTGTTTATTACTATTCATGTTTAGGCCTTTTCAACTTACTGGTTTTAAGACAGTGTGTTGTCCTAGCGCTACACAATTTTTTATGCATGTATTCATCTGTCTGGCAACAATTCTAGTTGTGGTGTGAGCGGCTTATATGGTTGTACAATAATATTTATGGACATTTAGAGTAAGCGCAAATTTAATATTGGTTATATTTTAGTCTACATATGATGTCTAATATAGACTGCAGCAAAATCAAAAGTGTTCACATTACACTCAAATGACCGTGAAAAAAAAAGGATTTCGCGCATCAAATCTATCACCCTGTATAGTGAAAAGTGACTAGTGCATAAGTGTAAAAAGAAAATGATTACACCCAAATAAATATGCAAATGTCATAATGTTCAATAAATAAAATTATAATGCAAATATCATAATGTTCAATAAATCAAAAATTGTAAAGTTCATGAATAGCAAAGTGGATAAGCTGGGATCGAATAAATGGGAGAGATACGTTAATATTGTTGATAATCTTCATATAGAAAGTCCCGATCTTATCAGGCTCTCAGAACTCTCACCTTAAGAGAAGTAAATTCAGGCATAAATTGGTTTCTTTTAGTTGGCGCTGTGCCTTGTAGCGTAATGGTAATCCAAGTTTAACCTCTATTGGTGGCTGAATTATCTTCTCAGTGAATGTGAGGATACCTATTCAAAAAAGATTTCCCATCCAGACTCCACCAGCCCGGTGGGGTGAAAAGAGGGGGAGGGAAGAGAAAGAAGCCTCCAATGGTGTAGTATGATGAATGTACTGCTTTATTAATGTATAAAAAATGGTCTCTTACATTTAAAAATGGTTAAAATAGCATAGAACACAAGGAACGGCGTCTGAAGCGCCTCCTTACGTGACTTCCGGTTTGCGTCTGCTCTCTGCCATGCCCTACGCGTTACATCACCGCTCGTGACTTCATCTGGGGAACCGGATTGGCCAGGGAGGGATGTCATTTATATTGTCTAACTGGAAATAGTGCGGCGGCCATTTTCCTGTAGTTTGTCAATGTGTGTTATTGCGGCCATCTTTATGGTGGTAAATATACACAAACAGCGGCCATTTTTTAGAAGGATTTAGCTAAAACAGGCGTACTATTGTACGCAATGGAATGCAATCTCTGTTATGGTTTTAATATATGTCAATAATGGGAAAGTGCTCAAGTGATGAGGTGAAACTTATAAATAATTGTGATGTTAAACACGTGAATGATATACATTAGGTACTACAATACATCGGCCATTTTCTTGTGGTTAATTAATGTGTGTTAATGTGGCCATCTTTATGGTGCCTTACACACATAGACGGCGGCCATTTTTGGATGAATTACCCAAGTGAAATAAGGCATGCTGCTGTACGCAATGGGGTGAAAACATTTATGGTATTTTTATACGTACAGTGACAAGGAAGTGTAAAAATAAAAATAAATTGAAATCAAATATGGACTCTGGAGTTAATAATAGGCACAGCAGTCCTATACCTTAGTACCTAAGGAGATGCCTCTTACACTTTTGTACATAATGCTAGAACCCATATAAAAATAACATATTTCAAAATGCACAAATACATTTAATATAATACCTTCTTGCAATAGTTATGTATGAAACATACAATTATGTGTGTCATATAAATGAATCTAAAATTAAGTAGTATATTAAAGTGGTAGTTGATAGATGTGTATCTCCATGTTTATTAAAATCTTTAATAGGTATAAATGATATAAAATCTGTAAAATATGAAAAATGACTCAAAAAACAATTTAAATCGAACTCCACATTCATCCCTCTGGGGGTTAGTGTACGCAAAGTGTGTATCCAGTATGACTCTCTTTGACTAATACTTCTAATTTTATGACTACCTCTCCATGAACCTTTGTA